>NC_142147.1:57927166-58237818 GCF_024610735.1 Ursus americanus
ACAATGCCAAGATTGGGCTCAGCTTAACTTTTTTTTTTTTTCCAGTAAACTCTAGATCCAACATGGGGCTCAAACTCACAACTCAAAATCAAGAGCCACATGCTCTACTAACTGAGTCATCCAGGCACTCCAGCTTAACTCTTGTTTCTTCTCAGACTTGTGTCCTGATAAAAATTACCTGAGGTCTTACTTTTTTCACCCTCCACTGACATTTCCCCAGAGCTATTATGCCACTATCTTTGAATAATTACATAATCATTATTAATAGCTCTCTGCAATTTGCATTTCACAACTTTTTTTTTCCCCTGATATATCGATTCCTCATGCACAAAAGTCCCAACAATCACTTGAAGGAACGATAATCCTTCCTCAGCAAGGAGATGAGACAATGGTGTTTAGATGACTCTTTTGTACATGCACTCTGCCTGAGAACGCTGTAGCCACTATCACATAACAAAATAGAATTTAATAAATTGTTCTCTGTTTTAGATGTCAGATTTCTAAAGGATTTGAATGTATCTTAAGAATATTAAATGAATAAATAGTGTTGCTTTGTGATTTGGACATGATCACTGAATATACAGGCAGGAAAGAGTTTCTCTTTGGAAACCAGATGCAGAGATAACTCCTTGTCCTCCTACTTCAGGGTGGCCTGAACATCACTGTTTCTTCCAATTCATGGCTCTGACCAAAGATACAGAGTTACAAAATTGACTAAAGCCTCTGACTACATGCATTTGAATAGCAAGAAAATGTTTATTACATTCTAGCTAAGAGGGGATGCATTTTGAGTCTGAAAGAAACTGTGTCCATTTAAATTTGTAGCGTTTTAGAATAATTGAAGTATTTTTAGGCTAAGGGAGAATTCTAAGCTTCAAGGAGTCTGAAATGTCTCTAACAAAGATCAGTTGCAGACAACACTCCCCAGAAGTCTGCGAGCTGCCGCTTTAAAAAGGGGTAAACATTGGGGCGCCTGGGTGGCTCAGTCGTTAACGCCTGCCTTCCGCTCAGGGCGTGATCCCGGATCCCTGGGATCCCTGGAATCGAGCCCCGCATCAGGCTCCTCCGCTGGGAGCCTGCTTCTTCCTTTCCTTCTCCCCCTGCTTGTGTTCCCTCTCTCGCTGGCTGTCTTTCTCTCTGTCAAATAAATAAATAAATAAAATCTTAAAAAAAAAAAAAAGGTAAACAGCTTCCTTTCCCTGAAGGCTAGATGCCTCTTATTTCTCAGACACTCGTGGCACCACGAAACCTTTATTCGTGGTGGTCAAGGACTAGGACACTCCAACCACCTGTGCGGCTGAGGAGACTACATTACCCAGACGGCAATGTGCCTAACGGTGGTGGAGTTGACCCAATGAAATCCCAGGACAAGAGCATTTCCGAGCGGACGCACCAAGTCAGGGCGGGACTTCCGGCGTCCTCCTCGTGGCGGTCATTTTGGGTTTTCTGGAGTTTGGTCACCCTGAGGCTTCGGAGCCCCGGGTCGGCGACGGATAGGACGCGAAAGCGTTCACCCCGCTACAAAGAGGCGGCTCTAAGGCTTGGAGGCGGCGCACCCCGGGGTGACCCGCAGCAGGCTGGGATCAAGATTTCCCTGCGCCACAGCCCTGCTCCGTCCACTGAGTCCGATGGCGGCGGCCGCGCCCAGGGACCCGGCTCAGGTAAGCGTTCGTCCCCCGAGTCCTCCCCGCCGTCTCCCCACCCAGACCCGAAAGGCCCGAGCTCGGGGCGTCTGTTCACGTCCCTGCGGCCCAGGCTCCGGTGTCCGGGACAGGGAGGCGGGGGTGGGCGGGGGCCCCGTGAGTGAGCGCCGGCGTGGTGGCTACGGGAGCGGGCTCCGGGCCGAGGGGACAGGTTCGTGCAAAGACTTGGAGTGCAGCCGAGCCAGGAGCATTGGGGAAACCCAGGCTCTTGTGTCTACAGGCAACAGAGTGTGAGGCAAAGTTGTGCCTCAGGAATTTTACCTTCATTCTCAGAACGCTGGGAGCGAGGGAGATTTGGGAACAAAAGAGGGACAGTGTCTGAAATCGGGTTCTCACACGTTTCCTGAAGCTGCTCACAGAATGAACAGACGGGAAGAGGGGTAATAACAGGCACAGGAAAGTTGAGTTCTGTAAAGAGCACCTCACTAGCGAGAGTGCACTGAGGACTGAAGCCCAGAAGTAAGGCAGCCCTCTTGAGGTCACCAGATCCTGGCTGCGCTAGGTACTTAGCGCATGAAATGTGGAAGGTGGTCCCAGGCAGAGGTAACAGAATGTGCAAAGGCTTGGAGGGATCAGGGACCTGCAGGTCTCCTTTCTTTTCATGGGAACTGGGAAGAGTCGGGCAGGAGTCAGGTTTGGACACCCTGGTAATGGGTGTTATGGAAGGTTTGGAGTAGTAAAGGCCGGTGATCTGACCGAGGTCTCATAAGGCTCCCTGGGGCTGCAGCATGGAGAAGAGTAAAGGTGTGAAGCTGGTGGTAGGAAGAGAAGGGAAGAGGCTACCGCAGTAGTCTGGGTGGGTGTGATGGTAGCTGGAGCAGGGTGGTGGTCATGGAGAAGTGGCTGGATTCTGCATTAGTGTTTTAGGTGTGGCTTCCTGGTTTTCTAAGTTTGAGGTAGAGAGAGGTGGGAGTCAGGGATAACTTGAAGGTTTGGCTTTAGCAGTTGGAAGGATGGAAGCTCCATCAGTTGAGATGGGGAAGTTTATAGTAAGAGTAGTTCTTATTAGGGATATCAGAAGAGTTCTTTTGGGTCTGTTAAGGGTGGGAGATGTTTCAGAGAACAGTTTGTGTGCCTCTGGAACTCTGAGGCGGAGTTCAGGATGTAGACTTCTCCAAAAGGTGGTGGAGAGTGTGTAGACCAGGGAGGAGCTGTAGATCACTTAATATGGGGAATCCTGGTCAGGATAATGGTAATAATAGCCCAGGAAGAAGAGGGTGCATCTAAGGACTAGGTTTCCTGCTTGGCTCCCTGGTTGTGGGATGTGTCACAACATGGATCAGGGAGAGAAGTGATCATAGAGAAGGTAGGGGAGAGTGTATGGTTTGGTATGTGGCCAAGGGCTCCAGGGGAAAAGTGGACTTGGAGATGGATGTGGAGACATAGGAGTAATTCAAATGAGATGATGCTGAGATCGGCTGGTGCTTATTCTCTGTTCTATAGACTTACTAGGATTGCATTGTGTCCCATGGTGGGGCCTAAGTATTCAAGTTAGGCTGGTGGATTAGCTTAGGGGCACAAGTGGTCATTTATGAGACTAATTGGGGGTCGGGTACAAGACCACTGGAGCTGAGTGTTGAATGAGGGTTAGATGGAGAGAGGACAGCTGTGACTGGAGAGGGGACATCAAGTGCTTGCGGCACACAGGTGGAGGAAGGCCATGGGTAAGTGCAATCTGATTTTATTCTTGGTAGTGAGGTTGAAGCAAGGAACAGGGAGGGAGGCCTTCATAGTAGCACTCAAGGCTGCCTCTGTCAGTGGGAACCATCAGTCTGGAGTAGTATTTGATCCTGTTTGAAACTGCCAGGCATTTTCTATGCCACGGATGCTGCGTAACATGTAGAAAGGCCAAGGAGATGACTGTGGTGTAGGGTAGGAGGGGGCTGTTGCTGTGGGAGTGCAGTTGTGAGAAGTGTGACAGAAAGAGAGTGAGTGTGAACACATAACCACAGGACCCTAGAATTGGGGTCATAAGGATGAAGGATAATGCCACATTTTTTTGCATCTTGGAGGGATGATCCAGGGGACTTTGATGGTATTGCCTGATAAGACCAGAATCAGATAGTGCACACCCTCCCTATAGCCAGCTTCTCTCCCTAATCTGTGTTTGTGACACTGACTACACTGACAAGAGGCAGTGTGACTACCGTGCCAGGTCTACAGTTCAGATATCCTCTTTCTGCCCATCTGCCTGTTGTTGTGGGATGACACAGTATCAGTAGGAATATGAGGAGAGAGTGGCTCCAAGGACACCCAGGCCTGGTATCTCCTCTGGGGTATGGAGTAGACTGAGCTGAGGGTGGATGTGGAGGGTAGGGGGTATAATGAACTTGGACTCCTAGGAGAGATGTTGATCATGGAATGAACTGTCCACATTATGACAGGGTATGAACTTTGAAGATGTGGCCATTGACTTCTCCCAGGAGGAATGGGGGCTCCTTGATGAAACTCAGAGACTCATGTACTGCGATGTGATGCTGGAGAACTTTGCACTTGTAGCATCACTGGGTAAGATTGTCACATTGCTCCTCGTGTCCTGAGGTGACATCCTGCCTTTCCTTTTTCCCCCAGAGTTCGCTCTTTCTTTCCCACAGCTGGAGCATGGGCTCTGCTAATTTCCACCACTTTCTTGTTAGGTGTGGTGAGGATGCCAGTGCTGAACTGTGTATAGTGCCCTGAGCAACGGACTCCCCAAGCATCCCTGACACCTGTTACCTCAAACAGTGCAGGGGAGGGTCTGGGAGTCAGGAGTCTTGAAGTTAACTAATGGATCCCTCCTTGCTTGCCTTCTCCCTGGCAGGGTGACTCTGTCCGGATCCCTGGCTTCCAGTTTTGCCTCCTTCCTCTAGCTCACAGTTCTTTGTGACTGCCTCTGCCAGGTCATGGTCATTATTCACATGAACCATGGGCTGTTCTTGTAAGACCCTCCTTTGATTGTATTTTATATTTTCTTTCCTGAATGTTATTGCATGACAAGTTGCACAGGGCCAGTGGTGGTGGCCACTCACCGTGTGTCTTTCATTAAGACTTGAATCATTCAGTTCCGAGGAGTTATACAGTGGAGAGTACAGGGAAAACACTGGTTTTACAGGGTAGATATGGCAAAGATGGTCTCAGAGGAGGTCTGGCCCTCATGAGTGGCAACTGTGGAGGGCATGACATCAGGGCTGTGTTGAGATGGTACCAGGAACTTGCCATGTGTTAGGTAGTGTTTTGGTGCAGATACCACTAGCCACGTATTGTTTCTACCTTTTCTTCTGCATACTTAACACTTTGCTGACTTGTTATTTCATCCAAGACTTCTGGCTCGTGGCTCCTTCCACCATTGTGGCTTTCCCAGGCCACCAGTTCCTCTGTACTGCTCCCTTTATGATATCCTCCAACACTGAACGGCACGTGGTGTCATGAGGTGTGCACATATCCTTATGTAGTCCTTGAACCAGCTACTCAGGTCCAGTTGAATTTTATTGGACAGGCCACAACCAGCCTCTCACACAGCATGCCCATGTTGCCAGCAGATAAGGTCCTACTGAAGGAGGAGTGAGGAGGCAGGGGCCTCTCCTCCATGTGGTGCACCCTATGCTTGTGTCTTGTCTGTTGAGGTCTCTCCTAATCGGGTCTCTTCAGAGGCCCAATACCGTTAAGCAGCCCCTACCTCAACCTGCCCCCAGCTGCCTTGTGCTCAGAACAATCACATGGACGCAACTTGTTGTGTCAGACACACCTTTGAAGTGGGGCTTCCCCCTCCCACCAGAGTCAATGTGCATTTCTTCAGCATTTCTCTGCTTTCAGGTTGTAGGCATGGGATGGCCCCTTCTGAGCAGACTGTACCTATAGGAGAGTCCCAGGCCAGGGCTTCTCAGGCAGGTCTGTCCCAACAGAAGATCCACCCCTGTGAGACGTGTATCCCAGCCTTGAAAGATATTTTGCACCATGCTGAGCACCAGACAATATCCCCTTGGCAGAAACCATACTTGGGTACCACATGTATGAGATGCTTCTCTTTCCATGCAGACCTTCATCAGCAACAGAGGCATGGCAGTGGGGAGAAGCCCTGGAAAAGAGATGTGGACAGGGTCTCATGTGTGACAAGCTGCAACTTCTGTGTGTCAGGGCAGCCTTTCACATGTAGGAAGGTTGGAGAGGACTTCCTAGCCGCCTCGGGACATCTTCGGCTCCAGACCAATCCCAACAGTGAGGAGCCACACAGTGGCAGCCAGAGTGGGGAGGCTTTTCACAGCGGAAAAAGTCAGTACAACGGGGGTGAATGTGAAAAAGCTGCCAGCCGCAGCCATGCACTTGATCAACATCAGAGTGTCTGCTCTGGAGAAGGGCTTTATGAGTGTGGCAAATGTGGGAAAGCCTTTGGCTGCAACTACAGACTTGTGCAGCACCAACAAATTCGCAGTGGACAAAGGCCATATGAGTGTGGTGAATGTGGGAAATTCTTTAGCCAAATCTCTGGCCTTATTAAAGACTGGAGAATTCTCAGTGATAAAGAGCCTTATGGATGTGGAGAATGTGGACAATCTCTTACCCATAACTTCAGTTTCATAAAACACTGGAGAATTCACACTAGAGAAAGAACTTTTGAATGCAGTGAATGTGGAAAAGTCTTTATTCACAGATCTAAACTCATTCACCACCAGAGACTACACAGTAGAGGAATGCATTATGGGTGTGGTGAATGTGGGAAATCTTTTAGCTACAAATCCAACCTCAATGAACACCGTAGAGTTCACACTAGAGAAAGGCCTTATGAGTGTATTGAATGTGGGAAATCCTTCAGACAAACCTCTAGCCTTTTCAGGCATCAGAGAGTTCACACTGGAGAAAGGCCATATAACTGCAGCGAATGTGGGAAATCCTTTAGACAAATCTTTAACCTCATTCGACATGGGAGAATTCACACTAGAGAAATGCCTTATGAGTGTAGTGATTGTGGGAAATCTTTTAGCTGCAAATCTGAACTCATTCAACATCAGAGAATTCACAGTGGAGAAAGGCCTTATGAGTGCAGTGAATGTGGGAAGTCCTTTAGACAGTTCTCTAACCTCATTCGACACCGGAGTGTTCATACTGGAGAAAGGCCTTATGGGTGCAGTGTTTGTGGGAAATCCTTTAGCCGCAAATTTATCCTTATTCAACATCAGAGAGTTCACACTGGAGAAAGACCTTATGAGTGCAGTGAATGTGGAAAATCCTTTACCCGAAAATCTGACCTCATTCAACATCAGAGGATTCATACTGGCACAAGACCTTATGAGTGCAGCGAATGTGAGAAATCTTTTAGGCAACGCTCTGGTCTTATTCAACACCGGAGAGTTCATTCTGGAGAAAAGCCATATGAGTGTGGGGAATGTGGGAAATCCTTTAGCCAAAGTGCCAGCCTTATTCAACACCAGAGAGTTCACACTGGAGAAAGGCCTTATGAGTGTAGTGAATGTGGGAAAACCTTTAGCCAAAGCTCTAGCCTTATTCAGCACCAGAGAGGTCACACTGGTGAAAGGCCTTATGAGTGCAACGAATGTAGGAAGCCCTTTACCCACAAATCTGACCTCGTTCAACACCAGAGAGTTCACACTGGAGAAAGACCTTATGAATGCAGCAAATGTGGGAAATCTTTTAGCCGCAAATCTAACCTCCTTAGACATAGGAGAGTTCACACTGGAGAAAACCCTTAAATGGGAGGAATGTTAGAATTCTGTGTAGTGGGGCGCCTGGGTGGCACAGCGGTTAAGCATCTGCCTTCGGCTCAGGGCGTGATCCCGGCGTTATGGGATCGAGCCCCACATCAGGCTCCTCCACTATGAGCCTGCTTCTTCCTCTCCCACTCCCCCTGCTTGTGTTCCCTCTCTCGCTGGCTGTCTCTATCTCTGTCAAATAAAATAAATAAAATCTTAAAAAAAAAAAAAAAAGAATTCTGTGTAGTATTGCCAAATAGCATTCTATTCTATGGATAATGGCTTTATCTGTGCATCTGTTCTGGACATACAGGTTATTTCCAGGTTTGGAGTATTTACAAATAAAGCTGCTATGAATATTTACATTTACTTCTTTATGTGGTTATATGTTTTATTTCTCTTGTTGTGATAACTGAAACTGTTAGAGTGGAGGTGAATGTTTCACATTAAGAAATGGGAAACTGAACTATAATGGTTATTCTCTTTTGCCGTCCCATCAGTAGCACATGAAAATTCAAGTTCCGTGACATCCTTGAAATAAGTGTGTCGTGGTAAGTCACTTTGGTTTTAATTCCATTTCCCAAAGTGTTCATGATGTTGAGCATCTGTCATTTATTTGCTCTGTACTTAGCTTGTTTGGTAAAACATGTGCTCGTAATCTTTTGCCTATTTTCTTTTTATGTACTTACATATTTATTATATGGAACAACTGTTTCTGAGTACTAGAAGATTTTTCTCCCTCAACTTTTTGTCCGTCTCACAATTGAAAGCCTACATGCACCAGACTTATGAATTTAATCTGCATCAACATATTCTCCTCTGCTTTCTAAACTCAGTAACACATTAAATCAAGCCTAGGTTTTAATCTTTGGCAACCCCTGGTATAAACACTCCCCTCATGGTAAATGCCAAATTGCCAAGGTGGGGGCGCCTGGGTGGCACAGCGGTTAAGCGTCTGCCTTCGGCTCAGGGCGTGATCCCGGCATTCCGGGATCGAGCCCCACATCAGGCTCCTCCGCTATGAGCCTGCTTCTTTCTCTCCCACTCCCCCTGCTTGTGTTCCCTCTCTCGCTGGCTGTCTCTATCTCTGTCAAATAAATAAATAAAATCTTTAAAAAAAAAATTGCCAAGGTGATGTCACTGAACCTGGCGTTGGTAAAATATTCCAGTAGTACCTCATTATATTCTGTTCCCAAAGTACTGATACAGTAGCCACAAATAACTTTAAGAACATAGGTAATAAAACTGTAAAATGACCAGTAAGTGGCAAGTTTTAAATATTTGTGGGTGTTTTTGTTTAGTTTTTATTTTTTTTTTTAAGATTTATTAGAGAGTGTGTACGAGCGGGGAGGGGGAGGGGCTAACGGAGGGGGTGGGGAAGCAGACTCCTTGCTGAGTATGGAACCCAACGGGCTCAATCCCAAGACCCTGAGATCACAACCTGAGCCGAAACCAAGAATTGGACACTAAACAGACTGAGCTACCCAGGCCCCCTCCCCCCCCCCGTCTTGTTTTTGTTTTTTATTTAAGTAGGCTCCATGCCCAGTGTGGAGCCCAGCACAGGGCTTGAACTCAGTGACCCTGAGATCAAGACCTGAGCTGAGGTCAAGAGTTGGATGCTTAACCGACTGAGCCATCCAGGTGCCCCTAAATATTTGTTTTGTAAAAAGAGTTTGATTTAAGTATGCTTGACTTAAACTGCACGTATTTTAAATATACATTTTGATGTTTTCATACATGCTTGCATCCCTGAAGCTAAGTTCCTCCTCCCCTTTTCAATTCATCTTTTTCAACATATAAAATTATTGATATAAGGAGATATTCTAGCTTTTGTAATGGCTATTTACATATGTATCTGTGAATAAGACTGTTAAGAAGTCCCATTAACCCTATCACAATCTTCCATCATTATCATTGTCGTGGTTGTTCTTGTGTCCCCATGCATCCTGGTGGCTTATTTTATGTGTAACCCTAGATATGTCAATGCATAACCTCTTAAGAATTTCCAAAATGTCAGGACCCTCATAACTCTGATAACTTGAATACACAAAAAATATTTTTAAATATAAATATTAGTGCTAAATTTTATTGATCGAATTAGCTACTGAAGGCAGATTGAATGCAATCATGATGCCAGTTGTATGGCTTTTAATACATGTGTCTTTTGAGTATTCACCTTACCTCTTTTATTTTGTTGGCTGAAAACTTAAGGTGTTAATATTTTTATATGGTTTAGTATTTCTTCGGTAGTTTAAAATCCTGAGTTACCCTGAATAATGCAGGTGTTTTACCTACAGTACAAACATATGTATCAACTATACCTCCTGATACTTAACACAGTTAGACTTCTCTACCTTCCATTTGTCAAATAAAACATTAATGTTTCAAAGTTACTGCTTCAGAAGTTTACAAATCCCAATTTCTCTGCATTTTAAAAATCTGTGAACTTTCATAATATGAAGCTGAAATCCCCAAATCAAAACTCTTAATCTTCCCTCGTCAGTGTATACATATATGAAATCATCACTTTAAATATATTACAGTGTCATTTGCCAATTATATTTCAATACAGGTAAAGGAAAAATAAAAGACTGAAATCATGCAAAAGCCTTAATCTGAACTAACATTGAGAAATAGCAATGGAAGAGGATCTTTTCATTTATCACACAGAGCAAAACTACAGAATATGTTTATTAATTTATTTTCCTCTGAAGACAATACACTTTGTGTTTGGAGAAATAAAAGATTACTTGTTAGGACTTGCTTTGGAAGATTGATCAGTAAGTGCCTTATCAAGGGTCAGATATTGCTACCAGGGACCAAGCATCTGGCACACATTAATATTACCAGTTCTTTTAACTATAATCCAGCCCTTTGGGCTTTAATTTGTAGGATAGCCATTGTTTTTTCATAGGTATTTTCAGGACCATCAGAGAAAGTAGGCAGTCCATCTTGATGGATTGAAATATTGCCAGTGTTCTAATATAGCCGCCTGGATTTCCAGCTAACTCAGCTTCACCAGTCATACAGTTACTGAAGTTGTATTGGTTGCTACTGGAATCCCACTCACAAAAATGCAGAATTTCATTACATTCAAAAAGCATGTATCCTAGAATCCAGAAGGTGTGATGATAAATAGCCTTTGTCATGGTCTCCACTGTGTCACACAGGAGCTGCATCTTCACAAAGCCACAGGTGCAGAACACCTGAAGCCCACTGCAATAAACTCATGGCCACCATGGCTACTATGGGCAATAAGGAAGCCACTTACTCTTTCATTATTTATTGGATAAACTTTAAAAGCATTTTGTCCATTAGTACTTGCCACATCCTCTAAGTTGGCTGATTGAATTTCTTGATTCTGTTTAATGTGCTCACCTTTTAAAAATCTTTCCTGTATGCCTCATAGCTTTGGCACAATTTTTTTTCAAAAGCTAAATCTGTGTACTATCCAGTACACAGTCTATAAGCCTACATCTATACAAATTATTACAAAATTTAAATTACTATAAATACTGGATGGTCAATTAGGAAAATATGATAAAGTACTAGAAGAACTAGTCTGAGGGTGAAGAAAACATTCTTGAGAATATATTTTCTTATGTCTGGAATGAATATTTACAGTAATGCACTAAGTGTAGAGTGTTGGGAAGAGGATTCCAAAGAGAAAGTGCTCGAGAACGGGTGGTACTTATCTGAGGATCTAGAAGTCAGGCGACAATTCAGAATCATAGCCTAACAATTTTTTCTTGTAAAACAACTGTGAACCTGATTCTCTTAGGCAGTGTAAAGAGCTCATCCATTGTAAAGCATTAGAAAATTAGTAGTTAACTTTCTTTTATGCTATGTTAAGACACTCCTTTCTTTTTTATGTTATACTATCAATCAATAAGCAGACTCGAAATGAGTTTTATTTTTCATTTCATCCTAAGCCTTAAATTTTCATTAACTTTCAAATCTTTTTCAGATCACGTGTTTAGACTTATTCCAATCATGTTTTTGCATCTCTTGGTTCAAAGACGGAGAGATTGATTCCTGTATGTGTGTGCAAAGGACAAGAATGAATGATTTAATAAATTTTTCTTTTCCAGTGTGGGATTTAAGAAGTCTTTCACAATGCCACAGATTTCAACAAAACCAAATGTCCATTCTCCACATATGTGTCTGCTGCACAAAGGTATATACTGAAGTGACACTTAAGAATTTTAGCCAGCTCAGAATTCTGCAGATGGAAGAAAAACTAAAGGAAAGGAGGCCTGCAAATATGGTAAAGAGAGACAGAGTTGAATAGGAAATACCAGGGAGGAAGTTTTAAGCTTATGGTAAAGTACCTAATGCCACAGTTGCTAAATGGACCCTGCAAATACAGTTTATACAGGACAAAAAGAAAATAAAATTCTGGTTAATCATTGGCACTCTTTCTATTCTTGTTACAAACAGGCTTCCTAATGGAATTTAGACTCTAAGTTGCCTACCTGAAACATTATTTAGGTAGGGTATCTTAGGTAGATCATCAGTTGCTAGAATGTCAGCTATACTCTCTTCAGTTATGCGAAATACAGATTACAAATAAAGTTTAATTCTCCCTGTTGATAAAGGGGAGAGGCTCTCCCGCTCCCCTTTTTTCACATTTAGTTTAGAGAATCTGTGAGCACCTCCTAATCCCTGTGAAGACTACACAGACCGTTGGCCACTAGGGTTCCCTTTCTCCTGCATTCGTGACTATGTTGTTTAATTCCAAAAAGTACTTACTGTCCTGCAAGTAAGTCTCCTTTTCCTCTGGATAAGGTCAGTAAAACACTACACATGGTCACCCCAATTACAAACGTAAGTTAGGATAAACTCTGTGCCAAATGATGCTTTCAAGTGACTTTACTTGAGAACAGGTTCTATTTATCTCCAAAATATGTATGTAATGGGCTCTATCTGCTTTCTGTATAACAGGGTGAGACTTTGTCCTGCAATTCTTTGTAATTTCTTAGCTGATATCTATTTCACATCACATTCCAGCTTAATATTTATTCAGTAATTTGGCACAAGAAAAAATATATTTGTCTTGGTCCCCCGTGCCCTATTCCTGGCACAGAGCGCCTACAACCCTTGTTCTTTCCTGAGTGATAGAGGAGTATCTTGCGTCATTCATAAGGAGCCCCCTTTTGAGCACACCTGAATTTACGCTAAAGAGCTGTGTTAGGGTGGGGGTCCTAAATAGAATCAGGATGGGGAGTGGTCATCAGAAAGATCGGGATCAGAGGCTTGGGACTTGCAGCCCCACCCGCTGACCTCCAGGAGGAGGCTGGAGCTGAAGATTAAAGGTCCGTACAAACTCCTGAACAAGAACACTAGAGGAGCCTCCAGATCTGTAAACATGCCTGGCGGGTTGGTGGTACACCGAGGTTCCATGAGGACACAAGCTCCTGCACTGCAGACCCTTCTACACCTGACCCCCATGTACTTCTTCATCTGCCTGTAAATGTCCTTCCCAGAGTTCTGTGAGGCACCCCAGCAAGATAATTGAGTGAGAGGAGGGGTCAGGGGAGCCTCTGATTTACAGCCAGTCAGTATGAAGCACAGGTGACAACCTGGATCTGTGATGGGCGTTGAAGAGGACAGTCATCCTGTGGGACCGAGCCCTTAACCTGTGCGACCTCGTGCTATATCCAGGTGGACAGAGGCAGCATTAACTGCATGGTGGTGTTGGTGAACACACAGACCAAATAATGGCATGTGGAGAGGCTCCGTGGGTGGAGGAAGATTCTGTTTTCCATCCCCAACAGTCACCGCCACACACGTCTGCAGGGACAAACCTCATCACCCGTCTCCTCACTAGCTCGTGTGCAGGATTATGGGCGAGGGTGATCAGATGCACAGTATCAGAGACGCAATAAGCAGCACCCAGGACGTGGCAAGCTCTAATGAACAAAGGCTTCAGAACTTC
Organism: Ursus americanus; assembly: GCF_024610735.1. NCBI lineage: Eukaryota > Metazoa > Chordata > Mammalia > Carnivora > Ursidae > Ursus > Ursus americanus. The sequence goes on from NC_142147.1 coordinate 57,940,492, forward strand.
AATAACTAACAGCAAGGCAAGTGAGACCTGTGGGTTCACAGACATTTGAGACGGCTACTGTAGGGCCTCAGGATACATTCAGGATCCTAATTGCAACACACACGGCTCGTGAAACATTTTTGAGTCAAACTGAGAAAAAGGAGCATTAATAACATTTTGTCATATTTTTAATTAATTAATTAATTAATTATGGACCCAGAGAGTGCCACTGTGCGTGGGAAAGCAGGGCAGTGGGGGGCCGTTGGTGGGGGGGAGGGAGGCTGGGGCGTAGAGAGAGGGAGAGAGAATCTTAAGCAGGCTCCACACACAGAGAGGAGCCCAACGCCGAGGCTCACCGGGCTGGATCTCACAACCATCAGATCATGACCCGAGCCAGAATCAAAAGCTGGAACTCTTAACTGACTGAGACACCCAGGCGCCTTCTCTGCAGCAGTTTTACTTGCAGCCCGCCAAACTGGAAACAGTTACAATAGCCATGCACAGATGAATACATAAATAAGTAGTGCTGTATCCATAGAACATACTTCTCAAAGATACAAAGAATGGTCTGTTCATATAAACACCACTGATGAATTTGAAACTAAATACGTCCCATGAGGGGACCCAAGGAAAAGGAGGAGAAAACACTTGAAGACTTTGATCATAAATTCTAGAAAGTGCTGACTCATCTATAATGAAAAGCAAGTCAATGGCTGCCTTGGGGAGAGATTATTAGGACACAAAGTAAATGTGGGGGTGACGGAAAGGTTTATCATCGTAATTGACGGCTTCGTGGGTTTCTCTGAATGTCAAACAGTCAAATGGCACAACTGAGTGATGGACACCACACGTCATTTATACCTTACTGAAACCTAAAGATATATGGCTCAAATTAAGTCTGGACTCCATACGCTTTAGATCAAGCTTGGCCACCATACTGACCACCACTTCTCTCCTCATCAGAAGGCACTTGCCTCAGTGGCAGCAAAAACAGATGAGCGATGAGTGTTGCCATTTCATTCAGCAGGGGTACCAGCTGAGTCACAAAGGCCTCATGGCTGCACTAAGAGGTCTCTCCTGTCTCTGTCCTTGTTTGGCTGCCACGCACAACCACGGCCTTTGGTGAACAGCCCAGAGGGGCCGAGGAATCCACAAAACCTGTGGAGTGTTTTTTTCTGGCAGGCCCGCAGCTACACAAGATACATCCTTCTGGAGGTCCTGAGACTCTCTGTACCGGTTCATCCTTCACAGTCCTGGTGTCTAAACACGATGCATGCCCTTTTCAAAGAGGTACATTACGACCAGTTTATTGGTCTCCTGCACCATTAATCCTGTGTTTCTGTACCAATGATCATTCCCCTGGCCCTTCCACTCTTAAAACCAGTGATGTCACCCTACAGAATTCAGGACATCGAGGCCCCTGGAGCTGCTGCTGTTCACCAGCACTGAGCAGCATGCCATCAACATCCCCTGTGAACAAGAGAACAAGACCATGTCGCTCAGAAGCACCAGACGGTGTCTAACAACAACCAACAACTGCCTCCTCTTCGGGTTGAAACTCTGACCCCACAAGTGTCCCGGCATCCAACTATAAATTAGGACCACGGAGCCCTACCGTCTTTCCTTAAAGGCTTTGAGCAGCCAGGCAAACCAGGCCGAAACTGGAGAGCTATCTTCTGCCATCATACGGTCCCTTCTGCGGCACACAACTCTGTTCACCCCTTCACGCTCGCAAACACAGGTAATTTCAACATACAAACACACAGTGAACAGAATCCCCAAGATTAATGGGGGCTTAAACAGCAACATCTTTATTCTCGTACGGCAAGAGCAATGGGAGGCAGACTGTTCCTGGGTTGGTGACTTGGAGGCTGGGAAGTGCCATCACAGAGTTTCAAGAGGACAGTAACATCCCTGAAGATGTCATCCACCTTTTCAAATCTCCAACGTCCTCTAGGACAAAACTGGGTGAGATCCATGCCCTCTCCTCAGAGAGGAAAAATGGGGAAGGATTTAGTGCTCAGGTGACTCGTTAGTCATCCAGCAATTGCCCTGACACTGGGGTATGGGCCCTGGGCGGGTTCAAAAGATGCAATGCAGCTGCTACATACCTGGGATTTATGGAGATGGTAAATGGCAGCTTCATAAGGGATCTCCTCCAGTGTTGTTAACATTCACCGAATAAATGCCTGCACATTTAAGGCAGTTCTCCCATTTGAGATTTGTGAAATCCTATGAGGTTAAGTCCTTCAGATGAAGGCTTTCTCATATTCACTGCGTTTGTAAGGCTTTTCACTACCTTGAGTTCCCTGGAGTGCAACGAGGCTAGCCTTTGGTTAGCCATTTCCCACATTCTCCATATTCACAGGCCTTCATCTAGGAGACACTGTGGCGTTTTAGGAGCTTGGACTCCTAGGTAAAGAATATCCCACGGATAAATACTCATAAAGCCGTTTTCGGTGTGACTATCTCAATGGTCACTGAAATGGAAGCCACACGTGAACGTTTGCCAAAGTCACTGTACTCCTCAAAGCCTTTCTCCAGCGTGCACTTTTCGGTGCTTAATGAGGCTAGAACTGTGGCTAAAGGATTTCCCACATTCACTGCACTCGTAAGGTCTTTCTCCGGTGTGAATTCTCCTGTGTTTAATGAGACTGGAATTTTGAGTAAAGGACTTCCCACATTCACTGCACTCATAAGGCCTTGATCCAGTGTGTACTCTCTGGTGTTTGAGGAGACTGGAACTGTAGGTAAAGAATTTCCCACATTCGCTGCACTCGTAAGGCCTTTCTCCAGTGTGAACCCTCCGATGCTGAAGCAGCGCGGAGCTTTGGCTAAAAGACTTCTCACATTCACTGCACTTAAAAGGCCTTTCTCCACTATGAACTCTACGGTGTTCAGTGAGGCTAGAGTTTTGAGTAAAGGATTTTCCACATTCACTGCACTCATAGGGCCTCGATCCCGAGTGAACTCTCTGGTGTTTTATGAGACTGGAGTGGTAGGTAAAGAACTTCCCACATTCACTGCACTCATACGGCCTCTCTCCAGTGTGAACACTGCGGTGCTGAAGGAGCGCAGAGCTTTCGCTGAAGGATTTCCCACACTCACGACACTCATACGGCCGTTCTCCAGTGTGAATTCTCCGATGTTTAATGAGGTTGGACTTGTTGCTGAATAACTTGCCACATTCGTCACACTCGTGAGGCCTTGCTCCAGTGTGAACTCTCCGGTGCTGAATGAGGCTAGAGCTCTGCCTAAAGGACTTCCCGCATTCCCCACACTCATAAGGCTTTTCCCCAGTGTGCACTCTCCAGTGGTCATTGAGGCTGTAGCTTTTGCTAAAAGATTTCCCACATTCACTGCACAGGAAGCATCTTTCTCTAGCGAGGTCTCTCTGGGGATGAACAAGTGTGTGTTTGCAAGTGAAGTCGTTCGTGCCTTCGGCCCAGTTGCGTTGCGCTCTCCATCCAGGGGAGGATGCCCTATACCCAGTCCTCCTGTACGACTTCCCCCTGCTGTGTGTGGCCTGATGCTGGAGGAATCTCGAGGTGGCCAAGATGTCCCTCACAACCTCCCCACAGGAAAAGGGTTTCCCTGACACACAGAATTTGTAGTCCTTCACAAAAGAGGCTCGGTCCATATTGCTTCTGAAGCATTTCTCTCCAGTGTGCTGCTTCAGATGCGGAAGGTTGACGTCGAAATACAACTGTCTATCACATGCCCCCGTCTTGTAGAGATTCTGTCCACAAAGTGTCGCCTGGTGCTCGGTGGAGAGCAAAATGTCTCTCAAGTCCTGGCCACACACCTCACGAGGATGGGCCTTCTGGGGAGACACAACTGCCTTGCGAGTCCCGACCTGTGACGCTCCTTGTACAGAAACCCTGTGCTCAGGCGCATCCTCATCCTCTGTTCCATGCCTACGACCTGAAAGCAAGAAATGCCGGTAAAGCGCATGCTGCCTTTGGTGGGAGGGGGCAGCTACCATACAAGCTACAAATGTGTGTCTAAGAAACCCAGGAACCAGTGCTTGGGATTGTCTGCAGGACCAGGGAGACGGTTCAGGTGGAGGATGGGGCTGCTTAGCAGGAGCGGGCTACAAGGAGCAGAGAATGGGAGAGGCCTCGTGAGGTGAAGGATGCAAGCACTTGGTGTGACACGGAGGAGAGAAGTGGGCTGTGATTCATACCCCTGCCAACAACTTTCCAAAGGAACCTGTCTCCTATTGACACACCTGTCCCGTGCAGGAGGGTGTGTCAAGACCCAAGGAAATAGGACTGTAAACTGGCAGGTGGTGTTCCAGGACTGCTTAAGAACGTAGGCACACCTCATGATGTAACATACAGCAGTTAGCGTGCAAAGCGCTGTAGATGGAGTGGTGAGAAAAAAGAGTGAGATATGGATCCCAGAAATGTGAGGTTAACCCCGGGCCAGAAGGACGAGTAGAGGCGACGAGTAACAGAGTCGATAACGCGGCAAAGTGCCAAGAAAGGGGAAGAAGAGACAGAAGTGAAATGTGGCCCCTGGGGTCAAAATACTAGTCAAACAGAACAGGCTTCTGGTCTGATGTGAACACAGCACTGACATCGTCTCCTCCAGATACCACTCTGCAGGGCTGGCTTCCTATGAGCTGTCGTGTTCTGTGTGGGTCAGTATACCTACCGTGAACTACCCGGGGCTCTCCAGTCCAACCCCACTCCCACAATCAGCAAGTGCATGACCACTTCCTGATACAAGTGCTAAGGAAAAGACAGGACAGCTGAGTAGCCGTCAGTATCACAGAATGACTCAGCACACGACGGCCCATGGCAAAGAGAACTACACAGTCCCCAGAGAAGTCTGGAGGAGGGTCTCATGAAACAGCCCATGGTCCACAGACGTGGTAACTTTGTCAGAGACAGCAAGTCCTGGTAGAGGCAGGCATGAGGAAGCCTCACAGAGAAAGGAAGCAGACGTGGAGCGGGCAGATATCTTGCATCGAGACAAAGTCACCCAGTCAGGGAGAAGGCATCTAAGGGGATATCCATTACGTTCACTGCAAGGCTCCTGACCCTCATTCCTTCCCTGAAAGTCAGCAGGAAAGCTGGTGTTGGGGTTGCTCCAGGAAGGAGGGCGGTACACTGACCTCAGCCTTACCAACCACAGCACCCACCCCCAGAAGTGGGGAAGGAAGCAGTGCTCACGGTCCCTATGTAAGGACAGACTGCTCTCGGGGACCAAGGGAAGGGCAGAGACTAGCTCAGGGCACAGGCGTGGGGTCGAGGGTCTTACCCAAGGAGTTTATAAGTGCCAAGTTCTCCAGCATCACATCCTGGTACAGACATCTCTGAGCCTCATCAAGGAGACCCCATTCTTCCCAGGAGAAGTACACGGCCACGTCTTCAAAGGTCACCCTGCCCTGGCAGGAGGGGGACAGAGGAAATCACAAAAACACCCTCTCCCAAGAACCATACCCATTTTCCCACCCACATCGATCTACCCTATGCCCATCCTCCCCTGATCTCCCCATCCCAGAGGAGAAACCAGGCCTTGGTGCCACGGCGCCACTGTCTCCTCGTGGGCCCATGATGGCAGGGTCCTGCCGACAGAAGAAGAGGCAGGTGGACAAGTATACATCTACGTTGTGGACCTGGCATAGAGGTATCCTCCCGGCCATCCAGGTTATTCTACTGAAAACCAGGGCCCTGGCATCGGTCAGGCATACTCCCTCTCCAAGTACACATCATTCTTGAGACTGGATGCCACAGCCACATGCCTCTGGCCACCACACCTCATTGTCCCACACTACGGAAATCTCGCTGGCCTCCCCACACATCACTGCTGTTTTTACCACCTCCTCTTCACCCCAGTGGTGAGGGCAGGAGTCCCGTCTTAGGGTTATGGGGATGGCCAAACACATGACACCTGACCACGGACAGAGGAGATGGATAGCACTTTAGTAATCACAGATATTCGCAGCCTGGAGAGGAGGACACCACGCCCCACACAGGCCCACATGCGGATGGCACTCTGACACAGAGTGAACAACCAGGAGCTGTAGGATCAAGAGGGTGAGGTGCCTCCTGGTTCCTGTAAGAGGATGTGATGGGCTTGTCTGAGGAACTCCGTGGGCTGGTAGGGCACTGAAACCCATACAGAGGGAGAAGCAGGAAATGCACCTTTGATGAAAAGGCTGTTTGATTAGGAGACCTTCCCAACAGCAGAAGATTGGGGAGGAGATCTTACGTTCAAGCCATGAGTTCCTCCATCTTGTACCAGACAAGGTCCTCCTCCCTCCCCCTGTGCTGTACTTGCCCCCTCAGCAATCACAATCTTCCTCTGTCCACCTGACCCTCATTCAGAGCAAGGCTCCTCGGTGGCCTACCCCAGGCCTAGTGACGCTCACGGGTGATCACATCCGCACTTCACACATGACCTTATTCCTCCAGGATGAAACACCCCAGGCCCTACCAAAGTCCTCACAAAACCCTGGTGGAGTTGAGAGTGGAGAAGCACCACCAGCACAGGCCCGAGTGTCATCATCTCGCCTTAAGTACTCCTAAGCTGCTGTATCCCTCTCATGTCTACTCTTCTGCTGGAAACCTTGGCCACTTGCCCGAGTATCCTGTCCCCGACACACTCTCCCGTCATGGCCACTCACATCCCTCATCTCTGAAGTCATACCATCACCTAAGTATCCAGTCCTGGTCCCCCCTCCTCCCCAACTTCGTAGCACCGTAACAGCTCTACCACCATAACCAGGAGACTGCTCCTCATGACTGTGACCCACAGCTCACTCACCTGGGCCCACACAGTAGCCATGATGTCTTTAGATATCTCCCTTTTGAACGCCCCCCCCCCCCCAGATTTCCAGACCTGTGTGTTTGGCTACTCACTTAATGCATCCACTCAGGGCTCCCCAGCACATCTCCCACCAACATCACCCATACTACCAACCCCCTCATCTCAGTCGATGGAGTTTCCATTCCTAAAGCTGCTAAGAACAAAAACCCTAGAGATAACCCTGAATCCTCCCCTTCACCCTGCCTCGGTGCACATTAGAAAATCAGTGCTCACTTTTTAAAAAAACACATATCCAGAATCCAGTGACATCCAGGCCAGCACTCCCGTCCAATAACCCTCACCTAGACTACGAGGGTAGCCTCCACCCTGATCTTCCTGCCTCCTCCCTCGGCCCATAGCGGGTACTGCATGCTATAGCGGGATGGACCCTATCAGGACTGTGGTAATATCACGTGGCTGCTCCTATCTAAGCCTCCCATCACCACCAGAAGACTCACCCCACGTCTCTTAAAGTCATTCCACTCCTGACTGCTGTCCCCCTGTTCTTTGCTCCTACCCGCAAGAAAAGAAAACGGTGGTTTCCCCAGCAGTTCCAGATGAGTGTTAACTCAGGCATGTGCACACCCTGCTACCAGTTCCCGGAATAACCGTGCACACACTGGTTGCCAGAAACGGAAACCCCTTCATAGAACTCCTGGCACGGTCCTGGGGTTTCCCCAGAGTCTCCAGAGCCCAAACTTGGGGGAGTGGCACCTAAGAGTCGCGGGACACAACAATGCATAAGACAAGCGGGTGGGGGTCAGGTCAGGGCCAGCGAGGGACTGGGCCAACTTCCTCTTGTTCGTGTTGGTTCTGTAAGCGCTTCTGCAGCCTCGGGAACTGGAGAGAATGTAGCCTTAGACCCACAAGACCACGGTGGATGCGACGGACTCAAAGCCCTCTGGACCCTTGCCCGGCCCTGAAGACCAGAACTCGGCTGGCTGGCAGTTCAAGGTCTGTGCCTCAGTGCTCAGTATCGCCCCTTAGGGTGCGGCCCCCACCCGGAGCCCGCTCCCCCAGGCAGTACGCCGGCGCTCACACACCGGGCCCCCGCCCATTCCCGCCTCCCTGTCCGGGACACCGGGGCCCGGGCCGCAGGGACTCGAGCAGGTGCCCCGCGCCTTTCGGGGCTTTCGGGTCTGGGTGGGGGGAGGGCGAGGAGGGCCCCGGGGACGAGCGTTTACCTGAGCCGGGTCCCTGGGCGCGGCCGCCGCCATCGGACTTGGTGGGCGGAGCGGACACCCGGGCCGGTGGTCCGGGGCCCGGGCCCGGCGCGGGCAGCACGGGCGGCGTCGCCGAGCGGCGGGTCCGCAACCGTGCAGCAGGGTCGGGGCCTCCTCTCGCCTCTTCTAGGTCGCGTGAAGTCGGTATGGACGCAGAACTCCGAAACCTCTTCCCGGAGGAGCAAAGCCCGGAGCAGGTATCTTCGCCTTGGTGAGGAGTCAGGCGGAAGTCCCGCCCGCGTGGGACTGCCCACAAGCAGAAGAGCCTCTTTTGAAGTTTTCATTGGAGAGCAACGCTGCCCCTCGACTCTTTGCATTCTGGGTAACGTAGTCCCCACAGTTATGAAGCCCTGAGTTAGGGACTTCATTCAGGTAATGTCCATCTTCCGCTGGAAAGGGCGAAGGGTAAAGGCCGATGCTGGTGGACTTCGCTTCGTTTTTGAGAGAATGTTACCATATTTCTGTCTAGTGCTCTCTGAAGCTCATCACCCAAGACTTATTTCAGACTCAGTGAAGCTAAGCATACTCCAGAATGCCAATAATATTGTTTATATTCCTAAGGGCTACGAACCAAATAAACACATTATTCCATAGCGTCTTTGAGTCTCAAGATATGTCCACGCTTAGTGAAAGCTAATAAACATTATCTTATTTCAATTCTATTGCGTCCACTCCATAGCATTAAATAGAGAAAATACTTCAGGTTGTGCCATGTCAAGAAAGATAAGAGGAAGAGTGTTGGTCCACCTGGAATCTCAAGTACAAGGGTAGATATGACAGTTTCTCCTTGACTAATCTTTATTTAGAACACTGTAGGATTTTTTTTTAAACCTGGTCCAGTCTTTGGCCAGTTGCAGAATCCTGCCAAGTAGGTGTGGCAAGATTTTCTCTATCTCATCACCACTGATAACTGATCAAATTTCCTCATCCCTCATCATCACACAGGTGTTCTCTGATCATACTGACCTGACTTCTGCAAGGATCTTTTAGGTCCATTTACGAGGAATTTCCCTAATCTCTTAGTGATTTTCTATCCACTAACCGCCCCCCCCCCCAACAATCGTGTTCCTTAGTATAAAACCCAACTTCTAAAAAAATTTGAAGTTGAGTCCAGTGTGTCTTCCCCCTACTGCAAGTTCCCATTGTCCCTGCACTTGTGGGAATGCTCCTGAATAAAGTCTTCATTACTGTTTCAACAAGTATTTTAATAGTTTTTCTTTTTTTTTTTTTTTTTAGATTTTATTTATTTATTTGAGAGAGAGAAGTAGTGTGTGAGCTGACTCCCTGCTGAGCTGGGAGCCTGAGGCGGGGCTGGATCCCCGGACCCTGAGATCATGACCTAAGCCAAAGACAGACACCCAACCAAGTGAGCCCTCCGGGTGCCCCAATAATTTTTCTCTAACAGATCTGTATATTCTGAAGAAAACATCTCTCCTGCCTGTAGAGTCAACTATTCTGTCCTATTCACTGAGAAACACTTTTATCCATTTAATATGTCTTACTTGATATCCAGATTACATTCAGGTCCTTTTAGGAATATAACATCAATCTTAAAAAGATATCAATGTGAAAAATACTACTTTGGTATGGTAGAGTGGCTGCAGTGTTGCAAGTTGAAGTATGTATGCAAAGGGTTCTTTCTACCCAGAGATACTGGGAGTATCTTAAATTCATTATATCATTGCTGCAAACTGATTATCATTTGTTTTGTGATGCGGGGACTGTTTTGCTTGAAGAGTATATATAATCTCAGGAAAACAGTTGTAAAATTCGAAGTACAAAGCTATTATCAATGTTTATGTATTGCTTCAAAGGTGGTGGCAGAAATAGCTTTGGTGAGACACCTGTAGAAGGTGAGAAAACATAAGTCCTCGGAGGAGTTTTAGCAGTGATGTCTGAGAACAGATCAGATTAAGCTGGGCACGTGACCAGAATTGTTATTCTGAAATTTTGTTTCCAAAATGCAAAGCTCCATTCTTGTAAAGTCTGAGTGATACCTGCATGGAAAAAGAGTTAAAGGGGGACATTTAGAGTACCCAGAATTGTAAAATGTACAGGGAAATTGAGATGTCATGTGTATTCCTGTTGATCAAGGAACAAAAATTTGGTTTTAGGCACTTATTGTAGGTGCCTGGGGGACATTGGGTCCTAAGAGAGACAAAGACACTTGCCTTCTGGGACTTGTGTTGTATTCAAGGAAGAAAGTCCAGGAACAGAAAAGAGTAGCTAAAGAAATACGTAGTATTCTGGAACGTGGCAGACAAAATGGAAGGGGAAGACAGGTGAGTCTCCTGGGGGGTAAAATATGGAATGTAATATTACTCAGCACAATAAGGGAGGCCTCCTTGATAAGTAGAGAACACTTGAAATTGTAAGGGATGAGCCTCGTGGATATGTTTGCAATAAGTTCTGGGCAGAATAAAGCAGTTGTCTAGGTTAGTCAGTGCAGGCTCACGGTTCTCAGCAGTGAATGGCCTGGGACTCAAGGCCAGTTGGCTGTTCCTTTACTTGGCTCACTACAGATACACTCAGGGCATGTGGGTGAGAAGTCCTGGCTCTGTCTCTCAGAGCCTGCAGAGCTCCACCGGTGGACTGGGGCCTGGAACCAGTCAATGTCACCCTTCCTAGAATTCTGATTTTCCGAGTGTAATTCCTGGACCTTCACGCACAGTGTCACCTAGGGACTCTTGAAAAGCACATTCTGAATCCTGAACCCAGATCTACTGAATCACTTTGTGGATCAGGCCCAAGTGTCTGTGTTTTAACAAGCTTCCACATGATTCTGATAAATATTCAAAAAATTTCCACCATTCTGCTGTGTTATGCAGAAACATATACCTGCATTTCTTGTGATTAACAGACTGTTTAGTCTATCTAAATCTGTAGGGTTTTTAAACTGAAGTTGGCAAAAACAGAAACAAAGAGAAAAACAAAAAAAACTCAATAGTGCATATTTGGTTTCCTAGAGAAACGAAAGTATAAAATGTTTTCTATCTTTTATTGAAGGAGTCCTACACCATATACAGTTATACAGTAGTATGTCAAAATCTCAGATAATTAAATCTCCTGGAGAAAAATAAAGTTTTCAGTATAGCATCCTTTTAGAATGGTTTGTGCACATGGACTCCACTGTGTGTCTATATGTTAAAACATGTTCTTGTACAAGCTGTTTTCTGTAGTAAAAATAGTCATATTTTATATACAGATCAGTACTTTGCTGTCTCACTTAACAATGTATTTTGGACAACCTAAAGCTATTTCAGCCTTTGACACCTGCTACCTCCTAAAGGCCACACTTAGTAGACCTGAAGCTGCCTCTTGAAAGACTGCTTGTGGGGCGCCTGGGTGGCTCAGATGATTCAGCATCTGCCTTCGACTCGGGTCATGATCCCGGGGTCCTGGGATCGAGTCCCACGTTGGGCTCCCTGCTCAGCAGTGAGTCTGTTTCTCCCTCTCTCTCTGCCCCTCTGCCTGCTTGTGCAGTCTCTCTCTCTCTGTCTCGAATAAATAAATAAATAAAATCTTTAAATATATATATATTTATTTATATATTTTATATTTATATATAAATATATAATATAAATAAAATATATAAATATATGTATTTAATATATACAAGACTGCTTGCATATATAAATATTATATATTTATGTATATATATAATATAAATAAAAAATATATATTTAATATATATATATAAAAGACTGCTTGCATTTCACTGCATGCTCCATGGCTGGCTGCACTGGGGGAGCGGGGCCTACCTACTGATCTCTCCACGGTCCTATCAAGGTCTGTTCTCAAAGGCCATGGGAAACTCTGTACAGGCACCGAAGGTGGTTTCTTGGTGCTAGAGGGGTGGGATTTGTGAGACTAGCCCTGGCTCGTGGAAACATGTGGCTTGGGAAAATAAAAGATGTAAGGGCAGGGGCCAGGAAACCGATTCCTGGATGGCCACCTGGTTATCCATGGTATGGCGCGGCAGCTGTGTTGCACTCAGTTACTAAAGTTAAAAGCTACCAATGGAATTTACAAAAGGAGCCAACTCCTGGAGACTTGGTTTTGTAGATGCATTTAAAAAATGGAAGAGAATACGAATAAGAAAGAAAGCAATATATGCAATCCCTTGATTATTGTTCTGGGTAATAGCTAAATGTAATTAAAAGAGAGGGCTGGCAGAGAGAAAGCAAGGAAGGTGAGGTCGCATCCTTCTACCCTCCTTTTAGGGCATTTCCCAAACCTGCACATGGGTGTGGAGCCGGAGAGTAGAGGGTGGAGGCAATAGAGATCATAGCCAAGGGATATGATGGCAACAGGAAATCCCACTGCTTAGTCCTTGGGGGAGGAGATCTCCCTGGACAGGGCTGATCTTTAGCCTCAGTCTGTGCTCTTTAGGTCCCCTTCACCTCAGAAGCAGAGGCCATCACTCTTTCCCAGCAGAGGTCAGGTCCAGACAGGTGACACCATCCGCCGAATTCCATGTGCCTCTTCCAGAGGCTGAATCCCCACTTCTCACTCTAGAGGCTAACTCCCAACCTGTGGCACCTGGCATTGCCCCTGCACGTGGGCCAGGCAATCGTGGGGACCCGTTGAAGCCAGCACCCATCTTGTTAGTTCAGATGAAAGGAGGAACACTGTAGGTTATATTGTCCCCATGCACAGCTGGACTGGCCATGGAACATGGAGACACAGCCCCAAGAGATAGGAATACTTGCTTATCATTCAAAGGAACATGAGGGAATGCAACCCTGTTAGCTTATGCGTGTATAAGTGGTTAATTTAGGCACATACAAGCAGCTGACCAGCACTATCCTAAACACATCATCACCAGATGTACCTAATGAAATTTGGAACATAAGTTAATATATTTTTCAGATTTTAAGTCTTGTGAGATAGAACAGACCTCCGTGGGACCAGATGAAAGGGCACCAGAAGTAAGTAACATCTGTTAACATGGGCTCCCAGTCAATAGCATCCACCTTCTCTGGAGACCCCTGCTCCCACCAGGAAGTTCAGGGCTTTGAGCTTTAGCTCCCTGTTTTCCTGGGTGGTGCCACACCAATAAGTAGCCAATTTTTCTTCACTTTGGAAGCTGGGTGTCAGTCTTTTATTGGCTTGCTGTGCATCTGGCAGATGAACTGTCCTTTGGTTCAGCTACACTCTCTTATGGACAGGATACAACCAGTATAATGTGGCCCTTGCTTCTGCCTTCGGGACTCTAAGGAGGACACCAAGACCAGCGAGCACCCCAATCATAGGGGTCTGGAACCTAAGGCTTGTGTCAGTGTCATCAGCCTCCTCGCCTTGATACCTTTAATACCTGGCCCAGTTCTCAGTACAGGAGACCCCTGAGAGTGGCCAGGTGGACAAGGGACTAACCTAGAAATCTCCAGAGTTTTCTGTGGGCTTGGACAAAGGATCTTGGGGGCACATAGGAGAGATTCGTAGAGCTGGGCCAGCTGGCCAGCCATGGAACAGGAGGACAAGGCAATGCACAGCAGTCTTTAAAAAGAGTCAGGTTTGGGTCTAATACGTGTGAATATAAGGAGTTATGGATATAAAATGAGGAAGTGGCTTTAGGTTGTCAAAGATATATAGTGAAGTGAGAAAAGCACAGTGCAGATCTGTATACAAAGCATGTCTTTACTTTTACTACAACCAACAACTTTTATCTGAATTCAGGACCCAGACAGCATGACATACATGAGTGCAGACACAATTCTAGAAGGATAATACTGTACAGTAAGCCTCAGCTTCTCTCTATATTTTTATAATTCTGTCTGCTCTGTCTACATTGTTTCTTTCCTCCACTGATACTGCACAATGTTTTGGTTTTTTTTTTAAGATTTTTATTTATTTATTTATTTGACAGAGATAGAGACAGCCAGCGAGAGAGGGAACACAAGCAGTGGAAGTGGGAGAGGAAGAAGCAGGCTCATAGCGGAGGAGCCTGATGTGGGGCTCGATCCCATAACGCCGGGATCACGCCCTGAGCCGAAGGCAGACGCTCAACCGCTGTGCCACCCAGGCGCCCCTGATACTGCACAATGTTATCAGGAATGAAGACAGTTCATTTTGGAGAAAACCATCAGAGTGACCATTCTCGTCATGTGTTCAACATAAATATTCCTGTTCTCAGACATCATTGCTAAATCTTCTCTGAGGTCTTAACTTTTTTCCCCGTCCACTGGTGTTTCATCGAAGCTCTGTCTGCCACCACCTTTGAAGCACTACGTAGTGATCAGTAATAACTTTCTGTAATTTGCATTTTGCAATTATAGTTCTGAGGTAATACTAATTCCCCATGCAGAACAGTCCCTGCAAGAGATATGATAATCACTTCCAAACAATGAGATATCATGGTTTTAGGTACCCCAATTCCTTGGAAAAGGAGAGCAGCCTTTGCATACATGCTCCATCTTTGAACACTGAAGCCATTGTCCCCTTCCAAAACAACATTTATTACATTGTTCTTTTTTTGACGGATGTTAGATTCCTAAAAGGAACTGGGTTTGTGCGAGGATATGAATTAAGATATTAAATGGATAAAAGTATCGTTCAATGAATTGGACACAAAAATTAATGGTCAGATTAGAGAGATGTTTTCTATGGGTGCATTTAAAAAAAAAACTCTTGCTTCAGGGTGGCCTCACATTCATCCTGTATCTTCTCTGTCATGGCCCTGTATGAGGTATTTTTTACCTTGTCCCTGACCAAACATACACACACTGACAAAACTGTCTCTAATGCTTCTGGGTGCATTGGACTTGTAGGATCATAACGTTTACTAGGTTCTGCTTCCAAGGACACATTTTGTATCTAAATGACTCTATAGAATGATATGTGCATTTGGATCTGCAGCCTTTTGGAGCATATGAAATGTTTTTAGCTTTGAGACCACGCTGAGCATCCAGGAGTCTGAAATAATGTCTCCAAACACCTGGGTGATCAGTTGCAAACATCGCTTCCCAGAAATCCGGGTTCGGATTCTGTAAGAAGAAGCGAAGTCCCTCTGGCCTGGGACGGAAAACCCCAATTTCCAGAGCCCTCAAGGGGGCGTGGCCTTTCCTCCCAGAGGTCGTTGGGAATGTCTTATCCTCATCCTGTACGTCTGTGAACTACATTACCCAGAAGAGTGCGCGTCGATGGACTGCATCTCTGACCAATGAAGATGGAGAAAAGAGTCGCTTCTGCGTGTGCCCCTAACGTCGGGGCGGGACTTCCGGCCTCATCCCCCTGGCGGTCTTTTTGCCTTTCAGGCCCGTTCATCCGCTAATGTTCCAGAGCTCAGGCTCAGGATTGGGGTGACTAACCGAGAAGGCGCGAGGGGAGGTGCTGTTACCGCCGCACACACTTGGGTCCGCGGCTGGCGACGCCGCCTGGGCTGCCCCGCGCCGGGGGCCGGGACGGGGACCACCGGCCCGGGAGTCCGCTCCGCTCAAAGAGTCCGATGGCGGCGACCGCGCCCACGGACCAGGCTCAGGTAAACGCTCATCTCCCCGCCCTCCCCGCCGTCCCCCCACCCAGACCCGAAAGGCTCGAGCGCGGGGCGCCTGCTCGCGTCCCTGCGGCCCAGGCCCGGGTGTCCCGGATAGGGAGGCGCCGGTGGGCGGGGGCCCGTGTGTGAGCGCCGGCGTGCTGGCTGCGGGAGCGGGCTCGGGGCTGAGGGGCCGGCTGGGGCAGAGGCTGGAGGGGGGGCCGGAGACGGGAGGATTCTGCCCTCAGGTGACAGCGTGAGGCAGAGTCACGCCTGGAATGGCGGACCGAGGTCCGGTACCTTCAGGTGAGGACTCTAGACTCCAAGGAGAGTTTTGGCCAAAGGAGGGACCCGATCTCCGTTTGGGATTTTAACGTTTCCCGAAGGCGGTTCAAAGGAAGAGCTGACCGGAGGGCAATGGAGAGGACATGGAGTCCCTGGGAGGTTGGCTCTTAGTTCAGGTGGCACAGTTGGCAAGAGGGAACACAGCATTGAGGCACAGCGGTTAGAGAGCCAGCTGCGGTCACCTGACTCCAGGGCCAGGGAAGGGGACGGGTAACACGAGCCCAACGAACCCTGCCATGGACCTAATTCTCCATTGCTCCTCTGCACAGTTTCCCATTGCGGCAGAGGTGCTGTGGAACCTACACAGGTCAGTGGAGGGTGTCTCAGCCCCTCGATGGCCCAGGCCACCACCCACATATTCTCTGGATTATGGTGTCCTGGGGCTCTTAAGTGTCATTCCCCCAGGCCTGGGTCTGGGAGCCCTGGGGAATTCCTAAGCAAAGGGTTCTAAGTCTATATCAGGCTCTATATAGAAATGTTCCCCTTTTTGGCAACCAATGTATTAGGAACTGGTTCCAGGATATGCAGATGCTTAGAGGCATAACTGAACTGAGTGTTCAGAAAACCACATGTGTCCTTTTAGGTGGGAGCAAAGAGCAGGGGGACAGGAATCAAGACTGGAATGACTGAGAAGTTGTGTTTTCTGGAGGTGATGGGAAGGTGCGAATCAGAGGCAGAAAGTGATCTGAACAAGGTCTTACCAGACTCCGTCTGGCTGCAGAGTGTAGAACCGACTGTGAGACTGAAGGAGAAGGAAGATCAGGCTGTAGCTACTGCCAAAGCCCTGGTGAGAGTTAATGGACCAGAGTCGTGGCTTAGGGAAAGTGGTTAGGTCCTGGTTGGATGTTTTAAATGGACAACTAGATTCTCTGATGAGGGAGAAGGAGTGAAATACAGGACTCAGAGATGATCCCAGTGTTTTAGGTCTTAGCAGCTGTAGGAGTGGAAGGTCCATTATCTAAGATGAAGAATGTAGTAGTAATATTCAGTGTGGGGAGGGGGGGTGTTAGGAGTTTTGATTTAGGTGTATTGAGAGTCTGGGATATTTCAGAGACCACTGAATGGATGCATGATGTGGGAAGTAGTTCATATAGGTCTGGGAATCTGGGGAAGGTTCAGGATGGAGGATTCAGGATATTCACGATTAGGAGGGGTAATTGTCAGGTTATGATTGTAAAGCTATTAGGGAGCCAGGTAGGGAAGATGGAGACTGTGGACTGGGTCTCTTGCCTGGGTACCTGGGTGAGTGGTTGAGGCTTCACAAACACAAATGAGGCAGGTACATGGCCCTGAAAGGAGTGTGTGTCCAGGACAAGATAGTCTGGCAGGCGGCCAAGGCTTCCAAGGCGAGGGTGGACAGGAACGAGGTGGACACAGAGCCAAGGGATAACCGAGGCAAGATGTCACGCAGACCAGAGCGGGTTTTTATTCACCACTCTTCACTCACCAGGATTTTGTGAGGGCTTTGTTGGGGCCTGGGCTGTTTCATTCAGCCAGGAAGATAAGGTCAAGGGCAAATGTGGTCATTTGTGAGAGTCACTAAGGCCTGGGGTGGACCACTAATGGAGGTGGGCTTTGAATGAGGGTTCGGTGGACCGAGGAGGTTGTGATTGCCTTGGGGACAGCAAGTGCAGCAACTCATGGAATAGGGCCATGGGTAGCTGAGATCCACACGTCTGAGGCAAGGAATAGACCCAAGCAGTGAAGGCTTCATAGGAGGATTTGGGGCTGTGATGGCTAGTGGGCTTCCTGGAAAGTCAGTGGCAGTATTTAATCCTGTTTGAATTTGCAAAGCGTCCTGTGAATGCTGTCGTCAGGTTGTGGTGCAAGGTCTAAAATTAAGACCCAGTATTATGTGCGGCACTGATGTCTGGAAACCATGAGGACCTCAGATGGCCAGAGTGCTACTTCTGCTCCCAGAAATAAGATCTCCTAACCAAAGAATGTTTTTGATCAAGGGGATCAGGTGCTTATCCCTCTGTAGTTGGTTTCAGCTCCCTACCTGCCCATGGAGTTACTCAGATAAGTCAGTGGTATCTTCCCAGAGGAAACAGGTACCTCTTTGTATTGATATTACAAAGCCTGGATCTTACAACCACCAGCTGTTCAGTCTTTCCCAGAGTGCCACCCCCATGTGGCCCTGTGTGGTGTGTGGTGTCCTCCTCTCCCAGGTTGTAAATACGTATGGTTAGAAAAATGCTGTCGATCTCATCTGTCATCTGGCCATCCCCGTAACCCTAGCACACAAGCCCATCCTCACCAGTGGGGTGAAGAGGTGATTGAAATACAGTCATATATAATTGTAAGGCCAGAGGGATGCCTAAGGTATGCAGGGCAGTAAGCTGGTGGCAGCCATGGGCATGTGGCAGTGTCTGCGATGTGGGGGATGTGCCATCTAAAGAATGATGTGTACTTGTAGAGGGAGTATGCCGGATGCCCTAGGGCCCCGGGATTGAGAATTGCATGGTTTGTCCATACTAAGGGAATTGCTTAGCAGAAATGGGTGAATGCCTCTGTCCAGACCCTCGTTTGATACCTTTTTATCCACCTGCCTTGTCTTACTGATGGCTGGTGCCCATGATCAATGGGCCTGTGAGGAGACAGTGGCACCAGTGGTGCTAGGGCCTGGTTTCTCTTCTGTGTTGGATGCTTAGGAAGAGGATGGTGAGGGGGTAGATGTGGAGGGGATGGATTGTCATCTTTGAGGGAGAGGCTGTTTATGGGTTCATCTGTCTCCGTCTTGCCAGGGCACTGTGACCTTTGAGGACATTGCCGTGTCCTTCTCCTGGGAGGAATGGGATCTTCTTGATGACACTCAGAGACACCTGTACCAGGATGTGATGCTGGAGAACTTGGCGCTTATAACCTCCCTGGGTAAGGTCCTCACACCCACCTCTGTGCCCTGGGCTAGTCTCTCCCTTTACCTTTCTCCCCAAGGGCGGGTCTGTCCTCCCGTCAGGATCGTGGTCTCTGCTTCCTTCCCTATTTCCTTGAAGAGGCAGTGTGGTTGGCTGGGCTGAGGTATGTGCACTGCCCACTTCTTGAGCAGCCCCAACTCCTGCCAGTCCTAAGCCTCTCAGGGAAGCAACCAGGGTCAGGACTATTCCATTCAGCCCAGTGGATCCCCCTGTGCTTGCCCTCTCCCTGCCAGGTGACTTCCAGTTACAAAGCACCCGAGTATCCCAAGTTCCACTTTCTTCCTCTAGCTGACATTTCCTCATTCCTTCTTGTGCCAGAAATTGCCATCACTGACCATCACTGTTATGTAAGACCATGGTCTGTTCTTGCTTGGAAATTTTCTTTATAATAGAACAATATGATATAGAATATTATATTAGAATATATTGGAATTTATTAGAAGATTATATTAGAATAGAATATAAAAGAAATATAAAATTTTCTCTTGTGTGCACTGCATGTGCTGAGCTGTTCTTGGCCAGTGCTGGCCGTTTATCTCTCCTGTCTTTCCCTTATTACTTGCATCATCCAGGTGCCACATAGTTGCTCATCCCGGGGTTATGGTGGAGAGTCTGTTGTGGTTCACAGCCTGGCTCTGAACAGTAACACCTGGGGGAGGCATGACCTCAGGGCTGTGTACACATCATACCGGAAACTTATTCCACATGACTGGTCTTTCGTTGGTAATGACAGTGGCCCCAACACTTCATACCTGCCTTTATTTCCCCAGTCTTCACACTCAGGTGACTGGTCAACTGCTATTCATCACTTGTACTCTTACTTCCTGCCCAGGGAATCCTCTCTGGATTCCACATCTTGACCATTTTCGTCACTGCTCCGTGTGGGGCACTCTCCTTATTGGCTCCTATGTGTTGTGTCGTGAGGTGCACATAGATTCTTAAACAGTCCTTGAACACCAGCATCTCTTTCACTGTTGAATTCTCCTGGGTCTGAACACACCGTTCTGCATGGCGGACTAAGTCCTTTTGAAAGTTATATGTAGACCTTGTCTCTTCTTGGTGTGTTTGTTTCACCTCGTGAGTGTCCCTGAACCCCCATTTTGTGATCATTAGTGGCCTAGTACGGCTAAGCGGCCTCATCCTCAGCCTGAACTCAAACCTCTTATCCTATAAACAATCTCATGGACTCGTTTCTGGGTTTGTCATACACACTTGGGTAGCAGCTGCCTGCCAAGAAAGTCACCGTGCACTTCACGAGCATTTCCTGCTTTCAGGTTGTTGGCATGGAGCAGAGGATGAGGAGGCACCTTCTGAGCAGAGCGTTTCTGTAGAAGGAGTGTCACATGTCAGAACTCCTGAGACAGCTCTTTTTCCCCAGAAGGCCAACCCCTATGAGGTGTGTGGTCCGGTCTTGAAAGACAGTTTTCACTCGGCTGAGCACCAGGAAACACAGTTTGATGAGAAACTGCACACTGGTGGGACGCATGGGAAAAGATTCTATTTCAGCAAAAACCTGCAGCAGCAGCAGAAGCAGCACCTGAGCGATAAGCCCTTTGGAAACAACAGAGGCAGAGCTTCAGTGGTCAAGAGCTGCAGATTGCAAGTGTCAGGGAAGCCCTTTATCTGTGGGGAGATTGGGAGGGACTTCCTGGCTAGCTCAGGATTCCTCCAGCAACAGGCCACACACGCAGGAGAGAAGTCAAACAATGGAACTGAATGTGGGGCAGCCTTCCACAAGGGAAAAACTCAACGCCGCTGCGGAGACAGCACAGAAGCTTTCAGCCACAAGCACACATTCGTTCATCACCAGAGGGTCCGCCCTGGAGGAAGATGTTACATATGCAGTGAATGTGGGAAATCTTTTAGCCATAACTCTAGCCTTATTAAACACCAGAGAGTTCACACAGGAGAAAGGCCTTATGAGTGTGGGGAATGTGGCAAATCCTTTAGCCAAAGCTCCAACCTCTTCCAACATCGGAGAGTGCACACTGGAGAACGGCCTTATGAGTGCAGTGAATGTGGGAAATCTTTCAGCCAAAGCTACAGCCTCAATAACCATCGGAAAGTTCACACTGGAGAAAGGCCATTTGAGTGTGGAGAATGTGGCAAATGCTTCAGTCAGAGATCCAACCTCATTCAACATCGGAGAATTCACACTGGAGAAAAGCCTTATGAGTGCAGTGAATGTGGGAAGTCCTTTAATCAAAGCTCTGCGCTCCTGCAACACCATACCGTTCACACCGGAGAACGGCCCTATGAGTGCAGTGAATGTGGGAAGTCCTTTACCTATAATTCCAGTCTTTTAAAACACCAGAAAGTCCACACAGGATCAAAGCCTTATGAGTGCAGTGAATGTAGGAAATCTTTTAGCCAGAATTGTAGCCTCGTTCTACATCTGAGAGTTCACACTGGAGAAAGGCCTTATCGGTGCAGCAAATGTGGAAAATCTTTTAGCCAAAGCTCGGCGCTCCTTAAACACCAGAGAGTTCACACAGGAGAAAGGCCATATGAGTGCAGTGAGTGTGGGAAGTCCTTTAGGCGAAGCTCCAACTTCAGTGACCATCGGAGAGTTCACACTGGAGAAAGGCCGTATAAGTGTAACCAGTGTGGGAAATCCTTTAGTAAAAGCTCTGGCCTCACTCGACACCAGAGAGTTCATACTGGATTGGGCATTATAAATATCTTGAATGAGAAAGGCATTAGCCGAAGGCCTTACCTCGTTGACTACGACAAAATTCACATGGGAAAAACAACTTAGATATGTAGCAAATGTATTTCCTTGTTCAGTATAACAACACTCGAGGTCTGTGTTGAGGGTGCCGTCTGCCTGAATTGAGCCTCATACATCCAAACATCAAAATAAATTCCAGGTATGTGGGGCTGTGTTGCGTGTGTCAGCTCGGGCCAGTGTGAATTTTTATTACTGTTGATTCTGTAGCAGCAGCCATTCACCTCTCCCACCTGCAGGTGCCGGCATGTGTACCATTTATCCACTCTGGTGTGCTCAGCGAAGTAAACCTTGGTGTTTTCCCAGCCAGAGTACTCATCCTTTTCTCTCTGATTAGTTAGGGCATGGATGACCCCATTGTGTTCTAGAGGACTCCATCTGAGTTCTGCTGGTGATGTGAAAAGTGACCATTTTAGGGATATTATTGATCTGGTGACTCTCGTGATGGAATTTCCAGCCTCCAAGCCACCAACGAAGGAACAGCCTTCCTCTATTACTCTGGTTTGTGCTGTAACAAAGGCCTGATTGTGTAAGCCACCTTTATCTTAAGGGTTAGATTCACTTTATGGGGTGCTTTCAGAATGGCAGGAGAAACAGCTGCCGTGGGCACCCCAATCTTTGTGTGCTTCAGGGGGATGGAAGGATGGTAGTCCTCCCTCTAGTTCGGTCCCTGTTTGCATTGTTGCCCAAGGCCTCTAAGGAAATTATGTAGGGTTTTGTGGTTAAATTGTAGCCTGGATGCCAGGATATTTCGTGGTGTCAGCACTCACCCTGACGAGGGGCCAGTTGTGACAACCTCCGGTACTTCTGGGAACAACATGAAATCGTTCTCTCGTTTGCAGGGGATATTGCATCGTGCTCAGCACTGGTGTAGGAAATCTGTTCCCAGTTCCTACAGAGGAGTGGTGTACCCTGATATCCAGAATTTTCTGTGGTAGTGTCTGAAAGTGTCTTTCTGGCTGAAAGATTATAGGGGGAATCATAATTGTACACAATTAGAGGATTAATGGAGAGGGAGGGGACACCTGGGAGGCTCAGTTAAGCGTCTGCCTTCGGCTCAGGTCATGGTCCCATGATCCTGGGATCGAGTCCCGCATCAGGCTCCCTGCTCAGCGGGGAGCCTGCTTCTCCATCTGCCTGTTGCAACCCTTGCTTGTGTGCTCTCTCTCTGACAAATAAATAAATAAAATCTTAAAAAAAAAAAAACCAAAACAGAGCGAGGGCAAGAGACTGCAACAAATTGGTTGGAATGTGCCTCTTTTAAAGGGGCACCTGCCATTGTTCCAGTCAGTATGGCTGTGAAGGATGAGAAAGTACAGAAATTCTCAGATCCTTCTGAACTGTGAATCTTGTGTAGCTGAGGGCCTTGTCAGAAAATAATCTAACGGGGGCGCCTGGGTGGTTCAGTTGGTTAAGCGTCTGACTC
The DNA here is from genome assembly GCF_024610735.1 of Ursus americanus. Taxonomy (NCBI): domain Eukaryota; kingdom Metazoa; phylum Chordata; class Mammalia; order Carnivora; family Ursidae; genus Ursus; species Ursus americanus. The sequence continues at coordinate 57,963,404 of NC_142147.1, forward strand.
TTGGTTTTGACTCAGATCAAGATCTCAGGGTTGTGAGATCAAGCCCTGAATACAGATCTAGCCTCAGTGCGGAGCCTGCTTGGGATCCTTCCTCCTTTTCCCTTGTGCACCACCCCCCCCCCACCGTTCATATTCTCTCACGTGCGCTCTCTCTAAAAGAAAAGGAATCTAACAGTTTTACGGATTCCTGTCACTTCTCTGCATTGTTCGACGTAAAGCCATTGCCGCACAGGAAGGAAAACAAAGATAGAAAGAAGTAAGATCTCAGTCCAGTAATGCAGGCTTTACGCAGCCTGCATTCCCAACGACTCAGGCGGAAATGGCTTTTTTTTTTTTTTTAAGATTTTATTTATTTATTTGACAGAGACAGCCAGTGAGAGAGGGAACACAAGTAGGGGGAGTGGGAGAGGAAGAAGCAGGCTCCCAGCTGAGGAGCCTGATGTGGGGCTCGATCCCAGAACGCCGGGATCACGCCCTGAGCCGAAGGCAGACGCTTAACGACTGTGCCACCCAGGCGCCCCGGAAATGGCTTTTATTGCTCACCTGTATTTGCTGCCACTGAGGCAAGTTGCTGATCCCAGGGCACTACAACGGATATGGTGGGGTCAGCATAGGTTTGCCAAACTTTATTTTTTGAAAACAGAATTTTTAAAATTAAACTGTTAATACCTTTTCGGTATGGTTATTAAATAATAAATCGTCCATATTTAAACTGTACCACTTAATGAGTTTTGACATTCATAAAAACCCATGAAACCATCATCACAAATCATTACAATGTGCATATGCATCACCCCATATTCAGTCATGCCCTTTAATTATTCTCTTTCTCTCTGCCCTCCAGGCAAACATCGATTTACTTTTTTCTACAATAGATGCATATGTATTTTCTGTAATTTTACACGACTGAAAAGAAAATGTTTGGGTTTTTTTCCCCCCCGGCTGTCCTCATCTGGTATATTTATTTTGAGATTTGTCAATGGGTCTATGTAATTAGTTCATCCTCTTAATGTTGTCAAAAAAAGTAACGTTCTGTGGATAAACCACTGTTTGTTTATTTACTCATCTGTTTCAGATATTTGAGTTGTTTCCAGTTTGGGGCTTTATCAAACAGTTGTTACAGACATTTATCTGATTCTTGCATTTCTGATTCCTTATATGGATATGTTTCGCTTCTCTTGTGTTAATACCTTAGAGCGCAAGGCCCGAGTTACAGGGCTGTGATTTGGGGACTGTTAAATAAGGTCATCCTCATGAGAATTCCTCCCTGTCAGCTCCCTATGAAAAGATGTGTTAGTTACGGGCTGAATTGTATGTTCCCAAATTGATATGTTGAAGTCCTCACTTCCAGTACCTCAGAATGTCACTGAATTTGGAAATAGGGTTTTTAAAAAGGTACAATAAAGGGGATACTGTGGACACTAATCCAGTGTGACCAGTGTTATTAAGAGGAAATTAGTACACAGACACACAGAGGGAAGAGCATGTGAAGACAGAGGAAGAAAATGCCCACCTACAAGCCAAGGAGAGAGGTCTCAGGAGAAATCAGTGTTGCTGACTCCCTGATCTCAGATATCTAGCCTCCAAATTTTTGACAAAATACAATTCTGTTGTTTAAGCAACCCAGTCGAAAGTAATGTATTATGGTGGCCTTTGCAAAGTCTTACGGGGGCCATCAGCATCTGGGAAGGAGAGGATCTACAGGGCACCTTAGGGAGAGAGGGAGGAGGAGATGATGATCCTTAGAGTAGCTGGGACCAGAAGGAGGGTTGGGCTTGGCACTGATTCCTCCATCCCCACCTGTCATTGGATGTCACAAATAGGAACTTTCTGCCCATCCTCCCCCTAGGTTCAGTTTCCAGCCGTGTAAAATGGAGGTCATGAGCAGACCTTCCTCTGGGGCTATTTGAGGGCCCAGCTTATGGGCCTAGGAAAGGGGCTCAGAAGGAGAGTCTTTTAAAAGTGAATGATTGTCCTAAGGGATGGCGAGTGGGGTCAGCAGTGCCTTTGGAGAGGGAGGCAAAAGACCACTGAGGGCGATTATTGGGATCTTTATACCTGAGGGGCCTAGCGGGGGCTGAGGTTGAAGTGAGGGGGTGGGTAAGGTTCCCACCTGGCTCTTCTTGAAGGTCTGATCCTTACTGGACAGTCCCAAGCCAGTGGGGGACAAATAGGGACTGTGTGGCTTGGACCACGCAAACATCACCATGGGGCCCTGGATAGGTGGTGGCCATGCCTCAAGGGCCCCTTAACACATTCAAATGGATTTTATCCATCTTCTACCCTCCATGAGACTTGAATATGTTGTAGTTATTGTATGTCCATTTGCAGAGTGGGTTAAAGCATTTCTTTGCCAAAAAGCTGCGGCTCTTATGGTCACTGAAAAGCTGATTGATTTTGTTTCCAACCCTGGGTCATCCCAATGTTTACGTCTACATTAAGTGATCATGTCACACTTCATATAAACTCTATTTTTTAATCACTGACAATCTTCTAGAAAAGTTGAACAGACCGCTGGCATTGTTCACATCAGCAAAACTTTTAGAAACCTTTGCGCTCCCTTGGCCAAAAGTACTCTCTCTAGCCCTTATGGCCATGTAGCCCACTCACTCAGCTATCCCCCTATGAGTTACCAACCGGAAGAATCATGCATGTGTCTAGGGATTTCACTTCCGATACTAGTCCTGCCCTGCTATTTGCAGATGTGGCAAAATATTACCAGGGACTGACTGACTATATCCAGTCTTATCACCACCTGATTAAGGCCACCTTCTGAAAATGTGCTTCAAAGAGCTTTTTCATGATCTTCAACTAGTAGATTCCATCTATTGGAATAGACCTCAGAGAATAACTGCTCTTGGATCTTATTGGAAGGAACCTATCAGGTGCTGTAAGAAACAAATAGAGCAGTGAAACTCCAGGAGGTCATTCTGGTTCATGTTTCACAACTAACGAAGAAACCCAGAATTACACACGATTGGAAGGCTCCTCCAATCCAAGACCTCAAACTGAGGATTCTAAGCTGATCGAAAGCAGACAGGTGACCCAAGACCTTCCGGACAAACGGCTGACCGCTTCCCCTCAATGCCTCAGAGCAAGACATCTAACAAATCGCTGTTTTGTTTTTTTAAATCTGCTCGCCTGTAATTGTTCCACTTCTCATTTTCTACAGACCCCTTGTCATTGCCACTAATGGCCCTTTTACTCGTTTCTTCCTTCCTACTGTAAGATTAGGTTATGTCAGAACACACTCGATCTAACACCTTTATTAGATTATCCCTAACAGCAGCCACTACCCTCAGTCTTACTTACCGTTGGATATGCCATTCATCACCAGCCCGCCATAAAATCCTGCAGCAAATGAGACCATAGGGAATTAACAGCGGATGGCACTTCCACTTGCACATACATGGACACTGACCTTACACAATCAGTGCATGACATTGCTAGTGTCCCTGTCCCCCAGAAAAAGAACCGATTATTTCAATCTATTGATCAGACCTCAGGAGATCCTAGGTTCGATTTCAATAATCTTCATAGGGCAATGTGCCCAATACTTACTTACCTGGAAGAGACCAACAGAGATCCAAAAATGTAACCCAGTCACTAAGCCCTCTGAGCTTATATCACGAATGATTCCTTTGTTCCCAGATGTCTATGTGCCCTTGACAGATAATGACTACCTTTGTGGCCAGGACCCACAGGATTCAGACTCACACCTCATGTACTTTAAGAATGGTATCTTAGGACGTGTCCATACATGTGGGACCCTAGTTCTATAAATCACCAACGTTGGAAATCCGTCTCAGGTGTGCTTTCCAAAATGAGGCCTGTTGTATTATTCAGCACACTGAGGGAGTTACTGACTCATTGTTTATGTGAATGATGTGAGCAGTGTTCCCATCAGTGGGAATCATACAAATAGAAGAGACTAATAAACCTATCACTAGCCTTGGCAGAAGTTTTAAATGACACCACGTCTGCCCCAGATGTAGTAAACACTTGTCTCATTGACATCAGTAGTGATGGACAGTCTCATCGTTCTAGATTTCTTGCTGGCTGGTCATGGTGGAATCTGTGCCGTTGCTGATACTTCTTGTACTTGGATCTATGAAACAGACAAGGGACTATTAATTGTGCTTGCTTTTGTTGCAGTGGTCATGATGCTGGTCTGTTTGTCCAGAGTCTTAAATGCTTCTGTGCAACTGCACTGTTATCAGATGATCACCGTGATGACACAGCAATAAAAAGGTCAAGCCAGTCTTGCAGAACCGCTGCGGAGATGAACAGTCTTTAAGCAGTGAAGATTTGAATCTCGTGTTTTCCCCCAAATTGGTCAACTTCTCAGAAGTGAGAGAAGACCAGGGTGGGACTGAGAGAATATAGAAACAGACAATGGCCAGACCACATACAACGATAGAACTCAGACCCACAGTCTCTCGTAACCAGCGCGGGAAACCAGCCTGTTATCTATATAACCAGCCCAAGATGCTACCTATCTAAAAGTGAAACCTGTAGGAAATCATACCATGATATCTAGCAACAATTCAGGATGCCAAAGGATGACCCCAGTCACGATGGCACCAAAGAGCCAGGACATGATCAATAATGGACAGACTCCTTCATTTTTGTCCTTGTTTGCAGCATAATACCAACCAGAGAAGGCCAAACATGTACCCCTCGCCAATCATGTACGATGCATCTTCCAGGTAGCCCACCTACAGCTTCCCAATCAGGGCACACCTGAAGTCTTACCTTTTTAAAATATCAGGCTTGACCACTCCTCTGCCTGCCTTTGAGAATCTGCCAAAATGCAAGTGATGGATTCTGACAACCTTGTTGCAGCAAGGGCTGAATAAACAGCCTTTGAGTGTTCTCACTTGGTTGGTCTTCATCTGTTTCCGTAGCTCTTAGACATCTTCCTCAAAATACTGTGTTGTAAATTGATTTGAACTAATTTTGGCTGTGTGATTTTACAAGGGTTTAGTAGCGACAGAGTAAGTTTATGTGTTGCATTTCATTTTCCATCTTAGGTTACTGACATTTTGGCAATTGATCTGTCAAAGAACATACCCTCATCTGAACGTCTTTCAGGGAGGCAAGTTTGAGTGTAAACTGCTTTGAAGCCTCTCCATACCAAGTCTAGAAAGGTGGTCATTGATGAATCAGAATTTTATTTCTTTTTTGTCCTGTAAATAAACCGTGTTGCAGGGGCCATGTAGGAACTCTGGCATTAGGTAATTTATAAGCTTAAACTTTCCTCACTGGTAAATCCTCCTAAACCCTGTTCCTCTTTGTCCTATTTTTAGCCCAACTTTCCTTTCTTGTCCTTCAGTCCACAGTATTCTCGGTTGGCTGAAATGTCTGTGTCCCATGAGTTTGTAACTTCCTTGTAGAGGAGAGATTCCTGAAAAATGGACATCGCACCTGGTTACGTGAAGATCTGTGGCATTGTCAAAGACTTCCCAAATCGCAGGTGAAAAAAGAAAAGTTCGCTAAGTCATTTATTCTTTTCCTGTGCACACACACTCCAGGTATCAATCTATCTTCTGATTGAGCCAAGAGATGCAAAAACATGGCTGGAGCGAGTCCAGTAGACTTGACTTAAAGATGTAAGATTAATGAAATTTTAATGTTTAAAAACGAAAGAACTAAAAATCTTTTGAAACTTTTACAAAGGACATTTCATAATGTAAGAGAAAATTATTGTTCTAAGGTAGTATAAAGGAAAGATGCATATTAATCTAATGCTTTAAAAAGGGTTGGCTCTTTTTAAAAGATTTTATGTATTTGAGAGAGAATGAGGGAGAGAGAGAGAAGGAGCAAGGGGAGGGGTAGAGAGAGAGGGAGAAGCAGACTCCCTGCTGAGCAGGAAGGCTGGTGCAGGGCTCGATCCCAGGACTCCAGGATCTTGACCTGCCAAAGGCAGATGCTTAACCGACTGAGCCACCCAGGTGCCCCTGCTTTTGCCTATTTGCCAAAAATCGATTGGGCTTGGGCAAATGTCAGTTTGTAAACTCCTCAGGAGCTTCCTGGGTGTAATCTGAAACCGGCCCCTGTACGCAGAGGGCAGGAAGAGACCAACCAAGGAGGAAGTCCACCCCAGATTGGTAGGTGGCAGTTTTAATAAGCAACGAAACTAATATAGGAGGCTTGTCTTGGATGCCACCAGGGGAGTAGATCTCCTTACCTGCCCACCGAGCCTCGAATATTTATAGAGATCTTAACTGGGTTCAGTTACATATACCATCCAGATGGTCTCAACAATGCTGTATTCTCGGAAGGCTGTGTCTGTGGAATAGCTTCCACTGGGAACGGTAGGCACAGCACACATTCCAAGGACAGGGGAGAGTGTGAGGAACCTCCAATTGCTGAGGTTCAACTCGAGGGTCAACCAGACCTCTTTTGACAGCCTATTTGTTTGGGGTTCTTCTTTTGCATTGATCGACGTGTCTTTCTGCCAGTTTTATTTTTATTTTTTGTAAGTGCTGTAACGGTGTTGCATCGCATAGGTGGGCAAGTACTTTAGTAAACCGGCCGTTAACGTGCCTCCTCAATTTGTTATAAGTAACACTGAAACTGACATTCTTGTAACTACGTATGTATTTGCATCAACGTTCTTCACGTGTGTTTGTTGTTTTTGTACTTTTTTGTATATGTGGAGAAAGATCTTGTTTAACCTTTTACGTGGTCGAATCTATCAGTCAACTTGTTTATGGCTTCTGGGCGTTGTTGTCATGCTTTAGAAAGACCTCCTTGACCCAAAATATAATTAAAATGATTCATCCATCCCTGGTCAGTGCTGCGAGCACTTGCATGGTTTTATTACAGTGCCCACGCGTGAATTTTTTTTTTTTTTTAAGCCCTCTCGGAAGCCCCGGAAGTGTTCGAGCTGCTCAGGGAAGCCCACGCCAGCGGTCCAGGCCTGCAGGCCTCTCCCTGGAACTTTCCATGTGTTGTCTGTTCCTTTCCTGGCAGCCACCTGGAATCATTTCCCAGGTTCCCCTTCTGCTACCGGGCTCCCGCCCTGCGGGCCCGGGGACTTCGAGGCCGACGCTCCCGGGCGGAGAGATGCGTTCGGGCGGGAGGACCTTGGACGTCCGGGCGGCAGGGAGTGCGCTCTCACCCCTGGCGATGCAGATCCGTCTCGCTGACGTTCGCTCCGGTAGTCGGGCGCCATCTGGTGGCCGCTCGTACACTTTTTCCCCCTCCGGAGCGCCGGCGAAATCGACAAGGGCTGGGATTTGGCAGCGGTACGGGAAGCAGAGTTCCGGGAGGCCGGCGGCACTGGCGGAATCGTCCCGGTCTCGTCGGCGCGTTGCCGCCCATGCATTAGCTGGAGATTGGATGCGCAGGTTTGTGGTGTTTTGGTGTTATCGACGGTAAATGGCGAGCTGGTGAGGTCGCCAAGAGAACTCGTTCAGCGCCCGTTTTGTCTCCCCGCCCGCGCGCCTTGATTGGGGCGCCGCGGGGCCACAGGTGAGAGGACCCTGCGCCTATATCCCGGCGGCTCCGGAGTGGGGACGGGCCCCAAACATGCGAGAAGGCCCAGATTAAGGCGTTTAAGGACCTAGTTGCGATTCTTTATGGGGCCCGCTGGTCGGAGACGCCTCCACGGAAGCGCTTTCGAGTCTCTCACGGAGAGACGTTGATGGACCGGCTCCAGCTCGCGCGCGAGCGGGGCGGTTCGCGTTCCCGAGTGGGCTCTGACGGCGCCCCGTGTTTGTGCGTTTTGTCCTAGAAGGAAAGGTCCGGACAACGTGTGGAAAATCTGATTGCGGTTCCTTGTGGGGTTGCGCTGGACGGAGATACTTCTACGCGAAGGTTTTTTAGCGTCTTTAAAGGAGAGGCACGGATAGGGCGGGCCTCGGGGTTTCGCGTTCCCCCGTGTGCTCCGATCGCGCTTGGTGGTTGAGCTCTCCAGAGGTGAAACTCTCTGCGCGGACCTTGTGGGAAAGTATGGGCAAGTACAGAAGATGATCCGGCGGTGATTCCTTGGGGGGTCCGCTGGTCGGAGACGCCTCCGCGGAGGCTCTTTCGAGTCTTCACCTGTGAATGGGCTGGCTACAGCCCAAACGAGTGGCTGAGGAGGCGGGCCTCGGTGGTTTCCCCTACTCCTCAGGGACTTTGGTCGGGCTTGGTTTGTGGGTCCGTTCTGGTCCACAGGTGGAAGCGGTGATGGGGCTGTTCGAAGTTCCGCCTGAGGCGTGTGCTGGCCGGGAGTGCTTGTAAGTGGGGGCTTTTCTAAGCCCCGAACAGAAGTTCTTGCAGAAGCCTGTGTGCGCGACAAGTTCTGTAATTTGTCCGCAGTGTTCCCCCTTGTTCTGGGGGCATTACCCGCGGGTCGACCAGATCTGGAGTTCTGGTGATGGGGTTGTGCTTCGGGGGTCTCAGACCAAGCGTCCAGGAGGCCCCTAGGATCCATAGCTTCCTTCAGAAGCGATTTTTTTTTTTTTTTGCTCGAAATTGGCGCTTTTTGCTGTGTGGTAAATGGCGCGGCTTTCGGGGTCTGTAGCTTTGGAAGGGTATACGGAGAAGCTCAGAAAGGTCGGACCTTGAGAACGGTAATTCATGTCGAGTTGTCGGTTTCGTACCGCGCATTATGCACCTGGATCTCTAATTGCGGGTTGTCTCCAGCTTCCAGCGCCCGAGGGCATCGGGCGTTCTTTGGCGGCCTCGTTTCTTGCTGCAGGCACCGAGTCCTAGGCATGCAGTGCCACCCGACGTGGCAAAGCGTTATGTCAGATGAAAATCTCCGCTCTTTGCTGATCGTATTCCGCCCACAAAAGGAGGCGGGGGGAAGCAGGCTCTGAGGTGGGGCTCCCCCTGGGAGCTTCACGAGCCGGCCGCGGTGGTGAGCGCGCTCTTCCGCAACGGATCCCGCTCTAGGCAGCCGGGAGACGAATATTAGTGGTGAGGGGGGAGAGACTGCTCTTCTCCCATGCCGGGTGTGTGCGCGGGCACGGGTACGGAACCCTGGCTTGCCCCGCTCTGCCGCACGGTTATGGCCGACCGGGGTCTATGATGCAACGCGTTTGCCTTCGTATCTTGGTTACCTAGTACGTGGCTCTCTGAGGTGCGGAGGCTATTTTGCCGCTCTGCTCCCCTTGCGGTGTCGGTTATCAGACCACTCGACGTGGACCCCAGGGACCTCCTTTCGCAGTGCCCTCTGAACCCGCCACCAGGGCCCTGGAAGGGTGGTGGGTGGGGGATGCGCGCTGTCCGCGTGGGCGTCGCATGTCGCCTAGGCGGGTGGCCGAGGCCTGACGGGCTCAAAAGAGAACAGACGGTGGCGTCTCGAGCTTCCTGTAGAGCGTGGTGGTGCTTCAAGGGGCTTGTTACGCACTTTCAGGACTTACGTAGAGGATTTTCTTTGGGAATTAGAAGCCTTGAGCGGCAAACTGAGCTCCCCAAGTATCGCGGATTCCCCGCTAGTCCCCTGATCCTAGCGGTGCCCCGTGTGTCTCAATCTGTGTGGAGGGCCATGATAAAGGAGAAGACGGGCCTTTGGTCAGGACATTATAACGGCGCCCGTGCCACCGCTCCCCTCTCGGGCTAAGTAGCCACTGGGGCTGCGCCATTGCGAGTGGGCAACGGCCTCTTTTCCGTGTGGAGCCCACTGGCCCCTCGGTGGGGCTGGGCACAGCTTTCCCCGTCGCGAAACGTGTTGCTGCCCCCGGGGTGGAGCAGCGAGGGGCTCTGGGCCAGAGTGCGGCTCTCCTTTCCGGTGCCACGGTGTACGTCTTCACCCCCTGCCCTGCTGAGGGGCTCCTGGCCGCTCCTGGCCCCCGACCCGGGGTCGTGGCACAAGCTGAGCGGAGCAACGGGTGGCCTCAAAGCTGGGGCCACGGCGCAAGAAATTCGGGGATGTCGAGGCTGGTGTGTAGCCCAGACATCACAGGATCGTTCCTGTGTCTGCTCTTAAGACGTTTTCTTTCACCTCGGTGTGAGCGCGCATTTCTCTGCGCTGGGTAGATCGTGTGCCTTTCCTCCCCGTCAGCGCCCGCTCTCTCACGTCTGAACAGACGACCCACTGTGCAGCCCCCCCAGTAATGGAGGATGTCACCCTGGGCCCTCCTCACCGGCTGGTGGCGTCCTGGGTGGGGGCGCCGCGCTGCGGGCGGCGTGTGCTTGTGGTTTACGGTTCAGCGCTCCAGGGCTGGGCGGGGGCTGAGGCTCGAGACGTGCAGGCTGACTTGGGGCCGCGCTCCAAGCCATCGCTTTTACCACGCCCACTGTGGGTTCCTCCGCGTCCGTTAGCGATGGCGGCCATGTGTGCGGGCAAGGACGCGCCCCCCCCACTGCGCCTTCTGATGCCGGAATGCGGGTCGAGTAGCGTCTACTCATTCTGACCCCCCCCCAGGCACGCTACTTATAGGGGCAGGGCCTTGTTCTGATTTTAGTCCTTGCAAGACGCTGGCCTCAACGGGATTGCCCGGCGCTCTGTGCCTGGCTTCGGGGCAGCTTTGTGGGAGGGGCGCCCGCGCCCCGGCACGCTGGCTCGGTACAAGTGAGCAATCAACGTGGTTCCTTGGGTTGTTTGCTTCGGTCTCGGGCATAGCAGCTTTCAGCGCCGAAACGTGCCCCGGTAGGCAGACTCGCACGAGGGGGCGCACACCGTCTAAACCAAGCACCGGCCCGGTCAGCCCCTTAAGGTCCTTGGGTGTGCGCCTCCGGCTTTGGTGACGGGACCTCAGAGCGGCCACACGACCGCGAGGCGGCGATCGGGTACTTGAATGCCTGTCCCTATTGTGTGTTTTAGTGGTAGTTCTTGTGACTCGAGCGGTGGTCACGAGTGACGGGGAATTCGGATCCGAGGAACACATTGGGGGCTCAACTACCTCACTCCCGGCCGCAGAGCAGGGTGAGACGAGCTCTCCGTCCTCGCGAGGAACACAGTGGGGGCTCAACTACCTCACTCCCGGCCGCAGAGCAGGGTGAGACGAGCTCTCCGTCCTCGGAAGGAGCGCGCTTTAGATCCTTCACCCGAGGGCCCCCTGGCGGGTGAGTGTGGAGCCAGCAAGTCTGGCGATGCTCTGGTCGCGGGTGCTATCGAGGAGGAGCCGAAGAGGAGCGGGTTTTAGTCGGTCCGGTAGGAGGCCGCTGCTGTCCCCACCGCCCTTGCCTCGAGGCGTCCCCCAGCCTGTGTCCTTTGATGGTCCTGAGGTGCAGTTGCAGAGAAACTGGTCCCAGGCCGGCCCTGGATCCCGCAGCCGCATACCCGTGGGCTGTGGGACCGTGGTGTTCTGGACCGTGAGGCCCTGGTTGACGGAGGATGGTGGTCTTAATCGTGCTTGAGGGCGCGCTGGAGCGAGAATGGAAGGTGGGGTGGGGAAGAAGGGTCCTGTTACAGCTGTATGCTCCAAGATGCTGTGACAAAGGTGCTTGTAGCCTCCCATGACCCATTGGGGCATTTGCTGGGAAAACGAAGTCTTGCGTGTTGGGGCGTGCATGGCTGTGAAGCCTTGGGCATGAGGCAAGAATCCCCCTCGGGAGTGGAGCCCAGGGTCTTGACGTCACAAGGCTGCTGCACCCAATCTGGACCCGGACAGGGATTGGTCAGTTGTGCTCTTGTTGCTGCGAGGACCGCCGGGTGGGCGGGAGCAGTTTGGCCGGTTAATGCGGATACTGGAAGCTGAAATGAGCTTTGTGTGGCCCTGGAGCCAGCTGTTCGGAAATTTCTTAGCGGGACAAGTGGTCGGCAGCCCACCCACTGCCCTGGGCAACAGGTGTGTGGTGCTCTCTGGCAGGCTTCACGCACTCCAGTGGCAAAGTGCCACTGCTCGCCACGAAAGCCAAAATGCCGGTGAGTACAGGTCGGGAGTCTGCCGCTTTGTATGCCCGCCTGTGCGTATTAGCGAGGCCCTCGTGTGGCCCGCGGTCACGGCGGAGCGCTAACACGGTCGGACTTGAGAGGGACAGTCGGTGTACAAAGGTTTCTGCAGGTGAACCTGAAGGATGTAGCGGTGGGGGGCAGGGAGTTGCAGGACATTGACCTACGAGACTTTGAACCTACACCCGGCCCCAGAGTGTTCCCTCTGCGGGGTGTGTGTACCTGGGCTTCCTTTGGAGTGGCTCATGTGGCACCCCTTCTCCTTTGGAAGAGGTGGCTTGCTCAGAAGCGAAGTTGTACGTGGTGGTCTCTGGGCCCGTGTTAGTGACGCCCCCGGTTCGGCCCTCCTGGATGCATGGGGCTGGATGTATGGACAGGCGGCCAGCAGGCTGTCTCCAGGTGTGGGTGGTAGTGTCGTTCCCTGGCACTGCCCCACTATCCAGCTGCCCCTTGGCCCCTTCCATGTGTCCCTCTCCCCTCCCACCCTGTGTATGGTGGATAAAGGTGGATGTGAATGGTGGCCTCCAGCCAAACTCTCTCTCCGTCTCTCCTTGCACTCTTGGCGGGTGAGCACTGTTGCTGGCCTCCAGTCAGATGGGGTAACCTGCAGTGAGTTCAGCAGGATGCCATTTCCCTTCTGTACCGATGCATGAAAGGGAGGGGCCTGCCAATGACTGGCTGCCCGTGGGTTGGGGGGCAGTGAGTGTGGTGTCGGGAGGTCCAGATCCGGGGCTGCTCCTATGCAGCCCCAAGCATCTGGTGGTGTACGGGGTGAGGCTTTAATGGTGATGGGGGAAAACGAGTTGTGCGGAAGTCGGAAAGCACGTGGAAGGGTGTTTGAGACGAAGTGCTGCAGGAGTAAGGGCGAGCTTGTCTAGGGCTTTTGGTGGGCTTTTGACGGGTGGAGGCCCCATGTGTGCCCTGCCGTGGTGCTTGCTGGTCCCCTAGAGGGTGTCCTGGGTGCTTGGGTCCCTGGGATTTACAGACGCGGCCCAGGGGTGGCTCTATGGCAGGCCCATGTTGGAATGTAGAGCAAGGCCTGTTTACATGAGCGAGTCCAGGGGCTCGCTTGGAAGCCATGGTGGTGTGTATGAGGACGTTGAGCAGAAAGGCAGATGCTTACCAGAAGACAAGATGCCAGGTTCTAATTTACTGTAGGTGAGGGAGGCTTAAAAAGGGCACAAGGAAAAGGAGTTCTACATATAGATTTATTACCGTCTGTGGTTTTTGTGTACCATCTTAGTGTGCAGCAGTTTTCCAGCGTATTTGTTAAACCTCCATTAAAGCTTTATTAAAAGATCAAGTGGAAGTCTGGGTCTCTCCCCACACTTTCTTTGCACACGAGTCCACCACCCCTCCCCATGCAGGGGGCGGGGAAGCCCTGCATATTAAGGAGAATTTCAATATCATTCTGGGTCAGTAACTGGTCTGAAAGCTACAGTGAGCTGAGCGTCCCAGCAACAGGATTCTGTTATCCTATTGCCGTTTTGTCTTAAGCAGCTATATGTATGTCCTTGAAAAAGGAAGATTGACAACAGCCCTCAAGTTCCCTCAACAGGAGGATGGGAGGATGAACACGGTTGTGTTCTGCCCAATTCAGTCCTGCTTCTGACACCAGAAAAGTGAAGCTACACTTGAAGGCACATGATTCCTCTGTGAGTCAGAGGACGGCTTCCCCCACAATAGTGCACGTTCATATGTGACTGACCGCCCTGCAGAAAGCCCACTCTCCTGGAGCCCTTCAAGGTGGACCAGTAAAACATGCTGTGCTTGGAGGTCTCCCTTCCATTGTCAGAATCCTAATGAAGGGAACGGTGGTGTAATGCCCACCCCCAGTCATTCTTAATGGATCAACGCACAGCAAGTGAGATGCAGGGATGCTGCAAGCCTTCCCACGAAGCTCCCAGTCTTGGGGACTCTCCCCCCAGTGTCGGGACGTTCAGAGGTGTGATGTTCCATACCGAAGAGCTGGTTCCATCCCAGTGAGTCCAGTCAGGAAGTGCTCGAGCAGGTTAGACCTGTAGATGAAGCTTCCTTTGCCTCTGCTGGGCTGTGCTGTTGGTACTATAGACCTAGAAAGAAATCTTTTCCCACAATTGTTGCAGTCCTGAGGTTATCTGGTATGAAGTTTTCGGTGTTGAATGATGTGGGAGCTTTGGCTGAAGGATTTCCCACACTCCCCGCACTCGTAAGGCTTTTCTCCTGTGTGGACTCTGCGGTGCTGGATGAGGTTGGACTTTTGGCTAAAGGATTTCTCACACTCATTGCACTTATACGGTCTGGCTCCGGTGTGAATTCTCTGGTGTTGATTGAGGGTGGACCTGTGGCTGAAAGATTTCCCACAGTCGCCGCACTCGTAAGGCCTTTCTCCGGTGTGAATGCGCAGGTGCTGCACAAGTTTGCATTTGTAGCTGAAGGATTTTGCACATTCGTTACATTTATAAGGCCTTGCTCCACTGTGGATTTTCTGGTGTTGAATGAGGTTGGAGCTTTGGCTGAAGGAATTCCCACACTCCCCACACTTGTAAGGCTTCTCTCTCGTGTGAACTCTCTGGTGTTTAATGAGGGTAGAGCTGTAGCTAAAGGCTTTCCCGCACTCGCCACATGCGTAAGGCCTCACTCTAGTGTGAATCTGCAGGTGCTGCACGAGTCGGAATTTGAAGCTGAAGGCTTTGCCACATTCACCACATTTGTAAGGCCTCGCGCCAGTGTGAATTCGGTGGTGTTGAATGAGGTTGTAGCTTTGGCTAAAGGATTTCCCACACTCGTTGCACTCATAAGACCTTGTTCCTGGGTAAGCTCTCGGGCAATTACTGAGGACGGAGCTTTGGTTGAAAGGTTTCTCACAGTTATCCCAGTCGTGATAACCTTCTCTGGGGTCAAGTTGCTGATCCTGGAAAAGTTTATATTCATAGCTGAATGATTTCTCATAGTTGCTGCACTTGTGAAGACTTTTTCTACCCTGAAAGGACTCCCCCTGTTCAAAGCTCCTGTGTGGTTTGGCCCCCTTGAGAGTGGCCTGATGCTGGAGCAGACTCAATATAGCCAGGAAGTCCTTCCCAATTTCCCCACAGGGGAAAGGCTTCCGTGACACATGCAATTTGTAGCTTGTCACAAACTCCATGTCCCATTGGAATGGCTTCTCATCGTCGTGCTTCTGGTGCTGGTGAAAATTGGCACCGAACCACCATTGTTTCCCACATGTCTCACAGGTGTAGGATTTGTGCCCAGGATGTGATCCTTGGTCCTCTGCCAGGTACAAAATGTCTCTCCCAAGCAAGATGCATTTCTCACAGGGCTGAACTTTCCACAGGGATGGTTCTGGGCTTGGAGTCCTTCCCAGGGACATCTGCTGCACAGAAACGGCCTCCTCATCCTCCATTCCGTACCAACAACCTGAAAGCACAGAAATGCTGGTGTGAAGTGCATGTCCTCATCAGAGGGGCATACTAAAGCATAAGTCTACTGGATCTGTTGTCAACTCGGGGGGCGGGGGGGGGGTGCGTGCAGCACAGGAAAAGCAGGGTCCCCTAATTCACTCCCCTGTAGCAGGGCTAGGAGTGCTGTATGGAAGTTCAAGGCCCAGGAACGGCTGCTTGCAAGTGACCGGATGCTATTCACAGACCACAGATGCATGACCTAATGTTGGGGAAAGGTTTGAGGTATGAAAGGTGGAAACAGGTAGGGTTGAAAAATGAAAAGCAGGTGTGGGCATCAACACCCTGATGGGCCATCCTGTGAAGGGCCCTGGACTCCTTTGAAAACCCCACGTGAATGAACTAGGACTAGCAATTCTACCCGTAAGCAAAAGTATAAATACTAGAAGCAGCCCCCACAGGAACATATCTTGTAAGAACAGCCCCTGGTACTCCAGGCAACTACCGGCCCCAGAAAAGAAGCTAGGAGGAGGGAAGGGTTCCTGGGTCTGGACAAGAGTGGCCAATGCTGATCCATCAACTGGATGCGGGTTTGCCAGTTAAGAGGGCAGTGGTTGAGCCCCAATCCAAGTGTGAGGAAAAGAGCAGAGTCAAGAGTGGGGTGGTGGGGTGGTGGGGTGGTGGGGTGGTGGGGTGGTGGGGTGGTGGGGTGGTGGGGTGGTGGGGTGGTGGGGTGGTGGGGTGGGGTGGTGGGGGGGTGGGGTGGTGGGGGGGTGGGGTGGGGGGGGTGGGGTGGTGGGGTGGGGTGGGGTGGGGGGGTGGGGGGGTGGGGTGGGGGGGTGGGGGGGTGGGGGGGTGGGGGGGTGGGGTGGGGGGGTGGGGGGGTGGGGGGGTGGGGGGGTGGGGGGTGGGGGGGTGGGGGGGGGTGGGGGGGTGGGGTGGGGGGGTGGGGGGGTGGGGTGGGGTGGGGGGGGTGGGGGGGGTGGCGTGGTGGGTGGCAGTCTTACCCAGTGAGATCACAAGTGCAAAGTTCTCCAGCATCACATCATGGTAGAGGCATCGCTGAGTCTCATCAAGGAGACCCCACTCCTCCCAGGAAAAGTATACAACCACGTCTTCAAAGGTCACACTACCCTGCCATGAGGGGGAGAGATGAAACCACAAACAGCCCTCCTCCAATGAAATCCCCCCCCAATCTGTCCCCTACTCCTCCACCTCCCAGGCCACCCAACCTAGAGGAGATACCAAGCCCTGGTGCCAGTATCACTAGGTCCAACAGGCAGGTGGGTAGATAGAACCTTGAGTTCAGGACCACGCCTACCAGGCACTGTCCCTGAAATCCTCCAGTGTATCCACCACATACAACCAAACATAGCCTCAAGCACTGTTCCCTCAGTCCATAATACATCTGTATGGCATCGTGAGTGCTGGGCAAATCAGACCCCATTTCCCAGGCCTGCCTTTAGTCTTCTGTGTTGCAGGACACCCATCATATTGGATTAGAGCCTACGTGAAAAACACTTCAATATTTAATATCCCTGTATCCAAATACTGGAAAATTAGTAACACCAGGCCTAGTAATTAGTAGCTGATCACCTCTGCCCTTACATTAAGCTCATCTACCAGGCTCCACGTAAGGTGGGCACAAATACGCAGCAGCCCCCATTGTTGCCTCATCCTGTTAGGTCTGCTGGCCGCATTGAGTGTTTCCTCCTGTTCTCTACCTTTCTCTTCCTTCTGTGGCCAACTCTAACCTTCCCACTCTTTTCTCTCTAGCTACAGAGCACTGCGTACGGTAAGATCCAGACCAGGAGAAGGAAAGAACACCTGCATGCCCCATGACCATCAAAGGCCTCCACCCACAGAACCTCTAGTTTGAGTTCATTCCAGGGTCCTAGACAACCCTCCCCCGTTACAGGTAGGTTCCAAAAGTGCTTCATTAGGACATGTGTGGCTCAATGAGCTCCCATCTGCTCTGACCGTTCCTCAGCCTACAGCCAGCATGCCAGTGCTGAGACAGGGGCCTGGGCCGCAGGGGGTGCAAGCAGGCACTGGAGGGCCCAGGGGATAAGCATTTACCTGAGCTGGGTCCCTGGGCACAGCTGCCGCCATCGGACACAGTAGGAAGAACAGGAGCAGCCCAGTGCTGCGGGGACACCTCTCGTGCCTCCCTGGTCGTCGCCTCGGCCTGACCCTGCACTCTGGAACCTCGGAACAGGAAACAGACCCGAGAGCTGCCGAAACGACTGCCACGAGGACCCCGGAAGCCCCACCCTGATGTGATGGCACACACGGAAACGCCCGTCTCCTGGACCTTCATTGGCTCCACGCTGGCGTCACTGGGCGGTGCAGACCTCTGCAAAAAGGGTGCCACACATCAGAGCGCATGAGTGTTGACTGACGCGGTTTCAGACTTTACGACAGCACACTGCGAGAGGCTAAAGGTTATTTCAGATGTCCCCAAATATCACAAATCCAAATTCCGTGCTCTTGTCCAACATCGGAAAGCCCTTGATTCTGGTATTTCGTCGGGCCAGTTTTTTATAGTCCCTTACAGGAGTAGGAGGGTGACTGCAATAGCCTCACAGCCAGAACAGACAACACATCCGAGAAAAATTAAAGTGATTCTAAAGCTTTCAAACCCACATTCTCAAGGCAGAGCTCTCTCCAGACTTCACAAATGCCAGGGTTGTTAAGAGATCGGGAGTTATAAAATGTAAAGCTTCAAACCAAATTCCATGTCAGGACTGAGAATAATGTGGAGGTAGTCTGAGTTACTGTATATGTTATATATTTAGGGTGTTTAAATAGATGAAACTCTAGATCCATTAATGAGTTTGAGCTACCTACTCTCTTGGTCATAGTGATTTGCTAATCTGCATGTGTATGAATGATATGGCGGGTGTGGGCGGGGAAATAAATGCATCCAGAATTTTTTTGGCTCTGAAATTAGAAAATACTCTAAAGCTCCTAACTCTGGTGGAACAATTAACAGGTTTGATAGTTCCAGGTAATGAAATGATTACACTTAGCGAGAAAGGTATGTTGAAAGCCGGGACAGCCCAACAGCTGGCCAAGTGTAGCCAAGTTGTGAACGCAAAAAACCACAAAAAGTCTGTGAAGGAAATTAAAGTGCTACTCCCGTGAACACACAAATGATAAGAAAGCAAAACCGCCCTTACTACGGTTACAAAGTTTTAATGTTCTGCACAAAGATCAAAGTGGCCCCAAAGATCCCTTAGCCAAAACCTAAATGAGAGCAAAGGTCCTAACGGTCTCCAATTCCAGGAAGGCTGAGAGAGGTGAGGAATGGGCAGAAGACGAGCTGGAAGTTAGCAGAGGTTGGTTTCTGAACTTACAGGTAAGTACAAGGTGAAGCACCTAGTGCTGAATCTGGAAGATTAGTAAGAACATTCATGAAGGTGGCTATACTGGACCACAAATTCTCAAGGTAGACCCAACAACCTTCTAACAGAAGAGGACGTCAAGCTCATTTATCATTCTGAAAATCCTAGGACCCTTAATGACACTAAGTCCACTGTGCCTGAGGTATAAATGGAACAACAAAGCCTGGATTGACAGCACATCTGTTCATAATATGGTTTACTGAACATTTTGAGACCGAGTGCTCACGGAAATGGTACCGGGTCACCCAAGAGCCTGACGTTCCAGTCTTCCTGTTCATGAAAAATACAGATGTACAGCCCGAGAAGTAAAAACCCTCTGGAATTCCATTCTGGTGGCAAAGTATGGGAGTTTGTGATTTCAACCCTCATGGATGACTTTGTGGGGATTTAAGACTTCTGTGGAACAACTAATAGCAGATGTGGGGGAAGCTGCCAGAGAATTAAAAGTAGAGAGGATGTGACTGAATGGATGACCAGAGAAAGGGGTTGCTTGGGGTCTACTCTCAGTGAAGATGCTGGAAGAGTGTTGAAATGATAGTGGATAACTGGGAGCCAGGAACCACATCTATGCCTATAGTGTTGCTGGTGATGGGACCAAAATACGCCACTCTGGCCGAAGCCACATTAGGCAGAAAGGAGCCTTCCTGGAGCATCCATTATCTGACAAAACCAGAAACTTTGTAGACCAACCTTGAGCTTCCTCCCATTTTTACTCTCTCGTCCTGAGAGTGTGAAGGGAAAGAGGTCCCTACCCAAGAAATGTCATGTCATCTTTTCTCTATCATAGCATAGTGTTAGATTAAAAATGCTATTTTGACAATGTAGACATTCATATTCACCACAGTCCACATGCATTGTCCCTTCACATGCAACATTTTTCATAAATATTTTGGGTATTATCAGCCTTCCTACAAGTGTTATTCAACTCTGAATGCAAAAGTCCCAGGAACTGGCATAGTTTGAGACTATATGTATTTTTTTACAGTGTTACTCAATACACTCTTCCATGTTCTGGTGGGAACTTCGAGCCCAACTCTATTTGGAACCAGAGCATCTTTGTCACTGCTAATGAAGGGATGTGGTCATAAGCCGAGAGCTTGGATTCACGATCAGGGTTAACCAAAAGGACAAAGTATTAGTGAAGGAGTAAGAAGAGTCAAACGTACTCACCAGGATCAGGATGGTGCCTATGGCTCTGGCTTCACAGGAAGAGAGTTACTGCTGAGAAGGCATTGAACCCTCTGCTTGTATCTGTAAAGAACAAAGATAATGGGAAGTCAAACCCAGACCATGAGGCTCAAGGGCATTACATGAATAACACAGAACAGCACAGCTGCTGTCAATTTTCTGTGCCTGCCTCCTAAGCTTCTCAATCTGTCTGCAAGAGCCCAGGGAAAATGTATACGTTTCCCCCAATACTTATGTTCCTCCTCAACAAAACTGGCACTCTCATAGGAATGTCTAAAGAAAAGGGTGAGGAATTTCCAAGGATCCCAGCTCTAGTCTGAGTGAGAAACACAATACTGAGATTTAAGTTACTTGAAACTACCTTACCAATTTTAGACAGCATGATTTGGCAAAGAAAGAATACTGGTGTCCATACACTGGGTCACTATCCTTATACCAGAAAATTTCTTCACATAACAAACTGTTTCAATTTAATAATAATCATTGCTGCATGCAAGTCTTTCATAATTACAAAGCTATTTCACGTAACTTGCCTTCTAATAACAAAGAGTAGCATCACAGAATCAAACTAGTATCTGTCAATTGGGAACTGAATAAATCCTCATGGAGCATTAGGATGCAGTGGATATGATCAATACATTTTCCCTACTACTGAGCCTTCAGGTCATAATCTAATGTAATGAGTATCAGAATGCCATCTGTAATTTGCTTTTTCCCCAACACTGGAAGGAAGGAAAATTATATGGAAAATCAGTCTGTGTGATTATATACTAGATTTTTTAAAACTCGCAAGAATGGTATCTAATTGACAGGGGAGGGGGGAAAGTGGGGTAAAGAGGACGAAAGATTCCTTTTGTATATTTCTGATGAGATATTTTGAAACAAAATTCCAAAAAAAAAAAAAACCCACATTATATTCACAAATCAATGGTCACAGCACCTTTACTCATTATATAGCACAATACTAGAAATAAACTTCAACAGATGAATAACTGAATAAATTCTTCAACATCCATACAATGGATAGACCTCAAGCATGGTAGGTTTAGTAGGAAAAAAAATTCATAAAACTACAGAGATGGAGAATGGATTAGTGCTTTTCAGAGGACAGGGAGGGGGGTGGGGTGTAAGTTGGTGTGAATACCAACAGCATGAGGAAGTTTTTGCAGTCACAAACCAGTTCTGTATCTTGACTGCACTGGTGGTGATGTGTATCTCTATGTAGGGGGAAGATTTTATAACAGTATATACATGTGCAAGATACAAATGGTGAAAACTGAATAAAATCTATAGCTACCTAAGATGTCATCATTTGGGGAGGCTGGGTGAAGGGAACATGGGACTTTTTATTTATACAACTTCCTGTGAATCTATACTTACTTTAAAAAGATAAAAATAAAAACTACGTAACTGTGTATCAAAGCTCAGGCCTTAACCAAATTAGGAGAAGTTGAAGATTTTTAATTTCATTTGAGCGAAAGAGGGCACGAGTCAGGGGGGAAGGGCAGAGCAAGAGGAAGAAGCAAACTCCCTACAGCACAGGGAGCCCAATGTGGGGCTCGATCCCAGGACCTGAAGATCATGACCTAAGCTGAAGGTAGACACTTAACCATCTGGGTCACCCAGGCGCCCCAAGAGAAGTTAATTTTAAATTCAATAATATAACTCATACTAACCACCGAATGATAGAAAACCTTTCACTAACAATGTTGTGAAAAACAACTGGGTGGGTCAGCTGAGTGTCCCCAACTCTTGATGTCGGCGGGGGGGGGGGGGGGGGGCAAGAGATTGGGCTTAAGATTCTCACTAAACAAAAACAAAAAAACCCAGTTTTCCTAATGTATACATCAACTTAGAGCTGTGCATTCCTTTATCAGCATACCTTTATACAGCTATTGTCCCCAAATATCATTTTTAACCTAAAGAAAATAGGGGTTCTGGAGGAATGGGTGAAGGGGAGGGGGAGGTACAGGCTTCCAGTTATAGAATGAATAAGTCATGGAGGGATGAAAGGTACAGCACAGGGGAACAGTCAATGTTGGGGTGCCTGGGTGGCTTACTCAGTTAAGTGCCTGACTCTTGATTTTGGCTCAAGTCATGATCTTAAGGCACTGAGATCGAGCCCACAGGGCTCTGCACTCATCGGGGAGTTTGCGTGAGATTCTTCCCCCCGCCCCATCCTCCCTAAAACAAATCTTTAAAAAAAAAGAAACAGTCAACAGTACTGCAGTAATGTACGGTGACAGGTGGTAGCTGCACTTATTATAACGGTGAGCACTGCATAATGTATAGAATTGTTGAATCAGCAGAAATATAACACTGTACTAATACACCACTGTATGTTAATTAGGAATGCATGCATGAAATACGACATTTAGGTTTTTAGACTGCCTCAGCAAGTGGAAAGATGGAGCTGGCATCAACTGAAATTGGGAAGGCCGGGGCCAGGGAAGGACTGGAAAGAAGCACACAAGAAATTTCTGAACACGCGGGGGTCTGTGATAGAGATACAGATTTTGGAAGTTTTGTAGTATTTATGGTGTGTGCCATAAATAGTCATGACACCGCATGAGATCATAAATGAGTGTGCAGTTTGAGAATTCAGAAATGACTAATGGGCATTCTTACAGTAAAGGGATGGGAAAGATTCAGGAGAAGCTTCTGAGAGGAACTTTAAACAAAATCTTAGAAGTCACCACTGGATTTAGAAGTTGGCTAATAACCCAAACATAAATGAGTGGAGAGCCACACAGGAGTTGAGGAATTGAGTGAGAGGGGAAACAAATGCTCCTCGAGAATTTATCTTAAAAGTTCAGTTGTAAAAGTGAGAGAGACAAATGGCAGAATAGGAAATATACTGGATCACTAAGGAGGGAAAAGTATTTTTAAAAGGATAATAGTGTTTATACTGTTACTTTAAAAAGAGACTGAAAAAGCACAGTAACAGGTTACTGTCATGAGATCTGATAAAGAACCAGTCCCCAGAGAAGTTAAGACATGGGGCACATGGTCCTTAGCTGGCATTAGTAAATGACCCTAAATCAGAGGGAAGGAGTCGGTTCTATTTTGATACGAGCAAGTCCATAATAAGACTTAAACCAACTGGGACCCCTGGGTCGCTCAGTTATGTATCTGACTTTGGCTCAGGTCATGATCACAGGGTCCTGGGATCGAGCCCCTGTGTTGGGCTCCCTGCTCGGCGGGAGGCCTGCTTCTCCCTCTCCCACTCCCCCCTGCTGGTGTTCCCTCTCTCGGTGCCTCTCTGTCAAATAAAGTCTTAAACAATTTAAAAAAAAAAGAAACAGAAGTGGGAATTATGATGCCTGCTGCAAGCCGCAAACAGATCACAACACACCATGGAGATGACACTGTGCCTGTCTAAAACTGGTGTGGTTTACACACAAAGAAAAAGGAAAGATTTCCAAAAGCTTTTAGCATTGTAGAGGTCAGATCAGAGATTATATATTTGGGGAAATTACTTCTGTTTCACAAATGTATTCTCCTTAAAACCAAACAGGACTACTCTGACGCTGCCTAAGCAAAGTTCAGATCTCTCTGCCTGAGTTTCTTTGTTCTCAGCCACATGAAATGCTTGCCGCCAAGTCCTTTCATGACAGCCCTACTTAAAACAACGATAGCCACTCTTTTTGGTGTTTATGTTTTAACTTTCCAGAATACCATATGCTTCAAAATGCACTCGAATGTATCAGTTCTACATGTTTTGACAGCATAATCACAAATTCATCACTAAAATAATACACAGAACAGTCCCATCTCTCCATTAAGTCCTCCTACCCCTTTGTAGAAAGTTGTTCTCCCTATCTCAGCCTTATGAAACCCTACAATGTGATGTCTGAACCTCGAGTTTTAGGCACATAACTTCTCCAGTGTGTCTGATAAGGGGAATCAAATAGCATACAGCCCTTCCACAGAAAACAGTGCATTTGTTTTGGGTTTGGTTGTGTTTTTTTTTTTTTTTTTAAGATTTCATTTATTTATTTGAGAGAGAGTGCACTTGAGCTGGGGAGGAGCAGAGGGAGAGGGACAAGCAGACTCTGCATTGAGCACAG
This sequence comes from Ursus americanus, assembly GCF_024610735.1. Lineage (NCBI taxonomy): Eukaryota > Metazoa > Chordata > Mammalia > Carnivora > Ursidae > Ursus > Ursus americanus. The sequence continues at coordinate 57,987,279 of NC_142147.1, forward strand.
AGCCCAACGTGGAGTTCGATTCCACAACCCCGAGATCAGGACTGAGCCAAAAATCAAGTCAGATGCTTAAACGACTGAGCCACCAGGCGCCCCACAGAGCAATGCATTTCTGATTCACCCTTGTTTTTGTGGGTATCGGTAGCTCATTCTCTATAATGCCAAGTAGGATTCCATTGTGTGGACGTACCATGGTTTGTTTATCGATTCCCCAACTGAGGGACATTTGAATCATTTCCATTTCCAGATATTATGAATATAGCCACAATAACATTTGCCGACAACTTTTTGTTGTAAACTTAGGTTTCTGAGTTGTATGTGTAAACATGTCTAATTAATTAAAAAAAAAAAAAACTGCAAAAAATCGTTCTTCAAAGCAGATGTACCACTTTGCATTGCCAACAGCAAATATCTGAGAATTCCAATTCCTCCATCTCCACTTCCAATTTTAGATCACAGAAAGCTATCCCTACACAATGCTAGTGTGATTCCTCATGTATGTTCACACGTGCATGTAGCAAGTGTGTTTGCTAATGCAAGCAGCTGTATGTATGCATGTGTTTGTGTATTTGTGGGTGGGAAGGGAAAGGGACAGGGAGGGTATTGGTGGGTATTCCTAAAAGTGATGAAACTGAGTATCATAAAAGATTTGGTTATTCTGACTCAAAGCAGCACATCTGCATAACCGCATCAAGGCCCCAGAATGTTTTCCAGTCATTCACAAGGTTCTCTTAATAGCCTGAAGCTAACTGGACACTTACCTGTATACCAGTATTGTGTGCACGTTCAGATCTTATCCTACTTTATCCTACCAGCAGTCAGCTAACTGATAAATTCCTGCTTCTTTTTATCCTTCTTTATTATAGAGAATAACCAGGGTTCTAAAAGTAGCAAAACATGCTCATGGTGCTTTCTAGTATACCTAGAGCTCCCTGATGGAGCATAGGATACCCAGTTTAATGTGAGTTTCAGATGAATAATGAATAATTTCACAAGGTATACTGCATGGGACAGACAGTAATTTATATATATGTGTGTGTGTGTGTGTATGTATTTTATCTGAAATTCACATTTAACTGAGTGCCCTGTATTTTTATTTTCTAAATCTGGCAACTGTAAGTATTCTGGTAATGCACTATTTCAACTGGATATAATTCTAACATGTGAAACTGGCCTTTATAGTTTCTTATTACTGTTTAAACAATACAAATTTATCCTACTACAGTTCTGGAAGTCAGAAGTCCAAAATGGGTCTCCCTGGTGTCAGCAAAGCTGACTTCCTTTCCGGAGGCTCTAGGAAAGAATTCATTCTTTTGCCTCATTCTTTAGAGGCCACCCACAGACCTGGGCTCATGGCCCCTTTCCGTCTCAAAGCCAGCAATGGCCAGCTGAGTTGTTCTCACCCTGCATCACTAGGACACTTTCCATTTTCTGCCAATCATTTCCCCATCCAAGAACCCATATGATTACACTGGGCAGACTCAGGCAATCCAACATCATCTCTCCACTTCTAGGTCAGTTGATTAGCACTCTTTACCTACTACTACTTTAACTCTCCTTTGCTGTATAACCCGATCATTGAGGCAAGGACATGTAAATGGAACATTATTCTACCTATCCCATTGGTTTAGAAACTACTGCAACTCCCAAAGGCCAGCACACACTTTCCCTCTCATTAGAAACAACACTGGGTCATATGGATTTAGGAATATCTATTGCTGGATCCTCCTTAGGCCCTCATAGTATGACAGTGACTCCAACAACTCCATCTTTTTAGGGGGTTTCTGCATTATCCTTAACTGCACATTGATACCATTGGGCAGAGCAAGAGAAAAAAGAAACCGTTTCCCCTCTTCTTCAGCATTCTGTGCTGGTAGCTTCAATTTCTCCCCCTTGCTGCTTTCATTCCAACCGTTCTCCTCAGATACTTTATCTTGCTGGAAGTAAATATATTTTTTATCTGTATCTTCATAGCTTTATTAAACTATAATAACTGAACACATTTAAAGTGTACAATGTGGTGAGTTTTAACACAGATATATACCACTGAAACCATCACCACAATCAAGATAGGAAACATATTCATCGCCATCCAAAATTTTCTCATAACCCTTCCTATTACATCCCTCACTCACTCAGCCACGATTCTCAGGAAACCACTGATCTGCTTCTAGGATAATGGATTAGTTTGCATTTTCAAGAATCTTAAATAAATGGAACGATCTGTATGTTCAGTTCATCCAAATTCTTCCACTCAGCATATTTAGAGACTCATCCATGTTGTTGCAAATATCCATATTCCATTTCTATTACGCAGTCGATATGTGCCCCCCAAATTCATATGTTGAACCCCTAACCCCAATGTAATGGATTTAGAAGGTAGGGTATGGGGAGGTAATTATGTTAGATAAGGTCATCTGGCTGGGACTCTCATGATGAAGTTAGTGCCTTTATAAGAAATACGAGACAAAGCAGGGGAAGATGGCAGAGTAGGAAGAGGCTAGCTCACCACCCACAGATGCACCAGGGCAACAACTACAAATAACACAATTCATTCTGACAATGACCTTAAGACTAGAATACTTATTCCACAGCTGAAGACAAAAAGCCAAATGGAGTAGGGTGGGAAGGGTTAGAGATGTGATGCAGAACCAAACACCTAACATAGCAAGCCACAAGTAGGAGGGAGATCACAGGCACAGAAGTCCTCCCTAAGGAGAAAGGGGCCCAATCCCCACACTGCACCCCTGGCCCTGGGGACCTGCAGGCAGATGAGCCCAATAAAGTCTGACTTTGAAAAAGAGCAGAGCTTAACTCAGAGATCTGAAAATCAGCAGGGCTTAACTATGGTAATGGGAGAGCCAGAAGGCTATAGGAAACTGAGATTCTGTTCTTAAAGGGCCAGCATACTATAACACTCCGTCAGAAACTTGGCACAAAAGGCAGCAGTTTGAAAACCATCTAGGTCACAGGTGAAGATTTATTAACAAATTTTAGAGCATGTGCCAGAGGAGCAAGGATCTGTGGAAGCCTTCTCAAGGAAAGCAAGTGCTGGCAGAGACCATTCTCGCTCTCCTTCAGCCCAGATGGCTGGGAGCCAGTTCTGACCCTCTCCCTCTCCCTTGCTAGCACTCCTCCCCCCACCCTAGCACTCCCTTGCAAACCCGCCCCACCTAAGCTACCCATCCCCAGAAGATACCCCTCCAAAGCAGTGCATGGGCAGCCCCAGCTGGGACAGGTACCTCTCCAAAAAGACTCCTGCCCCCGGGAGGAGGGAACCGCCCCACCCACCAGCCTACCAGCAGCGGCTACAGCTTGGTCTCTCAGCCAGCCACAGCAGGGACCAGCCCGGTCCACTAGTGTGCTTGCAGTAGTCACCGCCAGTCACTGCAGACAGATGGGCTGAGGGCCGGCCCACCCACCAGCATGCCCACCGTAGTCCCTGACCAGTTACAAAAGAGCTCAAAAAGCACAGGGGACACACCCTACAGTGACTGGTTCTGGTGACTGGGGGGACTGGACTACTGGGACCCACAGGCTGCCTTCTACATAAAAGGTCACTACTTTCAAGACCAGGACCTGCAGCTGACCTAATACATACCAACAAACAAGGAGTCAGACAAAATGTGGAGAGAGGAGTATGTTTCAAATGAAACAAGACAAAACCTCAGAAAAAAAGAACTAAATGAAACAATCTACCTGATAAAAAAGTTCAAAGTAGGGGCACCTGGGTGGCACAGCGGTTAAGCATCTGCCTTCGGCTCAGGGCGTGATCCCAGCGTTATGGGATCGAGCCCCACATCAGGCTCCTCTGCTATGAGCCTGCTTCTTCCTCTCCCACTCCCCCTGCTTGTGTTCCCTCTCTCGCTGGCTGTCTCTCTCTCTGTCAAATAAATAAATAAATAAATAAAAATTTAAAAAAAAAAGTTCAAAGTAATGGTCCTAAAGATGCTCACTGGTCTTGACAGAAAAGTGGATGAGTTCAGTGAGAACTTCAATAACGAAATACAAAATACAGGGGCGCCTGGGTGGCTCAGTCAGTTAAGTGTCTGCCTTCATCTCAGGTCATGATCCCAGGGTCCTGGGATTGAGTCCCACACTGGGCTCCTTGCTCAGCAGGGAGCCTGCTTCTCCCTCTGCCTGTACTCTCTCTGTCTCTGACAAACGAATAAATAAAATCTTAAAAGAAAAAAATAAGAAAAAAAGAGATACAAAATATTTAAAAAGAACCAGAGATGAACACAATAACTGAAATGAAAACTACACTGGAGGGAATCAATAGATTAGAGGATGCAGCAGAATGGATCAGTGATCTGGAAGATATGGCAGTGGAAAGCACCCAAGTCAAACAACAAAAAGAAAGAAGTAATTTTTTAAACTGGGGTAAGTTAAGGGGCCTCTAGGACAACATTCACATTACAGGAGTCTCGGAAGGAGAAGAGAGAAGGAACAGTGCTGAAAATTTTCTTAACCTGGGAACAGGAAGCTAACATCCAACCCCAGAAAGCACAGAGAGCCCCAAACAAGACGAACCCAAGTAGGTCCACACCAAGACACAAAATAATGAAAATAGACAAAAACCCAAATCAAGAGATGATCTTAAAAGCAGAAAAAGAAAAGCTAATAGTTACACACAAGGGAGACTCCATAAGGCTATTAGCAGAATTTTCAGCAGAAATATTTCTGGCCAGAAGGGAGTGTCATGATATATTCAAAGTACTGAAAGGAAAAAATCCTACAACCAAGAATCCTTCGCCCAGCAAGATTATTATTCAGAATTGAAGGAGAAATATACATTTCCCAGACAAACACAAGTTAAAGTTCATCACCACTAAACTGGCTTTACAAGTCATGTTAAAGGGATTTCTTTCAGCAGAAAAGACAAAACCATAACTAGAAGAAAGTTATGAGAGGAAAAAAGTTCCACTAGTAAATATAAATATATAATAAAGGTAGTGGATCAATGACTTATAAAGCTAGTACAGAGGCTAAATAGCAAAAGTAGTAAAATCGATTTTACCTACAAAAATTAATTAAGCAACACACACAAAGAAGATATAAAATATGACATCCTATACATAAAACATGATGGGGGAAGTAATAAATGTAGTACTTTTAGAATGTGTGTGAATTTAAATGACCATCAACTTAAAATAGGCTACTAAATACTTGGGATGTGATATATGAACCTCATGGTAACCACAAACCAGAAACCTGTAGTACTAAAGAAAGTCATTGAATCACAAGAGCACAAAAGAAAGGAACAGAGAAAAACTACCAGAGAGAGAAAGAGAGAGAGAGAGAGAGGGGAACAGAAAAAACAACAACAAAATGCAATAAGTACATACCTACCAATAATTACTTTAAATGTAAAAGACTAAGTGCTCCAATCAAAAGATACAGGGTGACTGAATGGATTATAAAACAAAAACAAACACACGACCCATCTATATGCTGCCTACAAAAGACTCACTTCTAGACCCAAAGACACATACAGACTGAAAGTGAAGGAATGGGAAAACATAGTCCATGCAAATGGAAATGAAAAACAAGCTAGGGTAGGAATACTTATAGTAAAGTGGAGTTTAAAACATGGATTGTAATAAAGACAAAGAAAAGCACTGCATAATTATAAAGAAATCAATCCAACAAGAGGATTTAACAATTGTAAATATCTATACAACCAACACAGGAACACCTAAGAATATAAAGCAAACCTGAGCAGACATAAAGGGAGAAACTAACAGAATACAATAATAGGAGGGGGCTTCAACACTCCACTTACATCAACGGATAGATCATCTACACAGAAAATCAGTAAGAAACAGTGGCTTTAATCAATACAACAGACCACACAGACTTAACAAGACATATACAGAACAGTCCATCCCCAAACAAGAATACGCATTCTTTCAAATGCACATGGAACATTCTCCCAAGACAGATCACATATTAGGCCACAAAACAAACCTCAATAAATTTAAAGACTGAAATCATATCAAGTATCTTTTCCAATCACAACAGTATGAAACTAGAAATCAATTACAAGGGAAAAAATGGAAAAACACAAATACATGGAGGCAAAACATGCTACTAAACAGTAAGTCAAAGAAATCAAAGAGGAAACTGAAAAACAGCTGGAGACAAATGAAAACAAATGTAAGACTTCAAAATCTTTGAGATGAAGCAAAAGCAGTTCTCAGAAGGAAGTTTAGACCAATACACACCTACCTCAAGAAACAAGAAAAATCTCAATCTAACCTTATACCTAAAGTAGCTAGAAAAAGAACAAACAAGATCCAAAGTTAGTAGAATGAAAAAAATAATAAAGATGAGAGTGAAAATTAATGAAAAAGAGACTAAAAAACAATAAAAAGATCAAGGAAACTAAGAGCTGGTTCTTCGAAAAGATAAAATAGATAACTTTAGACAGACTCACCAAGGCAAAAAGAGGACTCAAGTAAAATCAGAAATGAAAGAGAAATTACAACTGACACCACAAAAATATAAAGGATTAATTATATGCCAACTAATTGGACAACCTAGAAGAAACAGATAAATTCTTAGAAAAATACAACCTTCTAAGACTGGATCACAAAGAAATAGAAAATTTGTACAGACCTTTCACTAGTCACAAAATTAAATCAGTAATCAAAAAACTCCCAACAGGGGCGCCTGGGTTGCTCAGTCAGTTAAGTGTCCAACTCTTGATTTTGGGTCAGGTCACGATCTTAAGGTCATGAGATTGAGCCTCACACTGGGCTCTGAGCTGGGCCTGGAGCCTGCTCTCCCTCTGTCCCTCTCTCCTCCACTCCCCTCCTCCAAACAACCCACAACTCCCAACAAACAAAAGTCCAGGATCCCATGACTTCACAGGTGAATCTTACCACATATTTAAAGAAGTGTTAGCACCTATCCTTCTCAAACTACTACAAAAAAATAGAAAACGAATGTGTCCAAATTCATTCCTCAAAGTTAGCATTACCCTGATACCAAAACCAGATGAAGGGGCGCCTGGGTGGCTCAGTGGGTTAAGCGTCTGCCTTCGGCTCAGGTCATGATCCCAGGGTCCTGGGATCAAGCCCCACATGGGGCTCCCTACTCAGCAGGGACCATGCTTCTCTCTCTCCTCCCCGCTTGTGCTCTTGCTCTCTCTCTCAAATAAATAAGGTCTTAAAAAAAAAAAAAGACTGACCAAAACCAGATGAGGACATGGCAAAAAAAGAAAATTAAAGACCAATATCCCTAATGAACACAGATAAAAAGTCTTCAACAAATTACCAAACTAAATTCAACATATATTAAAAAAGATCATTCACCACAATCAAGTGGGATTTATTTCAGGTATGTAAGGATGGTTCAGTACCTGCAAATCAATCAACATAACAACATATTAACAAAACGAATGATAAAAATCATACAAACATCTCAGTAGATGCAAAAACAGCATCTGACAAAATTTAACATCTGATCGTAATACAAACTCTCAACACAGTGGGTTCAGAGGGAAAAAATACCTCAACATAATAAAGGCCATATACGAAAAAATCACAGCTAACATCGTACTCATGGGTAAAAAGCTGAAAGCTTTTCCTCTAAGATCAAGACAAGGATGCCCACTCTCACCACCTTAATTCAACATAGTACTGCAAATCCTAGCCACAGCATTCAGACAAGAAAAAGAACTAAAAGGCATCCAAGTTGGAATAAAAAAAGTAAAACTGACACTATTTGTAGATGACATGATACTATATAGAAAACCCTACAGATCCCGATAAACGAATTCAGTAAAGTTGCAGGATACAAAATTACTATACAGAAATCTGTTGTTTCCCCTCCCTCTGCCCCTCCAGCTCATGCTCTCTCTCTCTCTCTCTAAAATAGATGAATCTTAAAAAGGAGAGAGATTTGTCATGTTTCTATACACCAATAACAACCCAGCAGAAAGAGGAAATAGGTTAAAAAAATCATATAAATAAATGAGAAATTGGGGAAACAATTCCATTTATGACTGTATCAAAAGGAATAAAGTACCTAGTAATAAATTTAGGCAAGGAGGTGAAAGATTCGTATTCTGAAAACTATAAGACACTGATGAAAGAATCTGAAGACAATACAAATAAATGGAAAGATACACCATACACCATGTTCATGGAATGGAAGAATTAATATTGTTAAGCTGTCCATACTACCCAAAGCAATCTACAGATTCAATACAACCCCTGTCAAAATATCAATAGTATTCTTCCGAAGTAGAGCAACGAATCCTAAAACTTTCATGGAACCACAAAAGACCACAAATAGCCAAAGCAAGCTTGAGAAAGAACACTGGAAGTATCACAACCAGATTTCAAACTATACTACAAAGCCATAGTAGTCAAAACAGTATGGTACTGGCACAAAAATAGACACACAGCTCAATGGAACAGAACAAAGCCAAGAAATAAACCCATGCTTATATGGTCAATTAATCTATGACAAAGGAGGCAAGAATATACAATGGGGAAAGCCTGTCTCTTCAATAAATGGTGTTGGGGAAACTGGACATCTATATACAAAAGAATGAAACTGGACCACTTTCTTACACCATACACAAAAATAAGCTCAAAATGGATTAACGACCTAGATTTAAGTCCTGAAACCATATAACTAAAAGAAGACATATGCAGTAATTTCTTTGACATCAGACTTCGCAACATTTTTCTAGATTTATCTCCTCAGAAAAGGGAAATAACAAAAATGAACAATTGGGACTATATCAAACTGAAAAACTTGTACATAGCAAAGCAAACCATCAACAAAATGAAGAGACAACCTACTGAATTAGAAAAGATATTTGCTAACGATATATCCAATAAGGGGTTAATATCCAAAATATATAAAGAACTCACACACCTCAACACCAAAAAACCCCAAACAATCCAATTAAAACTGGCAGAAGACCTGAACGCACATTTTTCCAAAGAAACATACCGATGGCCAACAGATATAAAAAGATGCTCAACATCACTAATCAGGGAAATGCAAATCAAATCCACAATGAGTTATCACCTCACACCAGTCAAAATGGCTAGTATCAAAAACAACTCTTGTGCATTTTGTGTGTGTTTGGGGAGAGGGGATGTAAAGTGGCACAGCCACCCTGGAAAACAGTATGGAGGATCCTCAGAAAACTAAAAATAGAAATATATACGCTCCAGTGATTTCAATTCTGGGTATCTGCCTGAAGAAAATGAAAACACTAATTCAAAAAGATAGACGCATCCCTGTTTACAGCAGCATTATTTGCAATAGGTAAAATATGGACACAACCTAAGTGTCCATTGACAGATAAATGAATAAAGATGTGGGGTGTATGTGTGTGTGTGTGTGTGTGTGTGTGTGTGTATGCATGCAAAGGAATATTAACTCGCCATTAAAAAAAAAATGAAACCATGGGGTGCCTGGCTGGCTCAGCTGGTAGAGCATGCAACTCACTCTCCAGATCGTGAGTTCAAGTCCCACATTGGGCATGGAGATTATTTAAAAAAAGGGGGGGGGGGGCAAGACATCTTGCCATTCACAATAACATGGATGGACCTAAGGGCTACGTAAGATAAGTCAGAAAAAGACAAATACCATATGATTTCAGCTTTGTGTGCAATCTAGAAAACAAAACAATCAAACAACAGCAATAACAAAAGCAGACTTATAAATACAGAGAACAAACTGGTGGTTGCCAAATGGAAGGAGTGAGGGGAGATGGGCAAAATAGGTGAGGGAGATTAAGAGGTACAAAATTCCAGCTCTAAAACAAGTCACAAGGTTGAGAAGCACAACACAGAGAATCACTGATAATATTGTAATAACTTTGTTTAGTGACAGACAGTAAAGTACACTTATGATAAGCATTTTGTAATGTGTGTGTGTTTATATATATATATATAAATATTTTATTTATTTGAGAGAAAGAGAGAAAGCATGAGCAGCGGGAAGGGCAGAGGGAGAAGCAGACCCCCTGCAGAGCAGGGAGCCCGACACACTGCTCAACCCCAGGACCTTGACATCATGACCTGAGCGGAGGCAGACACTTAACCGACTAAGCCACCCAGGTGCCCCTTTTGTAATGTATATAATAGTCAAATCATTACATTGTGCACCTGAAACTACGTCTTTCCACTATGTGAAGACACAAGAAAGCCACCTGCAAACCAAGAAGAGTCCTCACCAGGAACCAAAGCGGTAAGCACCCTGATCTGGACTTTCTTGCCAGCCTTAGAACCATGAACAATAAATTTCTATTCTTCAAGTCACTCAGTCTATGGTTTTTTGTTTGTTTGTTTGTTTGTTTGCTTTTTACAGCAAGGACAATTCCTATTTATTCCTGAGTTGTATTTCATTATGTGGAGGTACTATGATTTGTTTATTCATTCAACTATTTTTGATGGACTTTGGGTTTTCCCCCCTTTTACCATTAAAAATAAAACTGCTTTAAACATTTGTTCGCGAGTCTTTGCATAAACATATGCTTTTATTTCCGTTGCATAAATACCTAGGAATGGGATGGCTGGGTTGGATAAAAGCTGCATATTTAATTTTAAAGAACCTGCCACATTGCTTTCCAAAGTGCTTGTACAATTTCCATTCCTACCATCAGTGCATGAGAGTTCCATCTGCTCTCCATGCTTGACAACATGTAGAGTTTTTTATTTTATGCTATGGTCAGAGTTTTCTATTTTAATAATTTAAAAAGTGCACAGTGGTTAAGTCATTAAGAGTTTAATTTTTTATTTTTCTAATGACTCTTCCTGGCATCTTATGTAATTTTTTGCCATAATTTCCTTTGGAAATATCTGTTCACATTTTTTTGTCTGTTTCTTTTTAAAAATTGTTCATAACTATTGAATTATAAATGTTCTTTATGTATTTTAGATACTTGTCCTCTGTTGGATAATGCATATTATTGGTTGGCCTGCTGGTATCCCATAGTCCCTTAAGAGTGACTCCTCTGACTTGACAATTTCAAATGACCTGTCTTCAAGTTTATAGATTCTTTATTCTACCTGATCAAGTCTGCTACTGAACCCCTCTAGTAAATTTTCCAGTTTAACTGTTGTATTGTTCAGCTCTGGAATTTCTGGTTGGTTCTCTTTTAAAGTTTCCATCTCTGTTAATATTCTCACACTGTCTATGAATTGTTTTCTGATATTGTTGTCTGTGTTCTCTTAAGTCACTGAGCATCTTTAGCACAGTTGTTTTAAATTTTTGTCAAGTAATTCAGAGGCCTACATTTTTATAGGGCCAGTTTCCAGACAATTTGTTTTGTTCTTTTGATTGGGCCTTGTTTCCTTATTTCTTTGTATGCTCTGCAATCTTTTGTCAAGATTTGGGCATTTGAAAAAACAACCAACACTTTCAGTCATTAAGAACTGCGCCTATGCAGGGGAAGACCTTCCCTAATCTCCCCAGCTTAGAGGTTCTAGGGTCACTCAAATCTCTTCTGGGAATGAATATTCCCTGTGCTTGTGTGTGTTAACGACAGCATATATGATTGCCTTTAAATATCTGTTTTCTGGAGAGGCTCTCCCTTGCTTCTTTTTTTTTTTTTTTTTTAAGATTTTATTTATTTATTTATTTATTCGACAGAGATCGAGACAGCCAGCGAGAGAGGGAACACAAGCAGGGGGAGTGGGAGAGGAAGAAGCAGGCTCACAGCGGAGGAGCCTGATGTGGGGCTCGATCCCATAACGCTGGGATCATGCCCTGAGCCTAAGGCAGAGGCTTAACCGCTGTGCCACCCAGGCGCCCCTCCCTTGCTTCTTTTTAAAGGCCACAGCCACTTCCTGCCCCACAGGAAGGCACAGGCATCTCTCTGGCCTCCCCATGTTACCTACTGCATGGTATCCAGAGAGGTTTTTGTAAATCCAGTCAAGACCCAATTGATCCTCTGATGATCCTCACTGTCAGAGGCAGCTCTGAAGCCTGCTATGTAGTCCCCCCCCCCCAGCTTAAGTCTGTTTCTTGCTACAAACTCCACAGCCCAGAATGACCTGCAGATTTCAGATACTCATGGCCTCATTCCATATCTGTGCTGCACCTGCTGTGTCTTCTGCAGTCAGGACTTTCCTCTTTTGACTTAACCCTCTTTCAAAGCCCAGCCCCACTAGTTACCCACCTGAGTCCTAGTGGTTCTCACAGATTTGCCCCTAACGTCATCCTCCAGACTGAATGAAATATCCCAGGACCCACCAAAGTTGCCACGAAATCCATAAAGTCCTCTGAGTGGAATAAACACTAGCTCCAAAGACTGAGCATTAACGTGCCAAGTCCTATGCCTCTGTATCCACCTCATGTCCACTGTTCTGTTGGTTCCCTTCATCAGCTCTGAGTCTGCCCTGTCCTTGACATTTTCTCTCTTCATGCCACTTCTCTAACTTGAGTATGTGAAACTCAATGCCATCAACCAAATATCCAAGCAAGAGGCTCAGTTCTCAGCCACCACCTTTCCTTTCCTAGTCTGAAAATGGTTTTATCATCATCACCTAGAGACTGCCCCTCCCAAAAATAACTCACCTGCCTGGACATATACAGTAGCCACAGTATATTGGATGTCTCCATCCTGAACCCCTCCCCAGAATTCCAGATGTGGGTGTCCAGCTGCCTACTTGATGCCTTCACTCAGGGGTCTCTGAAACAACTCAGATCTTAAAATAGCCAAAAGAAAGTTCCTGATATCCCCAGTTAAAATTACTCTATGACGAACTTCCCCATATCAGTTGGAATTTTCATCCTTCCTGTTGTTTAGATCAAAACCTTAGGGTCATCTCTGAATCCTGTGCTTCACTTCCTCACTGTTCTAGAAAAAATGTTTGTGTCCCCCCAAAATTCATATTTTGACACTCTACCCCCCACAAACTGATGGTATTAGGAACTGGGGCCTTTGGGTGGAAATTAGGAAGGAGGCCCTCACTAGACACAGAACCTGACCATGTAGGCATCCTGATCTTGGACTTCTCACCTCTGGAACCGTGAGAAATAAATTTCTATGGTTTATAAATCACCGAGTTTGTGGTATTTTGTTACACAGCAATACAAGCAGACCAATCATGTGACTTCCCTTGAACATTAGGAAATATAGTTGACTCTAAATAAAAATAGATCCAGAATCCAGCCTCTAAGCCACCACTCTGTCCCATGAACCCTCAACTGGACCACTACAGTGGACTACACCTTAGTTTTCCTTCCTCTTCCCTCATCCTCACAATCTGTTCTCTACCATACAGCCAGATGAAGTCTGTTAAGACCTGGCTAAGATCATCTCCCACCTCTAATCCTAAATTACCATCACCTCCGGTAAAGATAAACAACTTCTCAGGCAGCCATTCCAGTCCTGAATCCCGTCTTACTGCTCCCACCTGAAGGAAAGGGAATCTATGGTTTCCTTAATGCTCCCAGCTTACCTCTACCTCCAAACATGTTTACATCCCTGTATTGAGATAACCTTTCCACAACTGTTTACATCAGGTGCCAAAAATGGAAATATCTCCATTTAATTCCTCCTATGGACGCTGGGCGGAGGCGTGGGGTTTCTCCAGGGTCCCTACACCCAAGGTCTGGAGGAATGGCATGTAGAGTCCCCAGACACTACAATGGAGAATATATGTGCAGGAGTAGGAGCTAGTGAGGGACTAGGACACCCTACACATACCTGTGTACTGCGTAGGTTCAAGTGCGTCCGTAGTCATGTTTTAACGGGCAGGTTATAGATGAATACAACAATGTCGGGTTTCAAGGGGCTCAGACTCCTGTGTATCCATGCCTGGCCGGTAAGCCAGGTGAATTTATAACTGAATGTCTACCTTTTATGCCTCAGTGTTTCATCTTACTAGCTCTGTGACCGCGAAGAAAAGTCAACCTCCTAATACCTCAATGTCTCCAATCACCCTCCTTCAGTCTGTTTTTCCAATCAACAACCTCTGTGAAGCTTTTAAAACCCTAATGTAATTCGTGTCGCTCCTTTGTTTAAAACTATCCACAGCCTCCAGAGTCCTGAGAATGCAGGCAGAACCCTCAGCCTGCTATTCCAGGTGTGACTCCGCCTCAAACACTGTTCCCCGCAGGCACAAGAGCCCCCAGCTTTCCCGAATACTCCCAGCTCAGTGGCACCTCCACGCCTTTGCACAGGTCGGTTCCTCTGCGGGCAACACTCCCCCACACCTAATCACAACAGTAAAAATTAAACAGGGAAGCTGAGACGTCTTGTTTATTCAGAGCCATTGTCAGAAATGGGACTCCACCTACTAGTGCCTCGTTATCCTAAACAGTAAGACCTGGGATGTGAGGACGTGAGGAGGCGCTCCTCAACCGGAGCTTTAGGATCTGGGTGGCGGCGAGGGGCGGAAAACGCAGCATTTACCTGAGCCGGGTCCCTCAGCGTGGCTGCCGCCATCCGGGCCTGTGGGCGGAGCGGGGCCGGGAGCGGGCAGGCGGTTCTTATACCGGCCCTGGTGCGGGGCACCCCGGGCGGCGTCGCCAAGCCTCAGACCCGCCTCTGTATGGCTGGGTCAACGACTCCTCTGAGTCCTTCTCCTGCAAGTCACCTCGCGCACACCCAGCTCTCCGGAACTTCTGCCCGGATGAACACAGGGGAGAAGCCAAAATGACCGCCCGGAGGAGGACGCCGGAAGTCCCGCCCCGCGTTCGGTGTCACATACGGAAGGCCCCTGTTCTGAGCCTTCATTGGTTGAGCGAGGCGGCCGTTAGGCGCGGAGCATACAGGGTAATGTAGTTCCCACACATACAGACGCCGAGGGTAAGGGCGCTCCGCAGCCCACCTGCAGACACTTTTAGACCCGCGAGGTGCGCTGGGAGGTGGTGTCTACGAGTCCAAGAGATCAGAAGGGGTTTTGTCCCTCCTTAAAGAAGCAGAACTAAAGTTTTGGAGGGCGTGTCGTGTGTTGCCCGTAGCTGTTCACTCAAGCGTGTGGGGACGTGTTATTTCGGACTCCGTGAAGTTCAGCTTGCTCCCAGAGGCTAAACATATTTCAGATACTCCCAAAGGCTACAGATCCAAATACACTCGTCATCCGTAGTCATGCAGGCTCAAAATGTGTTCACTGGTAGCAGAAGCTAACACGTCACGTTGCAATTCAAATCCATACACTATGAAGCGTTAAGAGTTGGTTTTATCAGTCGCTCTGTGTTTGATCACGGACGAGAGAAAAAAACAGATTGGGTCATGCCAGGAAATATTGTAGAGGGATGCTGGACTACCCTGAAGCAGGAAAACAAAGGTGATCTCTGTAATTACCACAGAAAGTATCTCCCTTGACTGGATGGTGAATTACCGTGTTCAACTTAGCAACACGTTTATCTAATATCTCTTTTTGGATAGCCTGATACTTCCTTTTGGAAATCTGAGATCAATCTCTACAATAGAACCGTGAAAGACGTGCTATTTTGACACTGGACAGTGGCTTCAGTGTTTACAAGTGTTAGCATGTATGAAAAGGGTGCGCTTATTTCCAAAATGCAGAGGGTAACTTATACCTATGATCTCATCTCATTACTTGAAAGTGGTTATCATTTCCCCTGTGATTACAGGCAGTATTCTGCATGAGGAATTGATATTATCTGAGAAAAACAGCTGTAAAATGCAAATCACAAAAAGCTATTAATAATGGCTATATAATGATTCAGAGATTGTGTCAGAATGTCTTAGTGGAAATACCAGTGGATGGTAAAAATGTGAAGATCTTAGAAAAATTGTATCAGAGATGTCTAAGTTACAGTTCAGCTGAGCATGTGACTAAAACAATCATTCTGAAGATTTTGTCTCCCAAATTTGATTCTTCCTCATTCTTGAAATTAAGTGATACCAGCATTCAGGGAAAGCTAACGGGGATGTTAGGAATAGGCAGAATTGTAAAAATATAAAGGGAAGCTAAGATGTTTTGTTTACTCACTGTTCTAACAAATAATGAATATTTGGCTTCAAGAACCTATTGTATAGGAGACATTTGGACACAAAGGGACAAAAGACTCCTGCCCTCCTGGGGGTTATATGATATACAAGGAGGTCACAGAACTCAAGAAATCCTAAATCATATAGCATCTTGGAATGTGGTAGGCACAATGGAGGAGCATAAGGTGAATGTGCAAGTATGGTATGTGTATTACATAGTGCAGTAAGGTAGGCCTCTTTGATAATAGGGTCATTGAAAAAAAAAAGGGTATGAGGGATAACTATGTGGGTGTTCTTGGAATAAGTTCTAGGCAAAATATGCAGGTGGCTAGATAGCTTTGGTAGGTGGAGCCCTCACAGCAGTTGAAGACTCCAGCCAGGTTGGCCATTAGCCTAACTTGCTCACTGCAGAGACACTCGGGATATATGTGAGAAACTTTGGCTCTGCGTCTGGGAGTCTGCAATTTTTCACTGTGGTAGACTACAAGGCCTGGAACTAGGCAGCCTCATTTTTCATCAAATCCTGGTTTTCAAGTTTGATTCCTAGACCTTTACCATTCATGTCACCTGGTGATTTGTTAGAAATGCTCATTCTCATTTCAGAAACCAGCCTAGTGAAACAGAGATTCTGTGGATCAAGACCTAGAATCTGTGTTTTAACAATTTTCCAAGTGATTGTGATATAACATTTCATTGTACTATTGTGGTTTCCATAGACCAGGTCACAGTGTTTCTCACAATAACAGGAGTCACCTCTAAATGTGCAGGATTTTTGAATTGATATTTAAAAAGAAGGGATCAGTACAGGTTATTTTCCCTAATGCAAAATATTATATACAATTGTAAAATAGAATATGAAAGGTGCCTCGGTGGCTCAGTCAGTTAAGTATCCGACTCTTGGTTTCGGCTCAGGTCATGATCTCAGGGTCGTGAAATCAAGCCACCTGTCAGGTTCCGTGCTCAGCGAGGAGTCTGCTCAAGATTCTCTCTCCCTCTCCCTCTAAATGAAATAAACAAAATCTTTAAAAGTATATATATAAAATAGAATGTGGAAAGTCTATGATAGTTCTACCTTCTGGAGAAAAACATTGACAGTACAGCATTATCTTTTCAGAATTGTGTCTGCACATGTGTTCATCACATAGTGAACACCATGTGTTCAAATGCATTCCTTTAGAAATTGTTGTCTCAGTAAAAATTAAGTCAGACTTTGTACACCAATCCACATTTTGGTTTTTCTCACTGAATACACCTGGGACAACCTAAACCTACTTTCTCACTTTACAGCCAATACTTACTGATACTTCCTTCTCTTGAAGTCTTATAGACCTAAAGCTGCCTTCTTTTAAAGACTGCTTTGGGGGCGCCTGGGTGGCTCAGTCGTTAAGCGTCTGCCTTCGGCTCAGGGAGTGATCCCAGAGTTCTGGAATTGAGCCCCATGTCAGGCTCTTCCTCTGGGAGCCTGCTTCTTCCTTTCCCACTCCTCCTCCTTGTGTTCCCTCTCTCGCTGACTCTCTCTCTGTCAAATAAATAAAATATTTTTTAAATAAATAAATAAATAAATAAATAAATAAATAAATAAATAAAAAATAAAGACTGCATTCTGTGCACAGCTGGCCAGCTGCTGGGAGGGAGCAGGGCGCATGGCTATTCATCACCTCTCAGTCCCTATAAGACCTTTTCTCCAAGGCCAAAGAAAACTCCTCAGGGGCGCCTAGAGTCCTCCAAGTGGGCTGGTCAAGCCCCTCTATAGCTCCCCATGGGCAGGAAAACCAGACTAAGTAATGACACTATGAAGGCCTGGAGGCTGGCAACCATGTCCCAGGGCCCAGGTTCAGCCGAGATTTTTTTTTTTTTAATTTAAAGAAAGTGTTTTTTTTTCTTTTAAGATTTTATTTATTTGGCAGACAGAGACAGCCAGCGAGAGAGGGAACACAAGCAGGGGGAGTAGGAGAGGGAGCAGCAGGCTTCCCGCTGAGCAGGGAGCCCGATTCGGGGCTCGATCCCAGAACCCTGGGATTACACCCTGACCCGAAGGCAGATGCTTAACGACTGAGCCACCCAGGCGTCCCTCAGCCGAGATTCCTAATGCAGAGTCCATGACGTCGCATACTGACCTGAGGGCAGGTCCGCAAAATTGCATGGACACATGTGCAAGAGAGGAGCCAGTACTGCTCAGTTGCCACAGGTGGGGCATCGACCTCTCAAGTAGGAGAAAATGGGACCTCAGCTTCTAAGCCTGAGGTGAGGACACTGCCTCTGTAGGAGGAAGCTGGGATACAGTGGCTGGTGCTGACTTCTGATGCTAGCGTGAGGGTTACACCTTTGGGGCTGAGGTTTGAGGGAGGCCAGCCTTGAGGTTTCAGAACACCCCTATCTGGGTAGGACTCCCCTGAGAAAACACAAACACAGGATTCCAGCTCCCTCTGGAGCCCTGGATCCTCATCTCTGTTACCCCACCTGTTGTCTGGGCTCCACTTCCCTGTAACAGGTTTAGAAATTGCCTTGGGAGGAAGATGGGAGCACACCTCATCTGTTGCCCTGTCCTCCCCTCAAGGATCACAGCCCCATGCTATGTGCTGTCCCACACCTGAAAGCAGGAATTCTGTGTATTTTGCCATTTTTATAGTCACTTACGGCAGGTGTATGTTACTGTACGTAGACAAAAGCACTTAGCAAATGCAAATGGCCACCCCAGTGAATTTATGATGAACTATTTGGCAAATGGTGTATCAAGTCCTCTTACTTATGGACTAGTTCACTTTTCTCTTAAGAACATGTATGTAATAGGTTGTATCTGCCTGATTGTACAAAAAGGTGAGATTTAATCTCTTCACTGGATTGCCTGTGATGCACATCGCATCTGTTTCAATGCTTACTAATAATAAAACTGTTTTCTACTTGTGTGCAGAAGTTTTCTGGGTTAGCAGGATATTTTATGGTTACCCAATAGATCCTTCTACCTCGGAACTCCAAAATGTTGAAGGTCCAACACCAAAAGTGACTCTAATTTAAACTATGAATTTTGAACTTTGGGGGCACCTGGGTGGCTCAGTTGGTTAAGCACCTGTCTTCAGCTCAGGTCATGATTCCAGGGTCCTGGGATCGAGCCTCACATTGGGCTCCCTGCTCAGTGGAGAGCCTGCTTCTCCCTCTCCCTCTGTTGCTCCCCCTGCTTGTGCTCTCTCAGATAAATAAAATCTTTAAAAAATAAAAATAAACTATGAACTTTGGGTGATAACGATGTGTCAATTTAGGTTTATTCATTATAACAAATGAACCACCCTAATATAGGATGTTCATAGTGGGGGAGGCTGTGCATCTGGGGTCAGGCAAGCAGTATACAGGAACTCCCTGTAATTTCTGCTCTATTTGGCCATGAACTGAAAACTGCTCTAAAATAAGTTTTTTTCAAAAATTAAAATTCATGGGGCACCTGGGTGGCTCGGCTGGTTAAGCGTCTGCCTTTGGCTCAGGTCATGATCCCAGGGTCCTGGGACCGAGCCTCACATTGGGCTCCCCGCTCAGAGGGAAGTTTGCTTCTCCCCTCCCCAGCTCATGCTCACACTCTTTCTATCTGAAATAAGTAAATAAAATCTTAAAAAAAAAAATTACAATTCATTAGTGAAAAACACTAATGTTTGAGAAAGTAATCTTTGAGTAATTATTTTAACATTTTTTATTATGATAAAATATACATAATGAAAAGTTACCATTTTAACCATTTTAAGTGTACAATTCAGTGGCAGTAAGTACATTCACATTGTAGCGCAACTGTCAAGATTATCCATCTCCAGAATTCTTACGTCTCTCAATGAGGTCCTTCCGTTCTCATGGAGCTCAGGGACTGGCTTGGTGGCACATGGAAACATTCTGGTTCTCCAAGCGTGAAACCTCTCCAAAAGGACCAAGACTGTCCTCTTGGGTCTTTATGAAGACTTTATTACAGAGTCATGATTGCCTAAGTCATTGGCCACTGGCTGATGAGACCTCCAGCCACTCTCCTTCCCTGGAGGTGGGGGCTTGGGAATAGGGACTCAAAGTTCTAGTCCTTTATCACATGATCGCTCCTCCTGGCAAACTGTCTCTGAACGTTGGGTGGGTTCGGAAAGCAAAGATCACCTTCACTAAGAACAAGACACTCATTTTACCTTTATAGCTCTGAAGCGTTTTCAGGAACTATGGATGAAGACCAATATATCTAAGAAATGATAGAATATATAATAATATAACATTTCTTATAAATCATTGTATCACACCAGCAATGAACAAATGGAATTTGAAATTAAAAATATTACCATTTACATTATTAGTACCCTCAAAATGAATACTTAGGTATCAATCTAACGAAACATGTACACGATATATATGGGGAAAACCACAAAACTCTGATGAAAGATGTCAAAGAAGAACTAAAGAAATGGAGAGATATACCATGTTCATAAGCAGGAAGACTCAATATTGTTTAGATATCAGTTTTCTTCAAATTTATCTATATATTCAACACAATCGTAATAAAAATCCTGGCAAATTATTTTGCTGATATTGACAAACTGATTCTAAAGTTTGTATGGAGTGGCAAAAGAATCAAAATAGCTAACTAACTCAATATTGAAGAAGAACAAAGTCGAAGACTGACACCACCCAACTTCAAGATTACTGTAAAGCTACAGTGATGAAGACGGTGTGTTACTGGCTAAAGGATAAAAAGATTAATGGAACAGAACACTGAGCTCAGAAATAGAGTCAACTGATCTTTGACGAAGTAACAAAAGCAGTGCAATGGAGCACAAATAATATTTTCAACAAATATGCTGGAACAACTGGACATCCACATGCAAAAAAAAAAAAAAAAAAAGAATCTAGACATAGCCTTTTTCGCTCCACAAAAATGAACTCAAAGTAGATCATAGACCTAAATGTATAACAACAACAAAACCTATAAAATTCCCAGGAGATAACATAGGAGAAAACGTAGATAACCTTGGGTATGATGCTAACGTCTTCAATACAAAACCAAAGGCAAAATTCATTACAGAAATAATTGATAAAGCTGGACTTCAATAAAATTCACAACTTCTGCTCAGCAAAAGACAAATACCAAGAGAATAAGAAAAGTCACAAACCAGAAGAAAGCATTTACAAAGACACATCTGATGAAAGACTGTTATCAAAAATATACAAAGAACTCTTAAAACCCAACGGTAACAAAACACTCGATTAACAAATGGGCAAAAAATACCAAAAACAAAAACAAAAAATGGACAAAAGACCTTAACTGACACCTCATCAAATAAGATACACCTGTCACCACTGAGCATATGAAATTATGTTCAACATCATATGTCATTAAGAAATTGCAAATTAAAATGAGATACTACTACACACCTAACAGAATCGCCAATACCCGAAACACTGACAATATCAAATGCTAGTGAGAAGGTGGAACAACGCGAAGTCTCGTTCATTTCTGGCAGGAATGCACACTTGCATAACCACTTTGGAAAGTAGTCTGACAGTGTCAAACAAAAGTAAACATACTCTTACTACACGATCCAGTAATCCAAATGGGCTGAAAACATATCCATACAAAAACTTGCATACAGATGTTATAGCAGCTTTATTCATAGTTGCCAAACTGGAAAGCAACCAAGATTCACTTTAACAGATAAATGGATACATAAACCCTAGTATATTCAACAATGGAATATTATTCAGCACTAAAAAGAAATGAACTTTCAAGCCAGAAAAGACACAAAAGAACCAAAAATGCATATTGCTAAGTGAAAGAAGATTATCTGAAAAGGCTACATACTGTGTCATTTCTATTATTTAACACTTAGAAAAAGGCAAAACTTTGGACAGTAAAAAGATCAGTGGTTGCCAGGGATTAAGGTAAGGGGTGGATGAATATTCAGAGCATGAAGGACTTCTAGGGTAGCAAAATTATTCTGTATATTATAATGATAGACACATATCATTATACGTTTGTCAAATCCACAGAATGCACACCAAAAGCAAATTCTAATTTAAAGTATGAACTTTTGGGTGATAATGATGTGTCCATTTAGTTTCACTGATTGTAACAAATGAACCACTCTAATATAGGATGCTCAGAGTCGGGCAGCCTTTGTGTCTGGGGACAGGCAGGCAGTATACTGGAGCCCCCTGTAATTTCTGCTCTATTTTGCTATGAACCTAAAACTGCTCTAAAATAAGTTTATTTTAAAAATTAAAAATAGGGACTCCTGGGTGGCTCAGTTGGTTAAGTGTCTGCCTTCCGCTCAGGTCATGATCCCGGGGTCCTGGGATCGAGCCTGGTATAGGTCTCCCTGCTCAGCGGGGAGCCTGCTTCTCCCTCTGCCCCTCCCCACACACTCACGTTCGTGCTCTCTCTCACTCTCTCTTCCAAATAAAAATTTTAAAATGAACGAATTAATTAATTAAAAATTAAAAATAGAGGGGCACCTGGCTGGCTCAGTCGGTAGAGCATCCAACTCTTGATCTCAAGGCCATGAGTTTGAGCCGTACTTTGGGTGTGGAACCCAATTAAAATTAAATACAATTTAAAATAGAAAATATTTATTAAAATAAAACACTTTTGGGGCACCTGGGTAGCGCAGTCGTTAAAGCATCTGCCTTCGGCTCAGGGCGTGATCCCGGCGTGCCGGGATCGAGTCCCACATCGGGCTCCTCCGCTATGAGCCTGCTTCTTCCTCTCCCACTCCCCCTGCTTGTGTTCCCTCTCTCGCTGGCTGTCTCTCTGTCACATAAATAAATAAAATCTTTAAAAAAAAAAAACAAAACCCACTTTTAACCAAAAGCTTTTTTTTTTTAAGATTTTATTTATTTATGTGACAGAGAGAGAGGCAGCAAGAGAGGGAACACCAGCAGGGGGAGAAGCAGGCTTCCCACTGAGCAGGGAGACTGAGGCAGGGCTCGATCCCAGGACCCTGGGATCATGACCTGGGATCATGACCTGAGCCAAAGGCAGACGCTTAATGACTGAGCCACCCAGGCTCCCCTAATCAAAAGCTTTTGCATAATTAAATGGGAAAATGTACACATTTAGGGGCATGGAATGTACAGGAGTTTGAGTAGCTCTTCTTTCCCCTTTCATCTCTGGGTGAAAGCTGATGTCAAAAATAGGTTTATAGGGGCACCTGGGTGGCTCAGTTGGTTAAGTGTCTGCCTTCGGCTCAGGTCATGATCCCAGAGTCCTGCAATTGAGGCCTGCATCGGGCTCCCCGCTCGGCGGGGAGTCTGCTTCTCCCTCTGCTGCTCCCCCTGCTTGTTCTCTCTCTCGCAAAAATAGATAAAATATTTTTTAAAAAAATAAAAATAAATAGGTTTGTAATAAAAATTTCTTGCAGCTAGTTACTTGAGGAAAAATTTTAGGCACTATCTACATACTCCATTTGATTGCAGGGTATGAGGGCAAAAGTTTTCACTGCTTATTCTTAGCTCCTCATAATTATTCAGAACCTTTAAGATAATTCTAGATTCTAGAAACTGATCAGTGACTAATTATCATCCACGTGTATTTTAAATCTGAGTTTTAGGATATTAGCACATGATTCTAGAAGGAAGATGGGGGAGGGTCCTACTCACATACATGCAGATCCTCAATGCATAGCCATGCCACCTGTTCTGTCCAACAGTGGAACCTTGGATGTTATCCGGATGAGAGGGGAAGTACCAGGTTTAGAACCCAACAGACTGGGATTCAGAGAGAAATACCCCAACATGGAGCACAGCACACCAGGCCATTCCTGTAACTGCTGTTTCTGATTGTGTTTTCTTTGTGAATCCATTCTGCTCCCAAAACTGGTATCAATTCTTTTACATCAGGGCACACAGACACTTTGTTGGCTTAGCGTAGTAAACCTTTATCAGAATTCTGTGTTGATTATTCTTTTAAGTCCCTTTCAATTGTGTTAGAAAATGTACTTTAGTTCAGTTTCTGTCATGTGGTTTCGGCAGTCCTTTTTCTCAATCCTGAAGACTTTTACTCTCCCATCTGTCTTAGAATCTGGGTTTTCATCAGTCTAGATTGTAGCTTCACTATAGCTTGCCCCCGATTTTTCTAATGAACAATGGCTCATTCTCTATACCTTGAGGAAACAATTGACTTAAATATCCTTTTCACCAGAAAACATCTCACGTTTTCCACATTCAAAAAAAA
Organism: Ursus americanus; assembly: GCF_024610735.1. NCBI lineage: Eukaryota > Metazoa > Chordata > Mammalia > Carnivora > Ursidae > Ursus > Ursus americanus. Next base: position 58,011,404 of record NC_142147.1, read on the forward strand.
TCATGTCTCTCTAGGGGCGCCTGGGTGGCACAGCGGTTAAGCGTCTGCCTTCGGCTCAGGGCGTGATCCCGGCGATCCGGGATCGAGCCCCACATCAGGCTCTTCCGCTATGAGCCTGCTTCTTCCTCTCCCACTCCCCCTGCTTGTGTTCCCTCTCTCGCTGGCTGTCTCTATCTCTGTCGAATAAATAAATAAATAAATCTTTAAAAAAAAAAAAATCATGTCTCTCATTTTCTAGAACTGTGCCACTTTCTGAAATTTTTTAACCTGTGATTTCTAACATGATTCATCTCTCGTTCCTTCCTTCTCTTCTCTCCTTCTCTCACCTCTGTCTACTCGAGTCATCACTCTCTTGCTTTACTCTATGTGTTTACTCTCTCTCTGATCCAAGATCACACCTGGCCACAGATAATTTACTAAATGTATGCAGTAACTGTGTACTAAACTTCCATGAAGGGGAGACACAGGAAAGTGATGAACCATCTGGAGTGGCTTCCTAGACTTGAAATATTCTTCATGGGAATTTATTCCTAGCAAATGAAGAGGAAATGTGACTGAGTTGAATTTAGGACAGGTCCTAGATGTCAGACATTTTCCCTGTTTTTCCTATTATTTAGTGGAATCCTCAAGAGTGGAGTTGTATGAATTTTGATGTAGTTATGAAACCAAATCTTTATAGTACAATTAGGTTGTATTTGTCTTCTGCTGTTTCATCTGCCTTTTGAAATCCTCATGTTGCCTCTTCACACTGCAGAACCGTGAATATTTTTGTAATGCACTCTTATAAATGATGGTAAGATAACACAGTATGTGGGAAGCTCCCAATTCAGAGAGACTCCAAATCTCATGACACCATCTGGAGTATGATAATGTTTCTCTAACTGGGTGAGGACATGCTTAAGAAACCAAGACTGTGGGGCGCCTGGGTGGCTCAGTCGTTAAGCGTCTGCCTTCGGCTCAGGGCGTGATCCCAGCGTTCTGGGATCGAGCCCCACATCAGGCTCCTCCGCTATGAGCCTGCTTCTTCCTCTCCCACTCCCCCTGCTTGTGTTCCCTCTCTCGCTGGCTGTCTCTCTCTCCGTCAAATAAATAAATAAAATCTTAAAGAAAAAAAAAACAAATAGTGGTAATTCATAGAAAATCATACTTCTCAGCGATATAAAAATAATGAACTATTCATGTAAGTTTCATTGCCAAATCTGAAAATAAACATTCTGCAGAGGGCACCCATGGGAGAAAAAAAAAAGGGTAAACTATTATTTTAATCATATAAAATTCTAGGCAATGCAAACTAATCTGTTATAAAGGAAAGTAGATCAATGGTTGCCTGAAGGACAGAGAGAGACATCATTAAGGTGCTGAACATAAATATGGGAGTGATAGATAGGTCCATTTTCATGATTGTGATGAGTTTCCTGGGTTAAATGAATTTCAACTTATTGAGCTGTAAAGTTTAAATATGTACGGTTTATTGCATGTCATCTATGCCTTATCACAGCTTTAGAAACATGGTTCGAAATAAAATCTGGATTTCCTACTGGTTTGTAAAATCCCCCTATACTGACTCCACCATCTCTCCTCATGCCCCAGGAGGGGATGCCTAGCCTCAGTGATACAAATACAGGTAAACAACGAAAGCCATTTCCACTTGATTCAAAAGGAACGCAGGCTGCAGGACAAAGGCCACAATCACAGACCAAGACATCTGCTTCTTCTCCACATCGTCTTGAGACAGAGCGCCCAAAAAGCAACAAGTCATAAAAACTTTACCTTTTTTCTTCTGACAGGCCAGCAGCTACAGAAGATACACCCTTCTGGAAATCCTGACAACTTCTGTGCCTGCTCATCCTTCACAGCCATAGTGACTAAACCTTGTGGACACCCTTTTAAAAGAGGCCCATCCCAACCAGTTTGTTGTAGTGTCCTCACTCCCTATAAATCCAGTGGGGGTGTTTTTGTTTGTTTGTTTTTAACAATTATGATTCCCCCTGTGATCTTTCAACCAGTGGCACCACCCTAAAGAATTCTGGACACCAGAGCACATGGCCCCTTTGCAGGACCCGAGGAACAGATTTCCCTTACCAGTGCTGAGCACAATGCAACATCCCCTGTGAATAAGAGAACAATTCTCACAAACACCAGAGGTTGTCACAACTGTCTCCTCCTCAGGTTGACCTCTGAACCTACAAAATACCATCCAAGCTACAAATAAGGACCATAAAGCCCTGCAGTCTTTCCTGGGAGGCTGTGGGCAGCAATGCAAACTAGGCCAAAATGAGAGAGCTATATACAGTCTGCCATAATATTGTCCTACCTGAGGCACACAAAGTTTGGTTCCAACAAAAGCTAGTCATACCTTCACGCTACAAGAACTCAGTTGTTCTCAGCAGAACAACTCAAATAGTTGTTTTTAAACTGCCACGTACACAGTGAATAGAACCCCCAAGATTAAAGGTTGCCTTAAATAAGGCCTTCATTATCACACAAACCAGAACAATGGAAGGCAAGCTGTTCCCAGGTTTGTGATTTGGAGGCTGGAAAATTCCATCACAAGAGTCATGTGAGACTAGTAACACCCCTGAAAAAGGAAGTCTATGTTTTCATATCATGAGCACTGACCTCTGGGCCCAAAAAGGGTTAGGTCCATGGCCTAACTCATCAGAGAGAAAGAAATGAGAAAAGAATGGTCAGGCTTTTTCACACATCCTTTCACAAATAGGAGAACAGGGAAGTTTTACTTCCCTAAATACAACGTAGTCAGTGAATGAGACACACCCGGGGCACCTTCCAAGGGGTAGAAGTAGAAAAGCATATGCAACAGAACGGAGGAACATAAATCTGGCAATGGCCCGGGCGTTTTAAAAATATACCTCTCTGGGCGCCTGGGTGGCTCAATTGGCTAAGTGACTGCCTTCGGCTCAGGTCATGATCCCAGGGTCCTGGAACTGAGCCCTCCGTGGGGCTCTCTGCTCTGCAGGGAGCCTGCTTCTCCTTCTCCCTCTGCCTGCCACTCCCCCTGCTTGTGCTCTCTCTGTCAAATAAATAAATAAAATCTTTTTTAAAAATACATATATTATTTATATATATGTATTATATATACACACCTCTCAGATACCTCAAATTTAGTGGCTGTTCTGATGTAGGAGATTAAATTCAGGTAGATAGCACCCTTATAAGGGATCACCTGCTGTGTTAGAAGGACTACAGAACTAGCACACTCCCCACACATCGATGTTAATTCCCTAAATTTCCTATGTGAATTTTCTGATATTCAGTGAGCCAGGTCCTCCACCTGAGCAGTCATTCATAAGGCCTTAATCCAGTGTGAACTTTCCAACACTGCAGGAGCAACAGAGCGTCATCTAAAGGGTTTCCCACATTCCCCATACTCAAAAGGCCTTGATTCAGTGTGAAACCTCAGGCAATGAAAGAGATCTGTAAGTAAACAAGTTCCCACATTCCCTGCATACATACGGCCTTTCCCCAGCGTGAACTGTGTGGTGCTGAATGAGGTTGGCCTTGTTGCTAAATAATTTACCACATTCCACACACTCATTAAGGCCCTTTTCCAGTGTGAACTCTCCAGTGGTGATTGAGGCGGTACCTTTTGCTAAAAGACCTCCCACACGCACTATATATGTAACATCTTGTTCTAGAGAGGTCTCTCTGGTGTTGTATAAATGTGTACTTGTTCTCACAAGTTTTCATGCATCCTCCCCATTTATAATACATTTTTATATTATGTAAGGCCACTACACGCTTGGTACTGCTCGCGGACTTACTTGGAGAGATCCTGAGCTGATCAAGAAGTCCTTCAAAACCTCCCTGCAGGTAAAGGGCTTCCTTGACACACAGAACCTGCAGCTCTTCACAAACGAGGCTCTGCTTCTGAAGTGTTTCTCTCCAATGTACTGCTTCTGGGGCTATGGAAGGTTTGCAGTAAAACATAATCATTTTCCACATGCCCCACAGGTGTATGGTTTCTGCCTGGTATGCATTCCCTGGTGCAGCCAAGTGCAAAATCTCTCTCAAGACTAGGCTACATACCTCACAGGAGTGGGCCTTCTGGGCAGACGCACCTGTCTAGGAGTCCTGTCTAGGAGTCCTGACCTGTGACACTCCTACGGAAATGCTCTGCTCCAAAGGTGCCTCCTCATTATCTACTCCACACCAATAACCTGAAAGAAATAAAATGCTGGAGGAGTCCATGTTGACACTGGCTGGAGGGGACCACCCATACACAAGACTGTGTGACAAACTCAGGACAAGTCCATGTGATTGTCTGCAGAACCAGAATTGGTTCAGGTTGAGGACAGAGTGCCTTGGTCCAGGGAAATAAAGAGCATAAAACGGGGAAAGTCTCAAATGGTGAAGGACACAACTACGATGTGTGACGTGTGGAGGACAGAAGGGTCTATAACCTGTTTTTCTGCAAATAACTTCCAGCCAGCTCGTTTCCTGGTGACACATGACCACTATGTGGAAGGGTATGTTCAGGACCAAGAAAATCCACCTGCAACAGAGTTGCTCGTGTTCAAGGATTATTTGAAGATATATGCGCACCTCATGATAAAATATGCAAAGGTCAATGCTGGGAAGCACTGCAGATGGAGCAGTGAGAAAAGCAGGTAAGACGTGGAGCCCAGAGAGGCAGGGACTGGTCCCGCGCAGGATGTAAGAGTAGAAGTGACATGTAGAGTTGACAAGTAGGCAAAGTGTCAAGACTGGTGAAGAAACAGCAGAAATGAGGTGTGTCCACTGGCACCAAAATAGTAACCAAACAGAAAAGATTTCTGCTACAATTTAAACACAGCCCTGATTTATGCCCTCCCCCAGGGGCCAATCCTCCCGATCGGGATCCTACTGAGCTCATATTGCTGTGGCTGGATGAACAGCCATCTGTGAACCACTTAAAGGCTCTCCAACCTACTCCCAAAATGAGCAAATACATGTCACCTGCATGATGCAATTACTTAGGCGAAGACCTTACAGAACAGCGGACAGTACTGAGCCAGAACAACTCAGTACGTGATAGCCCATGGCGGTGGGGTGGGGGGAGACGGACACAGGATGGACCAATTACAGAAAACTAAAGAGGAGAGTCTTGCAAGAAAAGACCATGGCCCCCGTAACCGTACCCATGTCGGTGTTAGCAATTCCTGGCACAGGCAGTCATAAAGAAATGTCAGCTCGAGGAAAGAAGTAGCAACTGGTGTTGTCAGGTGCCTTAGATCCAGACAAAGTCACCAGACCAGGGAGAGGGCAAGCAAAGGAATCAATTACAATGACCACTTGATGCCTGACTCTGTGTCGGGGCTGCTCAGGGAGAGGGCACACACCTCAGACTTACCAGCCACAGCACGTGCTTACGGAATTGGAGAAACAAGCAGTGTCCATGGTTCTGGTATGAGAAGGACGGACCAGCCTCTGGGGAAAAAGGAAAGAACAGAGAACATCTAAGGGTACAGTGAACAACCAGGGGCTGTGAGAGGCAAGTTTTACAAGACTAAGAGGTGGGGTAATAATCTGGTTTCCCAAAGGATGATGTGAAGGGCTTACGTGAATAACTCCATGGGCCAGTAGAGAACTGAAACCCATTTCAAAGGCATAAGCAGGAACTTCTCTGGTCATCTTGATGAAAAGGGAGGCAAGGCTAGGAGACTATTCAAGAGTGGGGAGGAGAATGTGCACTCAGACCATGTCAGGCACTTTGAGTTTCAACAGATGTCAAGACAGCACATAATAATGGGCCTTAATTTTAGGCCATGAAATACAACTTAGCAGAAAACATCCAGAGTTGCTTGGCAAATTCAAACAGGACTCAATACTAACCCAGAGCTCCCATGGTTCCTGCTAGAGCTGAAAACACCTAATCCTTCTACGAAGACCTCCCTACCTGGCTCTTCCATGCCTGAGACCAAGCCAAACAGAACCACTTCTGGATCTCAGAAACCCATGGCCCTCTTCCATTTCTGTGCTGTACTTGCTGTCCCCTCAGCAATGACAACCTCTTCTGTCCACCTAACCCTCATTCAAAGCCCAGTCCATTTACCACACATCCATTCCTACTGATTCTCAAAGATGACCGTATTTGCCCCTAACCATACCCACCAGGCTGAATGAAACACCCCAGATCCCACCAAAGTCCTCTCAAATCATTGCAAACCCACAGAGATGTGAATAACCAAGAGCTTTGGCCTGAGTGCTATCTAGCCTCAATTACCCCTTGTCTCTGCATCTCTCTCACATCCATTCTTATCCTGGAAGCCTGGGCCACCTGCTAGACTAGTCTGTCTGATACACCCTAACTTTCAGGACACATACCTCCCTCACCAGCATTTATAAATTCCAATACCATCATTCAGGTACCCAACCGAGACCCAGTGCTCAGCCCTTACCCTCTACTTCCTGGCCTATGAACAGCTTCACACCAATTAACAAGAAGCTTAGACCTCCTAAATGTAATCACAGGTTACTTACTTAGGTCCACACAGTAAATGCCACATTTTGAATGTCTCCAATATGAACGGCTCTTTTGATTTCCCGACTTGGGTTTCCAGCTGCCAATCCGATGCCTCCACTCAGCGATCTCTGAAATACCTCAGAATCTAAACGTGGCCAAAACAAAGCTTCTGATATCCCCCAGTGAATATTATTCCTACTACCAACTTCCTCCTCTCAGTTGGACCTTCCACCCCTACAGCTGCAAAGATCAAACACCCTGAGATTATCCCTGATACCTCTGTTTCTCTCCCTCACCACCCATATTAGAAAATCTAGTTTCCCGTTTTTAAAACATGCATCCCAGGATGCCTGGGTGGCTCAGTTGGTGAAGCATCTGCCTTCGGCTCAGGTCATGATCCCAGTGTTCTGGGATCGAGTCACACACTGGGCTCCTTGCTCAGCGGAGAGCCTGCTTCTCCCTCTGCCTGCCACTCCCCCCTGCTTGTGCACGCTCTCTGTCCCTCTCTCTGACAAATAAATAAATAAAATCTTTAAAAAACAAAAACAAAACAAAACAAAAAATACATGCATCCCATGGTTGCATCCAGAAATGCAACTACCCTAACCCACAGTCCTGGTCAATTAACCCTCACCTAGTCTATGTTAGTAGCCTCTGCCCTGATTTCCCTTGTCCCTCCCTCATTCCCATGGTCTGTTTCCCACTTTATAGTAAGGAGACTATTTCAACTTTTCGAACATTCTCTCTCTCCTGTGACCCAAACCTCCCATTACCTCCAGAATAGACACGCAATTTTTCAGGCAGTTATTCCTGTCCTGACACCTGTCCCCCTGCTCTTTGTTTATATCATAAAAGGAGATCTGTGGTTCCTGAACACCCCCAGCTCGGCTTTACTTTCATGTATTTGCAGATCCTGGTACCCGCTCCTGGGTTAACCCTAAACACTCATTTATGTTGGCTGACAGGAACGCGAACACCTTCATATAACCCCTGACATCGACTTAGGACTCTGAAAACAACACATAAGAATCCCAGGACACCACAATCCAGAGAACATCTGAGCGGTAGTCAGGGCCAGTAAAGGACTAGGACACCTTCTACGTACCTGTGCTGGTTCCATAAGTACTTCTGCAGTCCTGGGACTCCGGGGGAAAAGGCAGGCTTTTAAAGAATGCGACCATGGGAGGTTGCTCATGTCTCTCTGTACCCTTCCCTGGCCCTGGAGCCAAGAGACCCTCAGTGGGTCTCAGTGCTCAGTGTTGCCTTTTACCAGCTATGTGACCCTGAACAAAGACTCAACCTCCCAGTGCCTCAGTGCACTGATCTCCCTCTCCCAATCTGCTCTTCTTTAGAACTCCTTGGGGAAGTCTTGAAACCCTAATGGAGATCGTGTCCCTCCTTGGGCCCAAAGTCCCCCCGGCGTCTAGAGTCCTCACCTGAAGGTACCACACCTCACCTTGGCTAACCAGTCCGGGCGTGACTCCACCTCACGCTCTCTGTCGCCTGAGGGCAGAATCCTCCTGTCTCAGGCCCGCTCCAGCCTCTGCCCCAGCCGGCCCCTCAGCCCGGAGCCCGCTCCCGCAGCCAGCACGCCGGCGCTCACACACGGGCCCCCGCCCGCCGGCGCCTCCCTGTCCCGGACACCGGGGCCTGGGCCGCAGGGACGCGAGCAGGCGCCCCGCCTCGGGCCTTTCGGGTCTGCGTGGGGGGACGGCGGGGAGGGTGGGGGACGAGTGTTTATCTGAGCCGGGTCCCTGGGCGCGGCCGCCGCCATCGGATTCGGTGCGCGGAGCGGACACCCGGGCCGGCGGCTCCTGTCCCGTCCCCCGCGCGGGGCAGCCCGGGCGGCGTCGCCAGCCGCGGACCCAAATCTCTGCAGTGAGGACGACTCTTCACGCTTACTCCGCTCTGTCACATATGCCTCAGCTCTGCGGAAAGGATCCCCCAGAACTGCAAAACACGCCGGCCCAGAGCAGGAGGCCGGAAGTCCCGCCCCAGCGCGATGCGCACGCACATAGGTGCCTCGTCCTGAGGCGTCTTCGGCTCCTCTGAACGCACGATCTTCTGGGTAATGTAGTCCTAGAGCTCTGGAGGTGGCCGGGAAGGGGGTTCTCCACACTTGATAAACCAGAGTGTGGAGCATTGGCTACGCGGTACTAGGAAGGAAGCTGGAAAATGGTACTCCTACCTCAAGGGAGGAAGAGGTTTTGCCCATGTCAAAGAGGGAGAAAAGACATTGTTTCAGACTCCATAAAATCAACCTACTCCAAGAGGATAAAAATCTTATTTGAGATGCTCCCAGATCGACTTAACATAAATGGCCTAATCATCCCATAACCAGTCATAAAATAAGTCCTTGAATAGTTGGAAACGTTATGTAATTGCTCTTCAAGTGCCGTGGCCTCAAGCGCTACTCAGTGTTTCATTACGTTTGGTCAGGAAGAATAGAAAAGATTCCAGAGGGCCATGAGTGGGAACAAAGAAGAGGAATGTTAGACTGCCCTGATGCTCGTGGACAGGTAGGAGCTCTGCATCTGAATCCCACAGAAAATTTCCCCCTTGCCTATATCATCGGAGATTGTGTCCTACACACTAAAAAACACTTTTTATCCACATTTTTTACTCCATATACTAAGATATACTCAATTTCTTTTAGCAATCTGAGAAGCAGCTCAATCTGAGAACAACTTAACTAATGCTATCTTTTTTTGTTTGTTAATAGACTATTTTTTATAGCGTTTTAGAATCACAGCAAATGAGCAAAAGGTACAGAGATTTCCCCAACATCTCTGATGTCCCCCCATTCAATGCTCCCCCATTACCAGATTACCTCCACCAGAGTGGTAATTTGTTATAATTTATGAATCTTCACTGACATATCATTATCATCCAAAGCCCATAGTTGTATAAGAATTCATTCATGGTGTTGTACCGTATATGGATTTGGACAAATGTATAATGACAAGTATTCACCATTATAATAACATATAGAGAAGTTTCGCTGATCTAAAAATCCTCTGTGCTCCACCTGTTCATCCCTCCCTGTAGTACAAGGGCCTGACAATAAGCTTTTGATTTCCAAGACATCAATTTCAAAGACATCCATCTGGAAAAAAGCATATTGCCAGCTATGTAACACAGCTACTAGTAAAATGACTAGTGTAAAGCCCCAGGTAGCCTAAATAACCAAGTGACCCTGTTTTTCCCTTTGTGCCCCAATTCCCACTCTTATATTTTCAATTCTCCAATAGAGAGGGAACCTGTGAAACCCTAGGCAGCCCACTCATGACCATAATCAAAGCAGAGCCCCGGGTTCACACTCCCTCCCTCCCTCCCTCTAGTGGTGACCTCCTTGTGTGGTCCTTGGATGCGCCTTGTATCCTTCACTACCTGTGAGTGATGAACCTTGGTTTTTCAAAGTTCTTGATGGTTTTCCCTGAGGTGTGTCCTGCAGTCATAATAAAAATCATGAGGGACATCCAGCCCCAACATTAGCTCCAGGGAAATATCTATGAAGGCTCGCCACAAGTAGTACTGAACCCCAGGCATTCTTAGCTCGTTGCATCATTATTGATAGGCTGAGACCAACCCAAAAACCTCTCTTACCCTAACTATTGCTATTCTGTAAAGGTCAAGGTAGAAAGGGAGCATCTGGGGCGCCTGGGTGGCACAGCGGTTAAGCCTCTGCCTTCGGCTCAGGGCGTGATCCCGGCATTCTGGGATCGAGCCCCACATCAGGCTCTTCCGCTATGAGCCTGCTTCTTCCTCTCCCACTCCCCCTGCTTGTGTTCCCTCTCTCGCTGGCTGTCTCTATCTCTGTCGAATAAATAAATAAATAAATCTTTAAAAAAAAAAAAAAGAAAGGGAGCATCTGAACTCTGAGATGAGGCATCTGAAGCCCATGATCTCCTCTCTTTGCTGCAAAGTGATTAGCAGAAATACGGAAATGCTCTGCTCAAAAGGTGCCTCCTCATTTTCTGCTATGGGGTCCATCATGTCCCTCAGAGGGGAATTTCATAGTTGGTTGATACTTGTTATGTTCAATAAACATTCTAGGTGAGAGTCTTACTGCCACATTTGAATAACAAGGTTTGAGAAATACGACCTTGATGTCATTTAGGTTCTCATTTCTTTTAGTCAGGTCTAATAAAAGGTTTCAAGTCTTCGAGCAATTATCACTTTGCCCAGAACAGGGAGGAAGTTGTGTGTGTGTTGGGGGGGGGGGGTTATGTGTGAGCGCCGGTGTGCTAGCTGCTGGCGTTCAGGAGCGGGTTCCAGGCTGAAGGGCCAGGGGGTGCCGATGCATGGAGGGGGTCTGAGGTGGGAGGGTTTGGGAATCTGGGGTCCACATTCAGCCTGCAGGGAACAGAGCTCTGTGGCTGAATTAAGTCTGGAATAGTAGACGAAGGAGTGACACAATCTATGTTTATGTTTTAAAAGTTTCTTCAGAGGGGGGCGCCTGGGTGGCTCAGTCATTAAGCGTCTGCCTTCGGCTCAGGGCGTGATCCCGGCGTTCTGGGATTGAGCCTCGCATCAGTCTCCTCCGCTGGGAGCCTGCTTCTTCCTCTCCCACTCCCCCTGCTTGTGCTCCCTCTCTCGCTGGCTGTCTCTCTCTCTCTCTGTCAAATAAATAAATAAAATCTTAAAAAAAAAAAAGTTTCTTCAGAGGAAACTTCAAAAGAAGAACAGACTAGAGAGGAATGATCAGAACATAGAGGCGAGGCCCAGGGCATTTGCATCTTTTCTCAAAGTCATACAACATCATTGCTAAGAGGTGACACTGAACACTGAGGCACAGAAGATTGAAGCTAGCCTGAAGTCACCTTATCCCAGGGCCAGGCAAGAGTACAGTGAGGCATGAGCCCATCAAACCCTCCCTCTGACACATTCCTCCAAGACTTGCCTCTTCCCACAGGTTCCCATGACTGTAGATGCACTAATGGAGCCTACACAGGTAAGTGGTGGGTGTTCCAGTCCCTCACTGGCCCAAAGCCACCATTGTGTTCTGTCAGTTGTGGTTTCCCAAGAGTCTTAAGTGCCATTCCCCCAGTCCTAGGGTTGGGAACTGGAAAAACTCAACCCCAGGGTCCTAAGTCGTTACCACAGGTTATATGGGCTTCTGGTAATCAGCATAAACAGGCATGGGAAATTATCACAGAAATTGGCTCGAGGATGTGTAAAATGCTTTTAAGTACAACTGAGTGTTCAGAAACCACAAGTCTCTCTTCAAGTGGAAAATAATAGGTCAGGAGTCAGACTGGAACACCTGGATGACACTCGGGTGTTTATTCTGGAGGTAAAAGGAAGCGGTTACCAAGGTCTCAGCAGGCTACATCTGGCTGTAGAATGGAGAACAGACCACAGGGTTGAGGGAGGAGGAAGCAAGATGGCAGTCGAGGCTACTGCTCTAGTTCAGGTGAGGGTTAATTGAACAGAATCATGGTTTAAGAGATGTGGTTGGAATGTGGATGCATGTCCTAGTAAGAGGTAACTAGATTTTCTAATGTGGAAAGTGGAGTGAGGGATGAACCCAGGATTTCCGCAGCAGCTCTAGAGATGGAGGTTATTAGGTTATCTCTGCCCCGCCGTCACCCCACCCAGACCCGAAAGGCCTGAGCACGTCACGTCCATGCAGTCCAGGGAGGCGCTGGTGGGCGGGGGCCCGTGTGTGAGCGCCGGCGTGCTGGCTGCGGGAGCGGGCTTGGGGCTAAGGGGTCAGCTGGGGCAGAGGCTGGAGGGGGGTCCTGAGACAGTAGGATTCTGCCCTCAGGTGACAGAGAGTGTGAGGCGGAGTCACGCCTGGAATGGCCGGCGGAGGTGCGGTACCTTGGTTCCTAGAGCCCTGGGACCAATGGGAAGATCGTGAACAGGAAGATACAAGTCCAGCCTTTCCAAGCTGCTGAGAGGGAGAACACTGGTCCATAACTCCGCTGACATGTTCTCAGGGTTGTGGTTTCCTATTAGTCTAAATTCCATTTTCCCAGTCCTTGAGTTTGGAGAACATGGAGAAACCCAAAACCCAGGGTGTGAAGTGCACGTCGGGTTTTGTATGTATCATCTCTTGCAACCAGTGTAAACAGGTGTGGAGGGTTCTATCAGGAACTGGTACCAAGATATATAAAAGCTCTGGTAAAACTGAGTTGGGGGTGGTCAGGAAACCACCAGCCTGTCTTTTGTGTGTGAACAAAAAGCAGGTGCACACAACTAATGAATCATCGAGCCTTACATCGGAAACCGGGGATGTACTGTATGGTGACTAACATAATATAATAAAAAAATCATTAAAAAAAAAAAAAAAAAAGCAGCTGCGAAGAAGTCACAACTGGAATGGCTACCAGAGAAGCTGTGTGTCTATTCTGGAAGTCATAAGAGATACAGGTCAGAGGATGGATACGATATGTCTGGAATATTCAGTGCTCTAAGACTAGGGACATACTTATGAATTATACTTAGAACAAATGAACAACTCAAAGTTAACATTTCTATAGCTGAGAATCTTTTTAAAATCATATGAAATATTAACAAGATAATTATGTAAATGCAATAAAAGTAAAAAAAAATTCATGGTAATCCTGTATGAAGCTTTCTCCTACTTAAACATTTAGAGAAAATATCTAAATGAAATAAAAATTTGAAAAACAAATTAATGCCAACAAATGTGACAAGAATTGAAAGAAATCCAAAAACGTATCAGGAATTGTGAAAAGCAGACCTAAATAAAAATAGATACAAGACATTTTATACAGAAAGATTAGATATTATAAATACAGCTACTACAAAAAAGACAATTCGTGTATTTCAAACAAAAATGCTAATATTCCTGAGGTTACTAATTCAAATTCAGAGCCCAAAAATAAACCCACACTTATCAATCTATGACAAAGGAGGCCGTGGGGAAAAAGACAGTCTCTTCAATCAATGGGATTGGAAGAAGTGGACAGCTACATGGCAAAAAAATGAAACTGAAACACTTTCTTATACCATTCAGAAACAATAAACTGAAAATGGATTAAATACCTAAATATAAGACCTGAAACCATGAAATTCAAAGGAAAACAGGCAGTAATGGCATGGATATCAATCTTAGCAATATTTTTCTGAATCTGTCTCCTCAGACAAGGGAAAAATAAACAAATGGGACTAAATCAAACTAAAAACCTTTTGCATGGCAAAGCAAGCCATCAACAAAACAAAAAGGCAAAGATACTTGCTAATGATGTATCCAATTAGGGATTAATATCCAACATATATAAAGAACTCACACACCTCAGCACCAAAAACCTGTAAACAATCCAGTTAAAACTTGGCAGAAGGGGCGCCTGGGTGGCACAGCGGTTAAGCGTCTGCCTTCGGCTCAGGGCGTGATCCCAGCGTTATGGGATCGAGCCCCACATCAGGCTCCTCTGCTATGAGCCTGCTTCTTCCTCTCCCACTCCCCCTGCTTGTGTTCCCTCTCTCGCTGGCTGTCTCTATCTCTGTCGAATAAATAAAATCTTAAAAACAAAACAAAACAAAACAAAACTTGGCAGAAGACCTGAATGGACATTTTTCCACAGGGGACATACAGATATCCAATAGACACATCAAAGAATGCTCAATATGACTAATCATCAAGGAAATGCAAATCAAAACCACAATGAGATATCACCAGTAAGAACAGCTAGGATCAAAAAGACAAGAAATAGGGGCACCTGGGTGGCTCAGTCGGTTAGGCAGCTGCCTTCAGCTCAGGTCATGATCCCGGGTCCTGGGATCGAGCCCTACGTTGGGATCCCTGCTCAGTGGAGAGCCTCCTTCTCCCTCTCCCTCTGCCTGCTGCTCCCCCTACTTGTGCTGTCAAATAAATAAATAAAATCTTTAAAATAAAATTATTTTTAAAAAGATAAGAAATAAGTGTTGACAAGGATATGGAGAAAAGGGAACCCTCATTCACTGTTAGTGGGAATGGAAATTGGTGAAGCTACTCTGGAAAGCAATGCTGTTGAAGTTCCTCAAAAAACTAAAAATAGACTGATACACTCCAATAGCTACAACTCTGCATATTTACCTGAAAAAAACAAAACACTAATTCAAAAAGATATGTGCACCCCTTTATTTATTGCATTATTTACAACAGACAAGATATGGAACCAAAGTGTCCATCGATAGATGAATGGATAAAGATGTGATACATATACACAATGCACTATTACTCAGCCATTAAAAAAAAAAAAAGAAAATCTTGCCATTCATGACAACATGGATGGACCTAGAGGGCATTATGCTAAGTCAAATACGTCAGACGGAGAAAGATACTGTATGACTTCACGTACATGTGGAATCTAAAAAACAAAACAAAGAGAAATTGACTCATAGAAAACTAGTGATTGCCAGGGAGGAAGGGGTAGGGAATGGGCAAAATAGGTGAAGGGGATTAATTAGTACAAACTTCCCATTATAAAATAAGGAAGTCACAGAGATGAAAAGTACAGAATAGGGAATAGAGTCAATAATATTTTAATGACTTTGGTGACAGGTTGTAACTACACATGTGAGCATTTCATGATGTATGTGTCAAATCACTATGTTGTACACCTGAAATATATTACATGTCAACTATACCTCAATTAAAAATTTTTTTAAAAAGAAGAAATGTTTTCTAAAGTGTAATAAATGTAAGTTTATTGAGAAATCTTAGATTTATATCTAACAACTTATTCTGGAAAGGAAGCCAGAATGGGTTAGTGGTACAGAGTAGACAGCCTGGGAATACCCCTGACAACTGTATATTGGTAAACTTTTATAAACATATATGTATTAAATTTGATTATCAACTTGTAGAGAAAATAGATAATGGAATAAAATATTAAGATGGATTCCAAATGAAAAAGAAAAAAAATCTCAATTTATATCTCAGGTCAAACAGAAAATTAACTGCATCAAGCCTAACATGAAAACAAAAGCTGGGGTGCCTGGGTGGCTCAGTCGTTAAGCATCTGCCTTCAGCTCAGGGCATGATCCGAGTCCTGGGATTGAGCCCCACATCAGGCTCCTCCGCTGGGAGCCTGCTTCTTCCTCTCCCACTCCCCCTGCTTGTGTTCTTCTCTCTCTGTGTCAAATAAAAAAATAAAATCTTAAAAAAGAAGAAGAAGAAGAAGAAGAAGAAGAAGAAGACGACGAAGACGACGAAGACGAAGAAGAAGAAAAGAAAAGAAAACAAAAAGCCTAAGATTATTTAAAAGAAAAAAAAAGATTTTTCTTCTTCCAAGATCAGACAAGCTCGGGCAAGTTCAGGGTGGTATGGCCGTAGACAAAAGATAAATATATATTTTTTAACAAACCTACACTTGAAATGTGCAAGTCATTACAAAACAAGACCCCAATTTAAAACCACAAAATATGCTTTTCACTTTTTTAAAATAAAAATATATGCAAAATACAAAGACAACTAAAAAATTTAATCACAAAAATAACTTATATAATGTAAAAAAGAACTATAATATTTTCAGTACCCATACAAGCCATAAAATATTAGGAAAAGTTTTAAAACAGACAATTTTTGTGAAAATTATCCAGTATATGGAGGTACACACACACAACTATACAATAAATTATGAAAATTTCATCTTGATTTCAAAATTTACATTTAACACATTTAAAACTAAAGTGGACTGAAATTTTTTAATGTGTCAAAAACATTCTAATTGTAGAAAATTTATATAACTATATATTTATTACTTTATCATTTCTACTTTATATCAGCAACATTTCACTGAATTTAAATGTACTTGGAAGCTTTCCAGTGCACTCTAACAAAATTCATTAAAATGTTGTTTTTCCAAGTGGTCATCTGTTGTGTACATATTAAACAGTTCAAGTTTTAAATAAGTAAAACTTGCATTGAATTTTTAGGAAAGAAAAAAAATGACTCTTAATGAACCAAAACATAGCTATGTGAAAAGAATCTCTGGTGCGTGGAATAACATACTTTAATAGTATTGGTCATTTTGCATTTAAGCATCATAAGTCAAATCTGTCTAAAGAGGGCCTGAAGAGAATTAATCTGGCAGTTAGAGCAAGTAGAGGTCCATAAGAAGAGCTCTCTCAGTACATATGAAAAAGAATCAGGGCACCTGGGTGGCTCAGTCGGCTAAGCATCATGTCATTCTGATCATCATCTCAGGAACCTGGAATCAATCCCTGCATGGGACTCTCTGCTCAGCAGGGAGTCTGCTTGTCCCTCTCCTCCTCCCCCCACTGGGGCACTCTCTCTCAATTAAAAAAAAAAAGAAAGAAAATGAATCAAAGTATTTCTGAAATAATCCACCAATTGGTGAACATGCTCTTGGTCTTAGTTAGTGATTCAGAAGAGAAAATAAGCTAGGTCAAACATACATGGATTGGACAAAATTCCACAGTAAATATATTGATTTATGTGGCACTCTATAGAATGAGCAAAACTAGGATATTATTAATGCAATATAAATGCCAATAATAGAGAGCTAAGCACAGGAAGAACTGTGAAAAAGTTATAGAAATATTTATATTAAAAACTTGATAGAAAAACATTATATACAAGCTCAAAATCCCATGGAATTCTGTCATGTAAGTGCTCAGTGTTCTGTTACTTTTATTGATGCTCCCAGGGGCCAAGGTAAACACCATCATCACTTCTATGTCATAGTCAGCAAACTGAGGTTCAAGGGGCTCTGGGGAGTTGCCCAGATATTCCCAGGAATCCACACTGAGAACTCAGTACAGTGCAGACCCTCCTCCCTGCAGGTGGGTTTTGGGGACTGACCTAGTTCAGGGGCTCCTGAGAAGCTCGATTCCTGACACACCTAGGGGCACAGTGGTCTGGTGGAAACAGGGAGAGCTAGAGGTGCCTGGCTCTAGGTTGTTCCCCATAGGTAGAGCTATACAGAAATTGACAGCTCAACTCTTCACAATTTCCAATGGACCAGGCGATAGGGCAGTTCCTAATCCCCATTTTACATAGGATGAAACTGAGGCCCTGGATGGGGGCATTTGCCTGTGGGTCCTTACAATGGCCAGGAACCCAGGAATTAAACTTAGGGACCCTGGACCAGGGCTTGGTTAGTCTAATTATGACCTCCACATCACCCCCCAGCCAGGCTTTGGGACTCGAAGCCCAGCCTGTACTAATGCAACCTTGTCCCCCATCTGCTCCAACCCACCAACCCCAATGGCGATAAGGCAGGAAAATGCGTAACCACTGCAAAGCAAGGCTTTATCAGATTCTTCAATGACTGCACTTAAGGAGAGTGTGATGGAAAGGGGCACCTGGGTGGCTCAGTTGGTTGAGTGTCTGCCTTTGGCTTGGGTCATGATCCCAGGATCCTGGGATTGAGCCTCAAGACTCCTTGCTCAGCTGGGAGTCTGCTTCTCCCTCTCCCTCTGCCACCCTCATCCCCCACTAGCTCTCGGTCTCTCCAAATAAATAAATAAATAAATAAATAAATAAATAAATAAAAATATTTTAAAAAAGAATGTGATGGGGCATGTGGGTGGCTCAGTCAGTTAAGCGGCTGCCTTTGGCTCAGGTCATGAACCTGGGGTCCTGGGACGGAGCCCCATATTGGGCATCCTGCTCAGCAGGGAGTCTGCTTCTCTCTCTCTGTCTCCCTCGGCCCCTCCCCACTGCTCATTCACTCTCTCGAATAAATAAATAAAATCTTTAAAAAAAATTTAAAAAGAATGTGATGGAGAACATGTTAATAATGCAGAAAAAATTTAAAAGGGTACAGCTATTCATTTCATTGTGAATAGCGTATGCATGGGAACACACACTTGTTTCACTGTCCTGTTACAGGAAAATAGCCAAAGCTCAAAGAATAAGAAAAAGATATGCACAGGCATTTTACCAGAGATGTAGATAGCAAATGAGCATTGGAAAAAATGCCCATCATGAATCCTTACAGAAATGCAATTAAAATGAGAGAACACTAGGGGCGCCTGGATGGCACAGCGGTTAAGCGTCTGCCTTCGGCTCAGGGCGTGATCCCGGCGTTATGGGATCGAGCCCCACATCAGGCTCCTCCACTATGAGCCTGCTTCTTCCTCTCCCACTCCCCCTGCTTGTGTTCCCTCTCTCCCTGGCTGTCTGTCTCTCTGTCACATAAATAAATAAAATCTTTAAAAAAAAAAATGAGAGAACACTAAAAACTTATTAAAAGGGCTAAAATTAAAATGATTGCCCAAACCAAGTACTCAGAATGTGGACAAAATGGAACTCTCATACACTGCTGGGAAGATGCAAAAGGTATAATCAAAAGTAAAACATTTACATACCCCGTGACCCAGACATCATACTCTAAGTTACCAACAGAAGATCAAGGAAACATACATTCACATAAAGAACACAAATGTTTATAATAGCTTTATCTTCAATAGTCAAAATCTAGAAAAAACCCAAATCCTCATACACAGATAAACGGATAAACCAGTATATCCAAAAATATTACTCTGCAAAAAACACACACAAAAAAAAAACACCCACTACTCATATAGTATCACTAATGAATCTCAAAGTAATTGTGACACATAAAGAAAAACAACAAAATACTCAATTCCAAACATAAATTCAAAAAATTCAAAGGTATCCATCCATCTATTGTTAAGAGAAAGTAAATCAGAGGTTACCTGGAGAGGTGGGAGGGGCAAGGGAGATTACAAAAGGACATGAGGTAAACATAATGTGACAGGTATGGTCATTATCCAGACCATGATGATGGTTTCAGAAGTTTGTAACTATGTCAAACTTACCAAATTATACTGTAAATATATGCAGGTTAGTACATATATAAACTATACCACAATAAAGCTTTAAAAATGGCTCAAGATAAAATATCTATGTCCCACTCTTTTTGGAAAATAGGTTTGACAACCCCACACTGACTCCATTTCTCTTTCTCATGCCTGTGGGGATATTACCTCAGTGGCAGCAAATGTGGACAACAATGAAGAATATTTCCATATAATGAACAGGAATGCTTCCTGGGTCACAAGTGCCATATCTCAGGAATACAGATCCCCCTTTATCTTTTTTCCCACCTCTGTGGTAGTGGCTTTGAGGCAAACAGCACTGAGAGGAAACCACAGAACTTTTGATTATTTTAGTTTTTATTTTTTTCTCTGACAACGACTTTACCCACACAAGATAAATATGCCTGGAGGTCCTGAGATTTGTATACACACTGATTCTGCAAAGTCACTGTCACAGAAATTTGTCTGGATCCATTTTTAGAAGAGGCACATTGCATCTAGTTGGCTGCAGTCTCCTCCACTTCCTATTAAGCCAGTGTTTCTGTACCAATTATGGTTTCCCTTGCCCACTGTGGTCTTATAACCAGTAACCCTAGCCCAATAAGACTGTGGACATCAGGGCACATGGCTGTTTGTAAAGCTGGGAAAGATAACCCCTCAACAGTGCTGACATCCCCTGTGGTATCTCCTTTGAGTAAGGGGAAAAAAAATTCATGCTCTTTTCAGAAGCATCTGAGGGTTTCACACCTGCCCCCTCCTTGGGGTCATCACTGAGACTCCTAAAACACAAAGCATCGAGATCTCAAATGAAAACCAGAAAGCCCTGGACTTTTTCAGAGGTCGTGGGGCAGCAATGCAAATTTGGTCAAAACTGGCAAATTATTTGCTGCCATCCTCCTCCCCCTCCTCAAGCATGGGCAATCTGAGACTCCTAAAAAGTTCACCCAGCGACGCTTGTTGAGCCCATATCCATACATAAACTACCCCACAAAGTACAGCATCCAAGATGAAAGAGGACTTAAAGAGTAAGGCCTTGATCATCACATAAGCCAAAGCAATGTGTGGCAGACAATCACTGTTTGGGACTTGGAAGCTGGAAAAACTCATCACAAGTGTCACATGAGACTAACACGTCTCTGAAAAAGGTAGTCATTCTCTGTAAGCTGCCAGCCAAACTCATAAACCCTGGGTCATCAGTGATTCAGGTCCATACCCAAGGTAGTTAAGGAGATGGGGAAACTGACCCTAAGGGCTCAGGTTACTCCTAACTTGTTCTAACTCATGAGAGAACAAAGGTCAGCTTCCCTGAATACGCCGTGGAGGTGACTGCTGCACACTTTGCGGACCTGCCAGGCAGGAGAGGTGAAAGGCTTTGGTCACAAAATCTAGCAGTGGGCTAAATCTAGAAAGCCCTGGACAGTTTAGAAAGTGCAACATATTTACACAAGCCTACTACATTACTGAAACTTACAAGGGATCTCCCACTGTGCATGTTTAGATGTCTGAGATTCAGTTCAGAGATGGCTCCTCAGAGTTCCCTCCGGTGTTGTTACAGTGAATAGGAAATCGCACATTCCCTGCACACCTAAGGCCTTTCTCTACTGTGAACTCTTTGATGTTGAGAGAGGGTAGACTTTCGTGTAAAAAACTTCCCACATTCACTGCACTCGTAAGGCCTTTCTCCAGTATGACCTCTCCGGTGTTGACTGAACTGGGAACTATCCCTGAAGGATTTTCCACACTCACTGCACTCGTAAGGTCTTTCTCCAGTGTGAACTCTCTGATGATAACGTAGTTTAGAGCTAGAGATAAAAGATTTCCCACACTCGCTACACCCATATGGTCTATCTCCTGCATGAACTCTCTGATGGTAACGAAGGGTGGAACTGGACGTAAATGATTTCCCACATTCACTGCATTCATAAGGCCTTTTACCTGCATGAACTCTCTGATGATAAGAGAGGGTAGCACTACTGGTAAAAGATTTTCCACATTCACTGCACACGTAAGGTCTTTCTCCTGTGTGAACTCTCTGGTGTCGAATCAGTATTGAGCTATTGGTAAAAGATTTCCCACATTCACTGCACTGATAAGGCTTTTCTCCCCTATGAACTCTATGGTGATAACCAAGGCCAGAGACAGATGTAAAAGATTTCCCACAGGCACTACACTCATAAGACCGTTCGCTATTATGAATTCTCTGGTGTATTGACAGGGAAGATTTTTGGCTAAAAGTCTTTCCACATTCATTGCACTCATAAGGCCTTTCTCCCGTGTGAGTTCTCCGGTGTTTATTGAATTGTGATCTATCCTTAAAGGATTTTCCACATTCAGTGCACTCATAAGGCCTTTCTCCACTGTGAACTCTGTGATGATAACGAAGGCTGGCACTAAAGGTAAAAGATTTCCCACATTCACTGCACTTGTAAGGCCGTTCTCCTGTGTGAACTCTCTGATGATAGCGGAGAGTGGAACTGGAGGTAAAAGATTTACCACATTCGTTGCATTCATAAGGCCTTTTACCTTCGTGAACTCTTTGATGGTAACAGAGTGTGGAGCTACAGGTAAAAGATTTCCCACATTCACTGCACACGTATGGTTTTTCTCCCGTGTGAACTCTCTGGTGCTGAATGAGTGTCCACCTATTGTTAAAAGATTTCCCACATTCACTACACTTGTAAGGCCTTTCTCCGGTGTGAACTCTCTGGTGTAAAATGAGGTTATTTCTTCGGATAAAGGATTTCCCACATTCACTACACTCATAAGGCCTTTCTCCAGAATGAACTCTATGATGATAATGGAGGTCTGACCTAGAAATAAAAGATTTCCCACATTCATTACACTCATAAGGCCTTTCCCCAGTATGAACTCTCTGGTGATAACGGAGGGCAGAACTAGTGGTAAAAGATCTCCCGCATTCACTACATTCGTAAGGTCTTTCTCCAAGGTGACCTCGATGATGATACTGGAGTGTGGAGCTACAGGTAAAAGATTTCCCACATTTACTACAAACATAAGGCTTTTCTCCTGTGTGAATTCTCCGGTGTCGAATGAGTGTCCACCTATTGTTAAAAGATTTTCCACATTCACTACACTCGTAAGGCCTTTCTCCAGTGTGAACCCTGTGGTGGTAACGCAGGCTGGAGCTAAAGGTGAAAGATTTCCCACATTCACTACACGCATAAGGCCTTTCACCTGAGTGAACTCTTAGGTGTATAATGAGGTTATTTCTTCGAGTAAAGGACTTGCCACATTCACTACACTCGTAAGGCCTTTCTCCAGTGTGAACTCTGTGATGATAACGGAGAGCAGTACGAGTGATAAAAGATTTCCCACATTCACTGCACTCATAAGGCCTTTCTCCAGAATGAACTCTTTGATGATAACGGAGGTCAGATCTAGAGATAAAAGATTTCCCACATTCACTGCATTCATAAGGCCTCTCCCCTGTGTGAGATCTCTGATGATAACTGAGGGCAGAGATAGAGGTGAAAGATTTTGCACAGTCACTACACTTATAAGGCCTTTCACCAGTTTGAACTCTACATGGAATCAACACTGAGCTATGGCTAAAAGATTCTGCACATTCACTGCACACATAACTGTTTTCTCCATTGTGCCATCTCTGGGGATAAATGAGGACAGATTTGTGGCTTAAGGATTTCCCACATCTGCTGCACTTGTATTGCCTGGACCCAGTGTGAGTCTTTCCATGTTGACTGAGGGTTGAGCTCTGCCTAAGGGATTTTTCACATTCACCAAACTCATGATGTCTCTTTCCAGTATGGAATCTCTGGTGTATAGCAAATGAAGATTTGTACCTGAATGTTTTCCCACATTCACTGCACACAAAACAGTGGTCCTGAACAAGCGTGTGTTTGGGACTGAAGGCTTTCTTGCATTCTCCCCAGGTATGATGACTTTTTCTGCTTTGTAAAGTTGCCCTACACTGGGTGATCGTGTGTGGTTTCTCCCCAGTGTGAGTGGCCTCTTGCTGCAGCTGTCTTGAGCCAGACAGGAAGTTCTTCTCAACCTCTCCACAGGTAGAGGGCTTTCCTGAACTATGGATTCTGCAGCTCTTCACAAAAGATGGCTTGTCCACACTGCATCTAAACGGTTTCTCTCCCACGTGCTGTTCCTGCTGCGGCTGAGACTTTGCACTGCAATAAAATCGTTTCCCACACGCCCCACACCTCAACAGTTTCTGGCTGTTTCCTTTTCCCTGGTGCTCAGCCAAATGGAAAATGTCTCTCAAGACTGGACCACACATCTCACAGGGGTGGGTCTTCCGGGAAGACAGAGCTGCCGTGGGTGTCCCGGTCTGTGACGCACCTACAGAAGTGCTCTGTGCAAAGGGTGCCTCTGCATCCTCTGCTCCACAGCAGCAACCTGAAGGCAAAGAAACGCTGGTGAAATTCGTGTTCACTATCGCGAGGGGCTGAGCCCATCACATATATGCATCCATCTCATCTAGGCAGGAGTGTATGACATGCTTTTTTGGACACGCAGTTGGAATTCAGTTGAAGGAGCAGCCACTATGCATTATTTGACCCCTAAGGTCACAGAATGGTGGAGACCCCACCAGGGAAGGATACAAAGACAGGCTATGAGACAAGAAACAGAGCCAAGAACTACAACTCATTTCTCTGCCAACAGTCTTTGGCAGGACCTTTGCTACTGCTGATGTGAGGCTGGGTAAAAGCATGCATCCAAGCCCATTAAAATCCAACAGCAACAGATTAGCTGCTGTTCAGTGTCAATTCAGGGATACACGAACATCTTGTGGCCAATGCTGGAATACACAAACAGTGAGAGAAATGGGTGAGATGTGGAGTCCAGAGAGGTAGAAATTATCCCTGTGCTGGAAGTCATAGTAGAAATGATGAGAGAACTGACAAACTGGCAAAATGACAAAATGGAGACAAAAAGGTAGAAATGAAGTGTGGCCACTGGAAATGGCATGAAAGTGTGGGTGAATAAAGACAGGTTCACCATGGGGGGCCTGGTGTGATATGAACACTCCAGCCACTGACCAGGCCCAGGCCCCTATGAGTCCACTCTGCCATGTCTGCAGTCCTGCCCATCCTGTGATACACAAAGGATTCTTCCCTGAAAGCCCT
The DNA here is from genome assembly GCF_024610735.1 of Ursus americanus. Lineage (NCBI taxonomy): Eukaryota > Metazoa > Chordata > Mammalia > Carnivora > Ursidae > Ursus > Ursus americanus. The sequence continues at coordinate 58,035,752 of NC_142147.1, forward strand.
GAGCAACTACATGGGACATGGACGATACAAGTCCTAAGGGAAAAACAGGACAAATGAATACCCAGCACTGTCCCGGGCTATTCAGCACAAAAGACAGCAAGGTGAGTGACGTCAGCATAAGAGCAGAGGAAATCAGCCTTTGCCTTTGGCAGGCTTAAGAGTCAATTAAGATATTACAGAACGCAGGGGCACCTGGGTGCCTCAGTTGGTTGAGCATCTGCCTCTGGCTCAGGTCATGATCCCAGGGTCCTGGGATTGAGCCCTGCATCAGGCTCCCTGCTCAGCAGAGAGCCTGCTTCTCCCTCTCCTCCTACCACTCCCCCTGCTTGTGTGTTTGCTCTCTCTCTCTCTCAAATAACTAAAATCATAGAAAAAAAAATACTACAGTGACACAATGGAGCATACAAAAAGGAGAATAACCACACAGAAAGGATCGATGGGGCAGGGCACCTGGGTGGCACAGCGGTTAAGAGTCTGCTTTCGGCTCAGGGCGTGATCCCTCTTTTTTTTTTTTTAAAGATTTATTAATTTATTTGACAGAGATAGAGACAGCCAGCGAGAGAGGGAACACAAGCAGGGGGACTGGGAGAGGAAGAAGCAGGCTCATAGCAGAGGAGCCTGATGTGGGGCTCGATCCCATAATGCCGGGATCACGCCCTGAGCCGAAGGCAGACGCTTAACCGCTGTGCCACCCAGGCGCCCCAAATAAATAAATAAAATCTTAAAAAAAAAAAAAAAGAAAGAAAGAAAAGAAAGAAAGAAAGGATCGATGGGGAACTGGCTTAGTGAAGACAGCTGGATATAGACAGAAAATAAGAAGGGGAGAGCTTTGTCAGCCAAAGGGCTGATGCCACTGCATTCCCCTACTCTGTAGGGGACCTCAGCAGCCTCTGCTGCAGAGAACGTCAACAATTCCTGCAACAGCGGCAGAACATCACACATCACACAGCAGAGGTATCCAAGTGTTTGTAGGCATGGACCCCATATGCCTGCTCTGCAAAAGACCCCGGCAGCTTTTGCACTAAGGTAATCAATAGCTATCACCATGGGGGAACTGCCAGAGAATAATACACTGAGTTAACCCCTCCACCCAAAAACGAGCTCACACCAACCCTGCATATACCCTGGACCTCAACCCTGCAACTGCTCCATGGTTGCCTATATTCCATAACCTAACTCCATGGCTGTCACCTGAGTGCCCAGGTCTCAGGCACGAGAGCCATGGCCCTTGTGGGCTAGTCAGCTCCACCAATCCCAGAGACACTGAGTGTACCCATGCTCCAATCACAAGCTCCATCAATAGTCAGTATACAACTGCATCTTACACAGCAAGTCAACACTGCAGCAGGCTATTCAGAAACTGGGACCCTAGAACTACTATTAATCCAGGTCTATTCACACTCTTAGAACCAAGACACATACCCACTCCACTGGTGCCTGCACATAAGACACCAATGCTACCACCACCACAAAGAACCCAAGAGCTGGACTTGGCATCAAGGGAACCCACAGCCAAAACATTTCCTGTGGGAGAAAGAGATCAGGAGGTTCCCAGTAGCATTCTCTACTACTGTGGACACACACCGCCTTGGCTACTGAGGACTCCTACAGTCTTTGATGACACTGATCTCATCAGAGCTGCATAGACACTAAGCCTCTTGATCAAGCTGTAGTTGGAACTGCCACACCCCACCAACCTGGTGCACTCACATCCACACACAGGTAAAGATCTTCCCCACCAAAACCTTTCTGTAAAGTCTGGAAGAAGGGACTACTGCATGAAATGTATAGACATCAATGCAAGGCTACAAGAAACACAAAAATTCAAGGAAACGGAACACCCCAAAGGAAAACAGTAATTGATCAGTCACCCCAAAGAAATGCAGATCTAGGAACTGTCAAAGATTTCAAAATAATTGTTTTAAGAGAGCTCAATGAGCTACAAGAAAACAGACAATTCAATGAAATAAGAACAATTATAAACAATATAAGATTTTTTTGACAGATAAGAAAACATAAAAAAGGACCAAAAAAATTATGGTTAATATACTGCACACCTGAAACAAATAGAAGAACACTGTATGTTAATTGTACTGGAAAAAAGTTATGGTAAAGAATATGATGAATGAAAAGAAAAATGCAGGGGCATCTGGTTGGCTCAGTCAGTTAAACATCTGACTCTTGATTTTGGCTAAGATCATGATGCCAGGGTTGTGAGATCCAGCCCCATGTCAGGTTCTGCACTCAGCATGGAGTCTGCCTGAGATCCTCTCCCTCACTCTGCCGCCAACTTGAATGAATGAATGAATGAAAGGAAGAAAGGAAGAAAAAAGAAAGGAAAAGGAAAGAAAAAGAAAAGGAAAAAGAAATGAAAAATGCAATGGAGAGCATCAACAGCCAGCCTCATCAATCCAAATCTGAATCGGAAACTGAATATATGTCTTTTTTTTTTTTTTTTTTTTTTTAGTAGTGCTCTGCACATTTTTTTTCAAAGATTTTATTTGAGACAAAGAGAGGGGGAGAGAGCACAAGCAGGGGGTGGAGCAGACAGAAAGGGAGAAGCAGGGAGCCTGATGCAAAGCTCGATCCCAGGGATCCTGATCTGAGCCAAAGGAAGATGATTAACCGATTAACCAACTGAGCCACCTAGGCGCCCCTGAAGATATGTCTTTTGAAATCATTCAGTCCGATTAGAAAAAAGACAACTAAAAAGAGTGAATAAAGAAAGTCTATGTGGGTATAGGACATTATGAAAACAGAATAATATTTGCATTATGGGGGCCCTGAAGAAGACAGGCAGGGACAGAAATCTTATTTAAACAATAATGGATTAAAAAATAATGGACTAAAACTTCCCAGATCTGTGGAAAGACATGGACATCTGGGTACATAATGCTCATAAGTCCCCCAAAAGATTCAAACCAAAGAGGACTTCAACAAGACCCTTTTGAAGAACATGGGTTTGTGCGGATTCATTCATAAGCAGACTTTTTCCAATAAATCCAGTAAAATACCACAAGCGTATTTACTCTTCCTTATGATTCTAACATTTTTTCTCTACCTTACTTTAATGTAAGAATACAGTATACATATAACATACAAAACATGGGTTGACTTTATGGTATTAATAAGGCTTTGGTGGAGAACAGGCTATTAGCAGCTAAGTTTTGGGGACGGTCAAAAGTTATATATGGTTTTTTGGCTGCATGGGGGTTGGCACCCCTAACCCTCATGTTGTTCAAAGGTCAACTATATGATAAAATTCAAAATGTAATGACAGAGACTTTGAAAACCGTGAGAAAAACTCATACAGGGGAACTCCCCTCCCCCTCATATGGCTATGAGCATTTTTCTCAGCTGTAACACTAAATACTAGGAGAAAGTAGGATGATGTGTTCTAAATACGCAACAAAGAAACTTCAAACTAAAAATACTTTACCAGCAAAGCTGTCCTTCAGAAATGAAGGAGAAAGATTTTCCCAAACAGAAGCTGAGGGAGTTCATCACCACTTGACCTACCCTACAAAAGATGCTAAACACAGTTCTTCAAACTAAAATGAAAGTATGCTAATGTGTAACATGAAAATACAGAACACACTGATAAATGCAACTGTACAGTCATATTCAAAATATAGGAGTCCATCTTTATCTATTTCACTTTCTATGGTTTGTTACCCATGGTCAACTACAGTCCAAAAGCAAATGATCCTTCTGTGCTTTAACAGATTGTCAGAAGGTCAATAGTAGCCTAATGCTATGTCACAAAGCCTACCTCATTCACCTCACTTCACCTCATCATTTAGGCCTTGTATCATTTCACACCATCACAAGAAGGGTGAGTGTGGTATAATCAGATATTTTGAGAGAAACAGAACACATTTACACAACTTTCATATTATTTTATTTATTGTTGTTAATCTCTTACTGTACCTAATTTATAAATTAAACTTTATCACAGGTATGTAAGTATAAGAAAAAACTTAGTATATATAGGGTTCCGTACTATCTGAAGTTTCAGGCACCCACTGGGAGTCTTCCAACATATCCTCCCCTGGAAAACAGGGGACTACTGTAATCTAATACTTCAATAGTGTGATAATCACTCAACACCAGTATGCAGGACAAAACACCAGAGTATTAAAAATAACTATATCTACAATGATTTGTGAATGGTTACAAAATATAAAAAGATGTGGGGCACCTGGGTGGCTCAGTCAGATAGCATCTGCCTTTGGCTCAGGTCATGGTCTAGGGGGTCCTGGGATCAAGCCGCCCCCCATCCCCCCCCCCCCCCCCCCCCCCGGTCGGGTTGCCTGCTCAGCAGGGAGTCTGCTTCTCCCTCTGCCCCTCCCGGCTGCTCGTGCTCTCTCTCAAATAAATAAATAAAATCTTAAAAAAAAAAAAAAAAGTAAATGGTGACATTAAAAACATAAAATGTGAAGGAGGTGAGTAAAAGAGTTTTTTTGTTTGCTTGTTTTAAAGAGTTTATTTATTTATTGGACAGAGAGAGACACGGTGAGAGAGGGAACACCAGCAGGGGGAGTGGGAGAGGTAGACACAGGCTTCCCACCAAGCAGGGAGCCTGAGGTGGGGCTCAATCCCAGGACTCCGGGATCATGACCTGAGCCGAAGGCAGACACTTAACAACTGAGCCACCCGGGCGCCCCAGTAAAAGAGTTTTTATATGCAATTAAAGTTATCAGTTTCAACTAGAACGTTGTAAGATGATTTAAATAAGCCTCAGGGTAACCACAACACAAAAACCTACAGTAGAGACAAAAGATAAAGGAATGAAAGCATAACACCATTGGAAATCCTCATATCACAAAGGAAGACAGCAAGAGAGGAAGAAAGGTACTACAAAACACTAAGATGATAATTAACAAGATCGCAAAAGAGATACCATGGCTGAAATCAAAACAAAAGGTTGAAAGTAAAGGAACTGAAAGATATTCCACACAAATGGAAACCAAAACAGAATATGGGTAGCTATACTCATAGCTGATACAACAGACTTTAAGTCAACAGCTGTCTCTCTGTCAAGAGACAAAGAAGGTCATTATATAATGATAAAGGAATGAATTCATCAAGAAGATGTAAAAATTGTAGGTTTGTAAGCATCACACATCAGAGCATCTAAGTATTAAGCACATTTAACTAGCTCTGAAAGCAGAAAAGACAGCAATTAAATATTAATATCAATATCCCCCTTTCAACAATGGGTGGATATACAGACAAAATATTAGTAAGGATGTATCCGAATTGAACATTATGGTCCCAATGCATCCGACAGACATATATAGAATATTCCATCCCACTACAGCAGCATACACATTCTCAAGTGCACACAGAATATTCTCTGGGATAAATCATATGTTATGTCAAACAAGTCTTAACAAATTTCAGAAGACTGAAATTCTATCAAGTACCTTTTCATAACACAATGAATAAAACTAGAAATCAATAACATGAGAACAGGGTGCCTGGCTGGCTTAGTCAGTGGAGCCTGCGAATCTTGGTCTCAGGGTTGTGAGTCTGACCCCCTCCAATGGGTGTGGAGATTACTTAAAAAATATTTTTTTAAAAAATAAAATCTTAAAAAAAAAAAAAAAAGCATGAGGAAGCTTAATAATTCAAATATGTGGTCATTAAACAACACATGCCTATCCAATCAATTGGCCAAAGGAAAAATCAAAAGCAAAATAAGAAAATATCTTGAGAAAAACGAAAATGGAAAACAAAACATATGGAATGTGAAAAAGCAGTTCTAAGAAAAAAGCTTAGAGCGATAAATGCCAGCACTAAAAAAATAAATAAATAAAAATCTCAAATAAACAGCCTAACTTTACACCTTAAGGAACTAGAAAAAGAACAAACTAAGACCAAAGTTAGTGAAACAAAGAAAAATACAAAGATCAGAACAGAAATAAAATAGAAACCAGAAAAACAATAAAAAGAGCTGCTTTTCTGAAAAGATAAAGTTGAAAAACCTTTAGCTAGACTAACTTAGAATAAAGGCAAGACTCAAATTAATTCAGAAAAGGGGAGAAATTACAAGGATCATAAAAGACTACTATGAACTATTATACACCAACAAATTAGAAAACCTAAAATAAATTCCTAGAAACACACAACCTACCAACACGAAATCATTTAAAAAAATTTTTTTTGAGTTTATTTATTTGACAGAGAGAGAGCAGGACAGGCAGAGGGAACGGAAGAGGGAGAAATAGGCCCCTCACTGAGCAGGGAGCCAGATGTGGTGCTTGATCCCAAGACCCTGGGATCATGACCTGAGTTGAAGGCAGAAGCTTAATCAACTGAGCCACCCAGGCACCCCCCAACACTGAATCAGAATAGAAAATCCAAATAGACAAGGAAATTGAATCAGTAATCAAAAATCTCCCAACAAAGAAAAGGAAATGACCAGATGGATTCATGATGATTTCTATCTGCATTTTAAGGATTAAACTCTCAAGTTCTTCCAAAAATCTGAAAGGGAAGAAAGAAACGTTTTCAAACTCATTTTAGAAGGCTAATATTAGGACACCAAAGCCAGGGAAAGACATTACAAGAAAACAAAATTACAAGTAAACATCCCTAATGAACATAGATGTAAAAAAGCTCAACAAAGTACTAGGAAACCAACTGCAACAGCATATGAAAAGAATCATAAATATGATTAAGTGAGATTTATCCCTGGGATACAAAGGTGGTCCCTCATAAGTAAATCAATAAATGTGCCATATCTTATTAACAGAATGAAGGCAACTCATATGACCATCTGACTAGATGTGGAAAAAACATTTGACAAAATTCAGAATCCTTTCACAATAAAAACTCCCCCAAAATTAGGTACAGAAGATATGCACCACAATACCACAAAGGCCATATATAAGCCCATAGCTAAGAATACGTTCAACAGTAAAAGGATAAAAACTTTTCCTCTACCATCAGTAACAAGACAAGGATGCCTATGCTCGTAACTGCTATTCAAAGTAGTACTGGAAGTCCTATCCAGAGCAATCAGAAAAGAAAGAAAACTGTCTGTTTGCAGATGACATGGATTTTATATAAAGAAAACCCTAAGAAGTCCCCCAAAAAACTCAAATTGAACAAACTCAGTAAATTTGCAGGATATAAAATCTACATACAAAAATCAGATGTGCCTATTACTAACAATGAAATATCTCAATAAGAAATTAAGAAACCAATCCCATTTGAAAGAACATTAAAAAATATAATACTTAGAAATAAATTTAGGGGGCGCCTGGGTGGCACAGCGGTTAAGCGTCTGCCTTTGGCTCAGGGCATGATCCCGGCGTTACGGGATCGAGCCCCACATCAGGCTCCTCTGCTATGAGCCTGCTTCTTCCTCTCCCACTCCCCCTGCTTGTGTTCCCTCTCTTGCTGGCTGTCTCTCTCTCTCTGTCGAATAAATAAATAAAATCTTTAAAAAAAAAAAAAAAGAAAGAAAGAAATTTAGCCAAGGAGATGAAAGATATGTACAATGAAAAAGACACCAATGAAAGAAACTGAAGACACAAATAAATGGAAAGATATTCCATGTTTGTGGACTGTAAGAATTATTATTAAAATGTTCCTACTACATAAAGCAACCTAAAATTCAATGCAAGATGTACCAAAATTCTAATGGCATTTTTACCAGAAACAGAAAAAGAATCCTAAAATTGCCCCACAAATGACCTCAAATAGCCAAAGAAACCTTGATCATGAAGATCAAAATTAGAGGGACCACACCTTGTGAATTCAAACTGTAGTACAAACACTATGGTACTGGAATAAAAACAAACATGCAAACCCATGAAATATGATAGAAAGCCCAGAATAAACCCACACAGATATAGTCAACTACTCTTTGACAAGGGTGCCAAGAACACACATGGGAAAAGGACAGTCTCTTCAATAAATGGTGCTGGGAAAGCTGGATATGCACATGCCAAACAAAACAAAACAAAACAAAACAGAAACCAGGACCCTACCTTACACCACTCACAAAAATTACCTCGAAATGGATTAAAGACTTCAATGTAGACATGAAAATGTAAAACAATAGAGAAAAGCTCCTTGACACTGGTCTTAACAATGAGTTTTCAGATAGGAAACAAAAACCAAAGGCAACAAAGGCAAAAATAAAGTCCAGCTACATCAAACTAAAAATCTTCTGCATAGCAAAGGAAACAATCAACAAAATATAAAGGGAGAAAATATTTGCAAATGCTTTATCTCATAATGGTTAACATCTAAAATACATAAGGTAGTCATACAACTGACTAACAAAGAAACAACTGGATTAATATATTGGCAAAGAACCTGAATAGACATTTTATTAAAGAAAATCTACAAACAGCCAACAGGTATATGAAAAAATGATCTTTCCCACTAGTCATCAGGAAAATGCACATCAAAACCACAATGATGTATCACCCCACGCTTGATAAGATCGTTACCTTCAAAAAGAGCAGAGATAAGTGTTGGTGAGGGTGAAGGTAGAAGGAACCCTCGTACACTGTGGTTGGAAGGTTTAGGAAAAAAAAAAAAAAAGCCAAAACATAGAAACAGAGAGTATAGGCATATCTATTTATTTTTTAGTTTTAAGGCATTTTGTTTTATGATGCTTCACAAATACTGTGTTTCTTACAAAGTGAAGGTCTGTGGCAACGCTGCAATGAACAAGTTTATTGGCACCATCTTTCCAATAGCATTTGTTTACTTCATGTCTGTATCAAATTTTGGTGGTTCTTGCAATATTTCAAATGCTTCCAGTATTACCGTATTTGTTATGGTGATCTGTGATCAGAGACCTTTGTTACTACTGTAATTGTTCTGGAGCGCCACGAACCATGCCCATGTGACATTTAACATAATCAATAAACGATAAATGTTGTGTCTCTTCTAACTGTTCCATGACCAGTCATTGACCTATCTCTCTCTCTTGGGCCACTCTATTTCCTGAGACACAACAGCGTTGAAATCACACCAATTCATAACTCTACAATAGCTTCCAGGTGTTCAAGTGAAAAGAAGAGTGACACATCTTTCACTTTAAATTAAAAGCTAGAAATGATTACACTTAGCGAGAAAGGTATGTCGAAAGCCAAGACAGGCCAAAAGCTAGCTAAGCCTCTTGAGCCCAACAGCTGGCCAAGTGTAGCCAAGTTGTGAAGGCAAAAAAATCACAAGTCTGTGAAGGAAATTCAAAGTGCTACTCCAGTGAACACACAAATGATAAGAAAGCAAAACAGCCTTACTACGGTTACAGAGAAAGTTTTAGTGGTCTGCACAGAAAATCAAAGTGGCCACAACATTCCGTTAAGCCAAAACCTAATCGAGAGCAAGGTCCTGTCTCCGATTCTAGGAAGGCTGAGAGGGGTGAGGAATCGGCAGAAGACAAGTTCAAAGTCAGCAGAGGTTGGTTCCTGAGATTAAAGGAAAGCAGCCATCTCCAGACCATCAAAATACAAAGTGCTGATGCAGAAGCTGCAGCAAGTGATCCAGAAGATCTAGCTAAGACCATTCATGAAGGTGGCTACACGAAACAACACATTTTCAATGCAGACAAATCAGCCTTCTATTGGAAGATCCCATCTAGCACTTTCAGAGCTAGAGACGTCATGCCTGGCTTCAAAGGATAGGGGAACTCTCTCGTTAGGGGCCAGTGCTCATTAATCATTCTGAAAATCCAAGGACCGTTAAGAATTATGCTGAATCTACTCTGCCTGAAAGACTGGATGACAGCACCCTGTTTATAATATGGTTTACCGGCTATTTTAAGCACATTGCTGAGACGTACTGCTCAGAAAAAAAGATTTCTTTCAAAATATTACTACTCATTGACAAAGCAGCTGGTCACCCAAGAGCTCTGATGGAGATGTACATTAATGTTTTCATGCTTGCTAACACAACATCCATTCTGTAGCCCATGCAGCCTAAGTAATTTTGACTTTTTTTTTTTTTAAAGACTTATTTGAGAGAGTGCACATGCGCACAGGAGCAGGAGGAGTAGGAGGAGAAAGAATCTCAAGCAGACTCCCAGGTGAGCTTGGAGCCCGACGTGGGCCTTGATCTCACGACCCTGAGATCACAACCTGAGCCAAAACCAAGAGTCAGACACTTAACCAACTGCACCATCCAGGCACCCCAATTTTGACTTTCAAGCCTTATTATTTAAGAAATACAATTTGTTGAGAATGAGCCTTGTGTCAGCTACACACTCAGCATAGAGTCGGCTAGTAAAACCCTCTCCCTCTGCTCCCCCCACCCTTCACACACACATGCACTCTCCCTCTCTCTCAAATAAATAAATAAATCTGAAAGAAAGAAAGAAAGAAAGAAAGAAAGAAAGAAAGAAAGAAAGAAAGAAAGAGAAAGAAATACAATTTGTAAGGTGAGGGCTGCCAGAATGGTTTTTCTGATGGATCTGGGCAAAGTAAATCGAAACTTTCTGGAAAGGATTCATCATTCCAGCTGCCATTCATGGGTGGCATGGGTAGCATATCAACAGGAGTTTGGATGTTGATGTCAACCCTCATGGATGACTTTGAAGGGGTCAAGACTTCCATGGAGAAAGTAACTGCAGATGTAACAGAAATGGCAAGAGAACTAGAATTAGAAGTGGAGCCTCCGGGGGCGCCTGGTGGCTCAGTTGGTTGAGCATCTGACTCTTGATTTCGGCTCAGGTCATGGTCTCAGGGTCCTGGGATCAAGCCTGGCACTCAGCATGGAATCTGCTTGTCCCTCTCCCCCTGTTCCTCCTCCCACTCTCTTGCTCGCTCTTTCTCAAATAAAATCTTAAAAAAAAAAAAAAATGGAGCCTGAAGATATGATTGAATTGCTGCAAGTTCATGATAAAAAAATTTTTTTAAAGATGTAATGTATTTATTGACAGAGAGACAGCCAGTGAGAAAGGGAACACAAGCAGGGGGAGTGGGAGAGGAAGAAGCAGGCTTCCCGCTGCGCAAGGAGCCCGATGTAGGGCTCGATCCCAGGACCCTGGGATCACGCCCTGAGCCAAAGGCAGACGCCCAGCAACTGAGCCACCCATGCCCCCTCATGATAAAATTTGAATGGATATAAGACTGATGAATCACGGATCTGTACCCCTGAAACAAATAATACATTACATGTTAATTAATTGAATATAAGTGTTAAAAAATTAAAATTAAAAAAAATTTTTGAATGGATGAGAAGTTGCCTCGTATCGATGAGCAAAGAAAGTTTATTCAGATGGAATCTAAAATTTAAAAACACGTTTTAAAAAACACTGTATTTCATTATACTAGAATTAAAATTATTTAAAAAATTCAAAAAAAAGAGACGGAATCTACTCCTGATGAAAATGCTGTAAAGACTGTGGAAATGACAACAAAGAATTCAGAATATTACATAAACTTAGCTGATAAACAGCAACAGGATTTGAGAGGACTGACTGCAATTCTGAAAGAAGTTCTACTGTGCGTAAAATGGTGTAAAACAGCATCACATGCTACATAGAAATAGCTTATGAAAGGAAGAGTCAATCAACGCAGCAAGCTTCACTGTTGTCTTATTTTAAGAAATTGCCACAGCTCCCCTAACCTTGCAAGCTACCACCCTGACCAGTCAGCAGCTATCAATATCAAGGCAAGACCCTTCACCAGCAAAAAAATACTTGCTGAAATTTCAGATGATGGTAGCATTTTTCAGCAGTAAAATATTTTTAAATGTACATTTTTTTTGTGGGGGGTGCATAATGCTCTGGCACGCTTAGTAGACTATAGTATAAACAGGAGCACCTGGTGGCTTAGTCAGCTAAGAGTCCAACTCTTGGGGCGCCTGGGTGGCCCAGTCATTAAGCATCAGCCTTTGGCTCAGGGCATGATCCCGGGGTCCTGGGATCGAGTCCCCCATCGGGCTCCATGCTCCGCTGGGAGCCTGCTTCTTCCTCTCCCACTCCCCCTGCTTGTGTTCCCTCTCTCGCTGGCTGTCTCTCTCTCAAATAAATAAATAAAATCTTAAAAAAAAAAAAAAAAAGGCCTTGGTAAGATTGCCTCCTCTTCTGATACAAACTTCTCATTACCTCCAGGGTAGACACCCAAGTTTGCAGTTCTGACTCCTATTCCCCCTGCTCCTTGTTTCCACCTGAAAGAAAGACTTGTCATTTCCTGAACATTCCATTATTACCTCTAAGAATCTGCACATCCTGGGGGCAACCTGGGTGGCTCAGTCAATTAAGTGTCTGCCTTCAGCTCAGGTCATGATCCCAGGGCCCTGGGATCGAGCCCCGCGTCATCTGGCTCCTGCTCAGAGGGGAGCCTACTTCTGAACCGTCTCCTCCCAGCTCCTGCTCTCTCTCAAATAAATAAATAAATAATCTTTAAAAACAAAAACAAAAAAGGGGCACCTGGGTGGCTCAGTCGTTAAGCATCTGCCTTCTGCTCAGGGCGTGATCCCAGGGTCCTGGGATGGAGCCCCGCATTGGGCTCCCTGCTCTGCTGGGAGCCTGCTTCTTCCTCTCCCACTCCCCCTGCTTGTGTTCCCTCTCTCGCTGGCTGTCTCTCTGTCAAATAAATAAATAAAATCTTTAAAATAAAAAAAAAGAGTCCAACTCTTGATTTCATCTCAGGTCATGATCTCGGGGTTGTGAGACCGAGCCCCTGTCAGGCCCTGTGCTGAGTATGAAGCCTGCTTAAGATTCTCCCTCTCCTTCTGCCCCTCCCTGCCCACTTGTGCGCTCCCTAAAACCAAACAAGAAAAGACTATAGTGTAATAAACATAACTTATATGTACTGGGATAATGAAAAATTCATTTGACTTGCTTTATTGTGATGTTTGCTGTATTGTGGTGGTCGGGAACCAAACCCAAAATATCTCTGAGGTACGCCTGTAGAATGCAAGGAGCTGGGGTGTGGGGGGAAATGGGAAGATGGGCAAAAGGTACAAATGTTCAGTTATAAGATGAAAAAGTTTGGGTGCCTGGGTGGCTCAGTCAGTTAAGCATATGCCTTCAGCTCAGGTCACAATCCCAGGGTTCTGGGATTGAGCTCCGCGCTCATTGGGGAATCTGTTTCTCCCTCCCCTGCCATGCCACTCATGCTCTCTCTCTCCCCCTCACTCTCTCTGAAATAAATAAAATATTTTTTAAAAAGATTAAAAAGTTCTGAATATGTAACATACAGCATGGTGACCACAGTTAATAATGATGTTGTATATGTGAAATTTACTGAGAGTAGATGTAAGCATTTCTACAAAAAAATAATGTAATTTTATGATGTGGTAGATATTTAATGAACTTCAGTTGTGGAAATTATATTACAATACATGCATGTATCAAATCATCACACCGTGCACTTATTTTTTTTAACATATATGTATTTTTAAGATTTTATAGATTTATTTGAGAGAGCGAGCACAAGTGGGGGGATGAAAGTGGGACAAGCAGACGCTGTGCTGAGTGTGGAGCCAGATGCAGGGCTTAATCCCACAACCCTGAGATCATGACCTGAGCTGAAACCAAGACTCAGATGTTCAACTGACTGAGTCACCCAGGCACCCCTGGTGCACTTTTACAATTTTGTATCTCCAGAAGGCTGGGGGGAAAAAAAAGAAAATGCACCTAAACTACAAACGTTGCAGGAATGTGTTGAAAAGTAGCCTATGTCTCAAGTAAGTAGTGACTATGACAATGCATGCAAACCTGGCACAAGCAGACACAAGGAAATGTCAGCTAAAAGAGATCAAAAACTGGAAAACAGTCTGGCTCAGTCAGCAGAACATGCAATTCTTGATCTCAGGGTTGAGGGTTCAAGCCCCAAGGGTATAGAGCTTACTTTAAAAAGAAACCAACCAACCCTAGGATACAGAAGTGACAAGGATCTGACACATTGACCCAAACAAAGGACAAGCATGGCGAAATTCATTAAGCTCACTGAAAACCTACTAACCTTGACTCCTTTCCTAAGAGGGTTCAGTATAGCAGGTACTGAGGCTGCAGGGGAGAGAAGAGGGCAGTGCAAATAAACCAGCCCTATCAACACAGCAATTACCCAGAAAGCTGAGAAGCAAGCAGTGCCCATGGCCCACATGTGAGAGACACTGAGAAATGGTGGGTGGGGAGGGTATAAAGCCTAGTTCAGGCCACTGGGGAGGGTGAGGGCCTTACCCAGTGAGGATATAAGTGTAAAGGTCTCCAGCATCACATCGTGGTACAGGCATCTCTGAGCCTCATCAAGGAGCCTCCACTCCTCCCAGGAGAAGTACACAGCAATGTCCTCAAAGGTCACACTATCCTGTTATGATGGGGACAGATGAAACCATGAACATTCTCTGGGGTCCCACAACCCATCTCCCCACACATCTATCCCACACTCATCTTCCTTCAGAGCTCCCCACTTCAGAAATGCCAGGCCTACGTGCCACTAATGCCCACCCTATCTTTAGGTTCTCTTTATTCATTGTGTTCTGCCCTCAGCAACATCAGGAAGGAGGAACAGAGATGTCATCCAAATTCCTCCTGACCTGTAGGGTCCATACTGTCGATTTCCCCAGGGTCTCTATTTCGAGACTCCCAAGACACAATGATATGTGGGCTCATGCTTTACCCTTCAGCTCCAACACCTTGAGGCCCTTAGTTCACATTTCTTCTTGTTGTGCACACCGTTCTTTAAACTGTACCTCTCTCACATCTTCAGTCCCCACAGCTGCACTCCCACAGCTCTACTTTGGCCAAACCCCTGAATTCTGCTTTGAAGGCCTCCTCTGTATCTCTGATCCTTGCTTCAATACTAGCCACCCAGAGGCACACATGGATTACAGATGCCCATGACCCATTCCACTTCTGTACCGGACTTGCTGTACCATCGCAGTCAGAACTCCCACCCTCCACTCAATCTTCCCTAAAACCCCAATTCTTATAGTCTCCCTGCCAGGCATAATGACTTTCACAAATGACTACCATTTACCCCAGATCTTATCCACCAACAAGACCTAACTAAACGCTCAGACCCCATGAAAACTCACCACAAAATTCTGGTAAATTCATACAGTAGTGAATTAGCAGGAGCCCTGCCTTCGGTTTCATCTTGCCTCAATAACTCCTTTGCCTCTGAAGCCATCTTGCACCCACACATCCCATGGAAGCTTTAGCCACCTCCCAGATCATCCTCTCCCCCACACCATTTGCACTATCACTTCTCTCCCTCCCCTGTGTTTCTCATTCTTAGGTTCTCAACCAGGTGCTAAGCAAGAGACCCACTTCTCAGCATACACCCCAGTCTAACCTGTAAATAGCATTACCACTATAACCTACATTACACTTAAATGTGATCCACAGTTCCATCCTGGTCCTCACAATAGCCCCCACTTTTGAAAGTCTGCCCCAGACCTATCCACCATCAAGACTGAACACCACAGACCCCACCAAAGCTCACCACAAAATCCCAGTGAAACTACAGTAGTGAATAAGCAGGAGCCTGGTCTGTGTCATCTTGTCTCAATTACTTCTATGCCTCCATAGCCATCTCATGTCCACTCATCCCATGGAAGCCTTGATCACCGGCCAAACCATTCTCTCTTCCATACGGTTACCATGATCACTTCCCACCTGCATTTGTGTGCCCAGCAACACTAATCAGGTGCACAGCAAGACAATCATTCCTCATCATGCAGCCTCCTCTATCTGGCCAGCAAAGGGATTGTCATGATGACCAGCATTCCCCAATCTAAATGTAATCCACAGCTCCATCCTGGTCCACACAATAGTCACCACTTTTGGATGTCTTCATCTAAAACCTCCGCCCAAGATATCCAGACCTGTGAATCCGGATATCCATTTGCTGTCTCCATTCACAATTCTCTGGAACATCTCAGACTCTTAACAGGACCAAACAAAACTCCTCATAGTCCCAAAGAAAATTAACCTACCATCAATCATCCCATCCCAGTTGATGGAACTTCCATCCCTTCAGCTGCGAGGACCAAAAACCACTGGGGTTATCCTGGACTCTTTCCTTTCTCTCTCTCAACTACAACATCAAAAAATCTACCCCTCTTTAAAAAAAAAGGACAGAGTCCAACTTTTCACCCACCTCTATGGCCACCACTTTGGTCCATCAATCTGGATTATAGCAGCTGCCTCCTCCTAGGCTCCCTGCCTCCTCCGTTACCCCCAGAGTCTGTTATCTTTTCTGCAAACAGATGGATCCTATTAAGACTTTGGTAAGACCACCCCTCCCTTAACCAAACCTCTCATTACCTACATAACAGATGCCCAAATTCTCAACAGCCACATTTGAGGCCTGATTCTTGACCCTCAGCTCTTGGAAGCAGGGAGAATGCAAACAGGTTCAAGCATTTGCACACTTTGGTATTTATTTCTGGGATAACTTCTCACACCTGATTATATTGGCTGACAGCAACAGGAACACTGCATGTAACCCTTGGGCTGCACTCAGGACCCTGGGCTTGGGGTAGCCTCAAGGTGCCCATATCCAGCAGCTAGAAAAACAGCAAGGGAAGAGCCTCAAAATACCACAGTCCTGGACACCATACTGGCGATGTCAAGACCAGTAAGGGACTGAGGCAGCCTCTCCTTACTTGAATAGGTTCTCTACGTGCTTTCACAACCTTCAGAACTTGCGGCTGAGGGGAGGAAACCAGACTGAGCTCGATGAGATCAGGCCTTCCCTGCATCCCGCCCAGCCCTTGAACCAAGTGACCTCAGGCTACCTAACCTCTGTGCCTCAATCCTCAGTGCTTCTCCTACCAGCTCAGTGACCTCCGACAAGAACTCCACTCCCGGTATTCCCTTGTCTCCATCACCCACACTCCAACCTGTTCTCCCTCGAGCAACTTTTGGAAAGTTGTTAACCCCCTAACACTGACTGTGTTCCTCTTCTGCTCACGACCGTCCAGTGCCCTAGGAACGAAGGTACCGCACCTCGGCCCGCTATTCCGGGCGTGACTCCGCCTCACGCTCTGTTCCCTGAGGGCAGAATCCTCCCGTCTCAGGCCCCCTCCAGCCTCTGCCCCAGCCGGCCCCTCAGCCCGGAGCCCGTCCCGCAGCCAGCACGCCGGCGCTCACTCACGGGGCCCCCGCCCACCGGCGCCTCCCTGTCCCGGACACCCGGGCCTGGGCCGCAGGGACGCGAGCAGGCGCCCCGCGCTCGGGCCTTTCGGGTCTGGGTGGAGGAACGGCGGGGAGGGCCCGGGGGACGAGCGTTTACCTGAGCCGGGTCCCTGGGCGCGGCCGCCGCCATCGGACTCTGTGGGCGGAGCAGACACCCGGCCGGCAGTCCCCGTCCCGGCCCCGCCGCGGGGCAGCCCGGGCGGCGTCGCCAGCCGCGGACCCGCCTCTCTGCCGTGGGGACAACGACTTCTGCGCCTTGACAGTTCCGTCACTTCAGTCCCGCCCCGGCACACCCGAGAGCAGCAAAATGGCCGCCACGAGGAGGAGGCCGGAAGTCCCACCCCTACGCGATGTGTTCCCGCGGAAATGCTTCCATTGGCGCAACTCCGCGCACGATTTTCTGGGTAATGTAGTTGGCAATCCTCTCGTGGCGGAGGCAAGGGTTTTTCTCCAGCCTGACCAATCAGAGCATTGGCCATGCGGCTCCTCAAGGGATGCTGGAAGCCTAGAGTCGAGGAGGGAGAGGATTTGCTCCTTATGAACTGCAGTGAAGAGGCATAATTTCACATTCCGTAAACGTCAACCGGCTCCCAGAGGCTAATACTGATACCGAAATGCTCCGAAATCCACTGATCTAAATGGTCATATCATTCCACAGAGTCATTCGCACAGAAAATAAGCAGAAGGCACTTTGTTATTTCTTTTGAAATGTATGTAGCCTGATGCATTTGTCAATTTTGTGAAATCTCTTATGACTGGCTAGGAGGAAGGGAAAAAAACTTTATACAGGGCCGTGGCTGGGAATAAAGAAGAAAGATGTTAGGCCGCCCTTAAGCCAGTGAACAAGTAGGATCTCTGTCTCTGCCTCCCACAGAAAATCTGTGCCTTGCCTGTAGGGTCAGTGATTTTTGCCCCACCCATTTTTATCTATATAATAGTTCTTACTCAATATTCTAAGATACACTTGATGAGGGAGAAGGCAAGCAGAGGACAAAGGAGAGGCTGACACCCCACAACCCCCCCCCCCACCATGGGATATATGTGACATTTCCTCAGGCACTCCTGGTTGCCCTAAAGCAAAGGAAAGGAAAGGAAAAACAAAGAGTTAACTTACATAGATCACAATCCTACAAGACAGGAGTCTCCCTCAGTTTACAAAAGTCTTAGCAATTTACATTTCTGTCAATGGCCTAGCTTCCTGAAGGAAATGTAGATAAAATTAAATGTCCTTATAACCTGCAGCCCACTGACAGATAATTGAAGCAGGCAGAGTGTAATGTTCCTCTAGGAAGCTCCCAATTATCTTCATGTTAATGCCTTGCTGGAGGGAAAAACAACCTTAACTTTACCAATGGCAAGGCCTTTGGTATCCTCTGAGTCTTCTTTAACATGTGAAAATCCTTTTGAAACCTCTTTTTTCCTTACCTCCTCCAACCCTGTAGTATATAATCAGCCACCCCTCACAACCCCAGTGCAGCAGCTCTTTCTGCCCACAGGTCCTGCCCCCATGCTTTAATAAAACCACCATTTTGCACCAAAGACGTCTCAAAATTCTTTCTTGGTCGTCAGCTCCAGACCTCACCCCACTGAACCTCACCTATATTCCCAAACCCCATCACACTCAATTCTATTGAGAAAACTGACATCTATTTCAAACGGAGACCAACCTAAATACTATTTGGGTCACTGGCTACAACTTTCACAGTTGCAGAATGATGCAGAAAGTCTGAACCTCCTGATAAAGGGGCATCTCAATCCCATGTTCTCATGTCCTTGCTGGTAAGAGATGATCATTTATCAGTGATTGCAGGTACAATTCTGCATGGAGAATTAAGATTTTTAGGGCACCTGGGTGGCTCAGTTGGTTAAGCGTCTGCCTTGGCCATTGATGAGGTTGTGGGATGTCGGTGAGGTGAGGTCTGGAGCCGACGATCAAGAAGGATGAGATGTCTTTGGTGCAAGAAGGTGGTTTTTTAAAGCATAGGGGCCGGAGCCGTGGGCAGAAAGAGCTGCACTGGGTTCATGAGGAGTGGCCCATTATATACCCTCAAATTGGGAGGGGGTTAGGGATAGCATAAGTCTCTAAGGAATTTTGGAAGCAAGGGTTTCCAGGACCTTGAGGGGGCTAGCTATTGTTGAGAAAAGGTCATTTATTACCGTCTAATAAATCTTTAGTCATGAGATCCTTCAGATGTATACCGGTGGGCCATATGCTTGGGGGATGATTGCCAACACGTATTTTTTTGGGGGGGTGGTTAGAGATAAAGGAAGTTTCCAAAGGAACTTTTATATGTTAAAGTAGACTTACCGGATCCTGGGGGGTGGGGCGGCTCAGGCTAGGATTGCCTTTTTCCCTTAACAAAGTATTAACATCGAGGCAGCTGAGTCCCTACAGGAATGTCACTCCGCCTGTTTCAAGGACTTGTCAATGCGCTGTAGGTAGTAAGGAAATTTAATTGTGTCTACCTACATTCCCTTCTGGAAGCTAGGTTATTGATAGCTTTGTTCTTCTAAATTGCTAAAATATTTGTAAAACTGAGGGAGACTCCTGTCCTGCAGGATGGTGATCTCCGTGAGTTAACTACTTGTTTTTTTCCTTTAGCCAGGACATCCCATGTTGTGGGGTGGGGGGTGGGGTGTCAGCTTTTGCTTTGTCCTCACCTTGCCTTCAGTTCCCTCATCAGCCATCAGAGCCCACCTCGGGCTCCCTGCTCAGCTCCCTGCTTCTCCCTCTGCTTCTCCCCCCAGCTCATGCTCTCTCGCTCACTCTTGCTCTCTCACTCACTTTCTCACTCTCAAATAAATAAAATCTTAAAAAAAAAAAAGAACACAGGTGGTAACAGGAAAGAAAATTACTAAATTATCTAACAAATAGTCCCACAGGACTGCCCCCTCACTTTAGATGCCAATTGCAAGTTCAGGTTCTTACTTGCGCTCCTGACAAACAGGCTATAAATCAGAAGTTCCCAAGAATCCCTCCTTGTGATGAGGGAACGGAAGGCAAGCTGAGGACAAAGCAGAAGCTGACACCCTGCAACCCCCTCCCCCTGGGATGTATACCCCATTCCTCAGGCACTCCTGGCTGCCCTAAAGGACAAAGAAACAGTTAACCTATAGATACCACAATCCTGCAAGACTTGAGTCTCCCTCAGTTTACAAATGTCTTAGCAGTCTACAAGAACAAAGCAATCAGTAACCTAGCTTCCAGAAGGGAATGTAGGTAGACACAATTAAATTTCCTTACTACCTATAGCCCACTGACAAGTCCTGGAAACAGGCACGGTGACATTCCTCTAGGAACTCAGCTACCTCGATGTTAATACTGTGCTAAGGGCCAAAGGCAGTCCTAGCCTGACCCCCTCCCCTCCCCCAAGATCCTGTAAGTCTACTTTAACGTATAAAAATTCCTTTGGAAACTTCCTTTATCTCTAATGCCCCCCCCCCAAAATACGTGTTGGCAATCATCCCCCAAGCATATGGCCCACCGATATACATCTGAAGGGTCTCATGACTCAGGTTTTATTAGACGGTAATAAATGACCCTTTCCCAACAACAGCTAGCCCCCTCAAGGTCCTGGAAACCTTGCTTCCAAAATTCCTTAGAGACTTATGCTATCCCTAACCCCTTCCCAACTTGAGGGTATATAATGGGCCACTCCTCACAACCCCGGTGCAGCTCTTTCTGCCCACAGGTCCTGTCCCCGTGCTTTAATAAACCACCATTTTGCACCAAAGACGCCTCAAGAATTCTTTTTTGGTCATCGGCTCTGGACTCCACCCCACTGAACC
Source organism: Ursus americanus (assembly GCF_024610735.1). NCBI lineage: Eukaryota > Metazoa > Chordata > Mammalia > Carnivora > Ursidae > Ursus > Ursus americanus. The sequence goes on from NC_142147.1 coordinate 58,056,666, forward strand.
TCACCTATATTCCACAACCTCATCACTTGGGTTGGATTAATTTGCCAGAGCAGCTCACAGAACTCTCAGAACATTTACTGACTAGAATACCAGTTTATTATAAAAGGATATAACCCAGGAAGAGATGCACAGGGCAAGGTATGTGGGAAGGGAAATGGAGCTTCTATGCTCCCTCTAAGTGTGCCATTCTCCTCACATCTCCATGTGGGATGTTCGCCAACCTGGAACCTGAACCCCATCCTTTTGGATCTTTATGGAAGCTTCAATACATAGGTTTGGCTTTGGTGCCCACCACAATGTCCCAAGAGGACAGCATCATTCCAGCCCTGCCCTGCCCTGTGAATCTCTCCCCAAGATTGTCCCAACATGTGGGGCCAGAACTGCTCTGGTACCAAATGTGGGGCATCAGCCTCTAGAAGGAGAAGTGTGGACTTGACTTTGAGCCAGCTTAAAGGACACTGCTTCTGGACTTGAAAGCTGGGATTCAGGGGCTGGTGGCACCTGTGTGCACCTGACCTCTGACATGATAGTGAGGGTCTCCACTTTCATGAAGAGAGGTAACAAGAGAGCTTAATACAAAGCTTCAGATCAACCCTTGTCCAAGGAGGGCCCCCTAGAAGGACTCAGCCACTTGTATTTTATATAGTTTTATGGTTTATCAGTAGTAGCGTAGGTCAGACGCTGTTACTCTGAAGCTATACCCTGCAAACACATGTGCAGGAAATAGAGTGGATCCTGAGAGTTTTAAAGCCTGACTCTCATCACCAGGCTTCTTGTTTGGACTTGGCAAATCAGAGTTAAGTTTTGGTTTCTAATCGAAGTGGAAACAAAATAGGAACCTCCAAACTAAATCCCTCCAATTTTTAAAAAAGCTGATTTACACTTTTGTAGCATTTTTAGAATTGTATCAAATGTGTCCCCTTAACTATCCCTCTTTATATTTTGACCTTGTTATTTACATATTTGGTGAAGAGAACACATTAAATGAGAGCTGTTAGTCGGCTAGGACCACCATAACAATGTGACAAAATACAGTAGACTGATTGGCTTAAACAACAGAGATTTACATTCTCACAGTTCTGGATGCTGGATGTTGAAGACGAAGGTGTCAACGGGTTTGGTGATACATGGTCTGTCTCCTTGGCTTGTGGATGGCCACCTTCTAACTGTGTACTTACAGGGCCTTTTCCTCCTAGTGAGCATAGTGTCGGTGTCTATTCCTCCTAAAAGGAAGCCAGTTCTAATAGAGTAGGACCCCACCCTAATGACCTCATTTAACCTTAATTACCTTTTTTAAAAAAGATTTTATTTATTTATTTATTTGTTTGTTTGTTTATTTGACAGAGAGAGGGGGAACACAAGCAGGAGGAGTGGGAGAAGCAGGCTTCCCGCTGAGCAGGCAGCCCAACACAGGGCTGGATCCGAGGGTCCTGGGATCATGACCTGAACCCAAGGCAGACCCTTAATGCCTGAGCCACCCAGGTGCCCCCCTTAATTACCTCTTTAAAAGCCCTAGCTCTTAATATAGTCACTTGGGGGTTAGGGCTTTAACATAGGAAAAGGATTATATTAATGTTTTAGTGGTAACAAAAGGCAAAGGAGTTACTTAAGTTAGATGATAAATAGGCAAAGACCATTCAGCTATTTGAAAGTATCTTCCAGGGGGCGCCTGGGTGGCACAGCGGTTAAGCGCCTGCCTTCGGCTCAAGGCGTGATCCCGGCGTTGTGGGATCGAGTCCCACATCAGGCTCCTCCGCTATGAGCCTGCTTCTTCCTCTCCCACTCCCCCTGCTTGTGTTCCCTCTCTCGCTGGCTGTCTCTCTCTGTCAAATAAATAAATAAAATCTTAAAAAAAAAAATGAAAGTATCTTCTAGATGCCAATGGCTCACAATAACTGTTTTTTTTAAGATTTTATTTATTTATTTGACACAGAGACAGCCAGTGAGAGAGACAGCCGGTGAGAGAGAGACAAGCAGGGGGAGTGGGAGAGGAAGAAGCAGGCTCCCAGCAGAGGAGCCTGATGTGGGGCTCGATCCCAGATCACCGGGATCACGCCCTGAGCCGAAGGCAGACGCTTAACCGCTGTGCCACCCAGGCGCCCCCCACAATAACTTCTAAAAGTGACTTTTATTGAAATATAATTTCCAAAAGGTGCATTTAGTGATCTTTACTTATAGTATTTAACTGTAAATGCATTATTTCTAAGAACTGCTTAAAACAAAAAGATTTCTATTAAGAGAAATATTAAAAGGTGAAGTGTAGAGTTTAATAAAATACTTTTATTTCCATTGAAGCTTAGTACTTTGTATCATGAGCAGTGCTGATTATTTATCCAGCCTGATTAAACCCTCAGAGACACATCATCTGGCCTAAGAAGAGTTCTGATCATTTTGGTCTTTGAGATGTCCTCAGATACATCTCATAAAACACTTGCACCTACGTTTTGGGCTTCTTTTCTCACCACTCTCCCCATCATACATTACACTACAAAAGCAATGATTTTTCTTCAGGTCTTTGAATTCCACATGTACCTCTCCAACTTCTAGTATTTCCAAGTTTTTTTCTCTCCAATTAAAACATTTTCCCCACTATACTTTGTAAATTGAAATCTATATATCAGTGTCTGCATAAATTTCAAATCAGAAGTGGTTTTCTGGGGGCGCCTGGGTGGCTCAGTCGTTAAGCGTCTGCCTTCAGCTCAGGGCGTGATCCCGGGGTCCTGGGATCGAGTCCCACATCGGGCTCCTCCGCTATGAGCCTGCTTCTTCCTCTCCCACTCCCCCTGCTTGTGTTCCCTCTCTCGCTGGCTGTCTCTCTGTCTGTCAGATAAATAAATAAAATCTTAAAAAAAAAAAAAAAAGAAGTGGTTTTCTACGCTAAACTCCTAAATCCTGAACATTCTGTGAAAGGGTTTCAATTTAAAAGGGAACTGGAAGATATGAAATGGAGAATCTCACATACGCACTCTCAGAAGAATGGAACTTAAGAACTGAGACTGGTTTCTTGTAAATGTTCGATTTACAGAAGACTGATCACCTGACCAACTAACATCCCCCAAGAATCTTTTTCCATCCTCGAGACAATGAACTTGGAACTGCTTGGACTCTGGCCGCACTACTCTGTCTTTGCACTGCATGCCCATTAGTACAACCTGCTAAAAACCCCCAATGGACTTGCCTATATCTTGCTACATTTTGTGTGTCTGAATTTTAATTTCTCTGCTATTTCTGAATAAATTCCATTTGCAGTAATTCAGGCTTGTTCCGGTTTACCTCCTTATTTAGCATGATGGTTCCCTATATTATGCTATCCAAAATTTCCTGAATATCTCTATTCAATTTTAGAAAATTATTTAAAAATAATATGGGAAGCCGGGTGGCTCAGTTGGTGAAACATCTGCCTTTGGCTCAGGTCATGGTTCCAGAGTCCTAGGATCGAGGCTCGCATTGGGCTCCTTGTTCAGCAGGGAGCCTGCTTCTCCCTCTGCCTGCTGTTCCCACTGCTTGTGCACTCTCTCTCTGACAAATCAATAAATAAAATCTTTTTTAAAAATAAAAATAATTATCAAGAGGTACCTGGGTGGCTCAGTCGTTTACGTGTCCGGCTGTTGGTCATGATCTCGGGGTTGTCAGATCAAGACCGGTGTCAGGCTTCACACTGAGTCTAGAGCCTGCTTAAGATTCTCTCTCTTCCTCTCCCTCTGTCCCTTCCTGCTGCTGTTCTCTCTCTCTCTCTCTAAAATAAATAATTAAATTATCAATGTTCACATTTTCTATACACTATAAGCAATCTGAAGCAGAGTTATTATATTATTATTCAATTTTGAATCAAAATGTCCTGGAAGATTAAATGGTATAAAATGAGAGCCTACAAATATATAACATTGACTAAATAAATGATAGGATGTTCTAGAGGGGACTTATAGCCCAGAAACTACATTTAGAACATTTGTTTTTTTGCCCAGCAGGCAAAACGAAACAGAGACCTGGGTGTCACTGCTAAAGCATGAAGGCATGATGTCAGGGAGCCTGAAGAAACCAGTGCAGAGGTGCTCATCAGACCATGGTGTGGCTTTATAATCAGGGTTATGTAAAAATATAAAATAGAAGACAGAGTAAAAGGAGACAAGCATCCACCACAATGAGAATTGTGCTCAGGGCTCTGGCCTCATGGGAAGATTTGGGGGAAAGGCTATTGCTGGGAATGTGATGGCCTTGCTGCCTGTGCCACTGCAGGTCAGAGATCACAGAGCCATTCGGCAGGCCGTGAAGTTGGGATACATGTTAATGAAGACCAATATGAATGTGTGTACTGAAACAGTACATTTTTCTGGAATGTTCTTTTTTTTTTTAAAGATTTTTTATTTATTTATTTGACAGAGATAGAGACAGCCAGCGAGAGAGGGAACACAAGCAGGGGGAGTGGGAGAGGAAGAAGCAGGCTCATAGCGGAAGAGCCTGATGTGGGGCTCGATCCCATAACTCTAGGATCACGCCCTGAGCCAAAGGTAGACGCTTAACTGCTGTGCCACCCAGGCGCCCCTGGAATGTTCTGAAAGACAGCATCTATGAACATTTTTGTGTAGTTATTTTTCCTCTTTCTTGGTCCAGTTCATTCATAGCAATAAAGGAATTTAGCAGGAGTTACAGAACCCAGCAGAGGAAAGAGCAAAATCCAGTGCACTTTTGGAGACATCATTCTTAGCTCCACCACCCCAAAATACTGGGGCGGGGGCGCCTGGGTGGCTCAGTCCATTAAGCATCTGCCTTTGGCTCAAGTCCCAGGGTCCTGGGATTGAGCCCTGCATCAGGCTCCCTGCTCAGCAGGGAGTCTGCTTCTCCCACTCCCTCTGCTTTCCCCCACCCACCAACTTGTGCTTTCTCTTGCTCACTTTCTCTCTCAAATAAATAAAATCTTAAAAAAAAAAAAATACGGGGGCAAACCTTACTGGTCTGGAAGCCATCTGAGAGCAGGTAGTGCTGAGACATCTTTCTGGCCCTCTGTGAAAATAAAGAACAAGTTTATGTCCAGCATCACCTAGAAAATATTTCCTTCCAAAGCTGCCATTGTCTTAAGGAACTCCTTAGAGAGAAGCCCTAAGGAGTTGGCAAAGACAAATTGTTTAACTCAACCTCTTGACAAATAATCTCCCCATCATTGCTATTCAGTCTCTTGGAATCTCTTTTTAAAAAATACCTTTATAAATGTTGGACACATTGAATCAATTATACTTTCACTCTTTCATCCAGTACACTTCTTTTTTTTTTTTTTAAGATTTTGTTTATTCATGTGACAGAGAGACAGCCAGCGAGAGAGGGAACACAGCAGGGGGAGTGGGAGAGGAAGAAGCAGGCCCCCAGCAGAGGAGCCCGACGTGGGACTCGATCCCGGAACGCCAGGATTACGCCCTGAGCCGAAGGCAGACGCTTTAACGACTGCACTACCCAGGCACCCCCATCCAGTACACTTCTTGTATCTACCTTTTAGTTCACAATTTGGGGAGCTTCCTGGGTATAATCTGAAACTGGCCCCCATACATGGAGGACAGAGGCAGACCACTCCACATTGGTAGGTGGCAGGTTTAAGCAAGGGAACTTACATGTTAAGCTTATCTTGGGTGACTGCAAGATGAATAGATCTCTGCACCTGCCAGCCAGAATCTTGAAGTTTATATAGAAGCCTTAACTAGGTTCAGTTGCATATACCATCCAGATGGTATCAACACCTTACTAGCTCAAGGCTGTGTCCTTGGGCAGCTTCTAGTGCAGGGAAGGCAAGCAGAATGGTCATTCCAAAGACCGGGGAGGAGGTAAGAAGCCTCTGATTACCCAGGTCCATCTCTTGCATCAATCGGTAGTCATGATTCCTCATGACTTCCTCCAATACTACCATTTCTCATTCACACCTGAAATACACACACACACACACTCACACATACTCATACACGTGTACATATATATACACATACCTACCTATTATGCACATATGTATGTATATGTGTATATGTATGCATATATGTATATTATTTCATGGTTGCTGTGGGAACACCCTCTTTTGTTGGAACTGTTGGTGCAGAATGTAGTTGGTGTCATGAAGTGGGATTTGCTAGAACAGTGCTTGCTCATGGAAACAAGTGGTTTGGGAAGAGAAAGGAGGAGACAGTTGGCGATAAATAACCTTTGATTCCTGAGTGGCCACATGGTCATGGTGGTCACCGTGAAATGGAGCAGTAGCTGTGCTATAAACAGCCGTGCTGTTACTAAAGATAAAACTTACCAATAGAATGCAGAGATGGATCCAATTCCTGGCGAGTTGGTTCACTGGATGCATAAGGAAGTGCAAACTAAAGAGAAAGGCAAAATATTCGCAGCTAAACTATAAGTAAAGGCAGATGCTGGGTCAGACTTTGTTGCTAGACCAAGCTCATATTTCAGTGAGTCTGAGCTCTGCCCGCTGGCCTCAAACCGGCCTTCCCAGGGAAAAATGGTGCAGGGGTAACAAAGTAATTCTAAGACCTCTGGTCACCAAGATGTTCATCATCACAGTGGAGAGGCAAAACCAAGAAACTTGAAGCCCGGGGGCATAATATGAAGGAGTTCTTTTCACTTTATTTTTTATTTATTTATTTATTTTTTTAAGATTTTATTTATTTATTTGACAGAGATAGAGACAGCCAGTGAGAGAGGGAACACAAGCAGGGGGAGTGGGAGAGGAAGAAGCAGGCTCATAGCAGAGGAGCCTGATGTGGGGCTCGATCCCACAACGCTGGGATCACGCCCTGAGCCGAAGGCAGACGCTTAACCGCTTAACCGCTGTGCCACCCAGGCGCCCCTCTTTTCACTTTATAGATGGAAACAGATTATGAGAGTAACTACTTTGGGCGCTATGTCTTTGGTGTTGAACGCTGCAGAATGGAAGAGCATGTTTGTGTCGATACAGGACCCATGGATTGCTGTGAAATAATCACAGGTGGCTGTATGTGATCAAGACACAACAAAGGTAGTCCTTAGGGGAAAGCAAACTGGAATAAAAGTCAGTGAAAGGTATGTTAATCCAGAGAAGGGGTCTGTATCCCCCTCTGAATGCCAAATGAAGGAACCCAGATGAAGCAGCTGTTCTGCCTGCTATGCAAGACATGTGGACCTGACGCTATGACTGGGATACTCACACAATGAATATTCCTGTTTTCCAAGTCATGGTAAATGCTGTGGTTAAGGGACCCCTTTCACATGGGCACCCCATACCGCTTTACTGCTGTAAAACCAAAGGACAGTTCAGGAAGCCTCATCAAAATGGTTTCAGCTTTCCCTCACAGGTCTTATAGATACTTAAAATATTACATTAATTGGGGCACCTGGTTGGCTCAGTCCTTAAGCATCTGCCTTCAGCTCAGGTCATGATCCCAGGGTCCTGGGATCGAGCCCCACGTTGGCTCCCTACTAAGCGGGTAGCCTGCTTCTCCCTCTCCCACTCCTCCTCTAGCTGTCTCTCTCTGTCAAATAAATAAAATCTTTTAAAAAAATAAAATAAAATATTACATTAATTAACCAGAGAGTGGGAAAAAGCAGAAGACAGAGTCAAGAGACTGGTTTTAGCAGGGCAGAAATTTTTAAACAATTATTAAGGAATAAAGTGAACAAAACAAATATTGATAGGAGTGAACAAACAGGATGATTATTTTTAAATGGGATGAATAAAATAGATATTGATAGGGCTAAAACTATTTTAAAAAATTCAACTGAGTAATTGTGAAGGTCTAATTGGCTTTATTTAAGGATTTATGAATGAGGCAGCATCCTGTCTAGCAAGTAGAGGGCAGCTCCAAAGAGATATACAAAATGCAAAGTTTTTAAAGGCAGAGGAGTGCAGAAAATGGAAATTTATTAGCAAAGAATGCATTGTTTTAGGAAAGCTTGCCCTCCTAAGGGGATCCACAGGGGTCTATCAAGGGATTAATTCCTAGTTTTGGCCAGGAAATTCCCATTTGGTTTGTTAAAAATTATATTCCTATGAGGGTTGAAACTACAGTTAGGTTATGCATGAAGCCACCCAGAATCACCCAGCTGGCCCAGATTGCAACTGTTGGAGCATGTGTTGTCTATGCCACTTCTCTGGCACCGAGCCTGTGCTGTCTTCTTTCCTCCCTTCCCTCCCCTCCCCCCTCCCTCCCTCCTTCCTTTTTCTTTTTGTTTCTTTCTCTTCCTTCCTTCCTCCCTCCCTCCCTTCCTTCCTCTTTCTTCTGTCCTTCCTTCTTCCTTTCCTTCTTTTCCAATTTTTAAAATCTGAGTATAGTTAACACACAATGTTACATTAGTTTCAGGGGTACAACATAGTGATTTGACTTCTGTGCTGTCTTTCTCATTGCTGCATATGCTTTGTCTTTACAAGAAACAGATTGTGAACTCCTTTAGGTCAGGTACCAGATCTTAAAACCAAAGTTGTAGCAAAACGATAACTAAAACTGGTTTGGCACTTTTGCAACCAACATCTTCTCTTTCTCATAATGGCCCATGTGAGGTAGGTGGGGCCCAGGCATGATCTCCACCAGGCAGATGAGGAAGCAAAGCTCAGAGAGGCTGAGAAATTTACTCATAGTCACACAGCAAGCAAGCAGCAGGGCAAGGAGAGGGCCCCGGTCTTCTGCTACCTGATTCTATCCTTGGCTCCACTACATTCTGCAGTCTCCCTTTTTTTTTTTTTTAAAGATTTTATTTATTTATTTGACGGAGAGACAGCCAGCAAGAGAGGGAACACAGGCAGGGGAAGTGGGAGAGGAAGCAGCAGGCTCCCAGTAGAGGAGCCCGACGCGGGACTCGATCCCAGGTCCCTTAATGATCCCAGGTGCCCCTGCAGTCTCCCTTGTGCATTTCTAATTTCCCAAACCTTATCTAAGGGACGTGACAGCCAATATTTGTCTATTTTATAACCTCCAACTTTATTCCACCTATCATCCTGCTGCCATCGTCACCTGATGTATGCCTGCTATTATAACCTTGGCCACTATCTCCTATGTCAATGCTGCAGGCTCCGAGGGGAAAGCGAACAACTGATGGTGGAGCCGCAGAAGCAGCTGCCCAGTCCTTCATTGGACTGGGTGTGTGTCAAGGTCACACAGCTCTGGAAGAGAGGCTGGATTGGGACCCGGCACATTTGACGTTCCAGCTGGCTCTTTCCAGAGCCTGGTGCTGCCTCATATGGGAAAAGCACAGAGGGAGCAGGGAAGAGAGATGCCCCTTGGTGAGATGAGCCCTTACCTAGCAAGACCAGGAGCCCAGAGATCTCCGGCACACATCCACGTACTGGATCCTCTGGGCTGTGTGCAGCCCACCAGAGTTGAAGTCATAAACACCTGAAAAAGTACAACTAAGGCATCATATTGACCTTTGGGTTGGTGGGTGGGATCAGAGCTGTCACTCCATTGCTGATAAAGATGCAGAGATCCAACCCTGAATCATCAAGGCGTCTTGAGGTTCAAGCTCTGTGCTGGGCTCAAGGAGGAGGCTGATGGCAGCCTTTGTACTGTGGCTGAGAGAAAAGGGGAGGCACTGTAGACAAAAATGGCTTTCCCATGAGGACCGTGGGGGCAGAGGGCAAGCGGGAAAATGGTCACGATGGTAATTCCAACAGGAACAGCAGCGGCAGTGCGTTCTTGGCCCTTGCTATTCACCTCCCCTGGGTTGATGGCTTCACGAGCTGTGCTATAGGGGTTAAACATACCCAGGTCTGGAGCTAGTCATTCAGCTTTGAATCCAGTTTCAGGAATCCAATGCTTGTCTCTTATATGACCTTGGGGAACCAACTTCATCTTTCTGACCCTACACTTCCCTAGAAATACAATAATCATTCCCATTCCCACCTCCTTAGGTTGCTTTAAGAATTAGAAAAGATGCCCACAATGCAAACCCTGGAGTCCTGACACGGGTAAGTGCTCAGAGTCTTAGTAATCCTCACAGGCGCCAAGGTAAGCACCATCACCTCCACATCAGTCAGGGAGCTGAGTTGCCCAGATTCCGAGGTGGAGAAGCCCCTCCACCCCCACAGGAGAAGCCCCATTTCTTTCTCAAACACACCCAGCGGTAGAGAGCCTTTGGGCCACTGGGGAAACAGATTGCTTGGCCCAAGGATGTTGCTGCCGGCAGAGGCTGGAGTTGCCCAGGCCTAGAAAGGCCACAGATGCAGCCAGTGCACAGTGAATGGGTACCTCAGCTCTTAACCTCCTCCACACGCTATGGAGCAGCCCACACCTTACACCCCTTTTACACAGGAGGAACCTGAGGCCCACAGAGGGTGGGTAGTTTGCCTGTGTGTCCTGGGGATCTGGGATTCCAGCCCAGGCTGCCTGGACCCAAGGCTTGGAGATCCTGATCAGTGCCTTATTTCCCTCCCTGTTGGGTTTGGGACTCAAAAAACACCTTCTCATCCTGAGTCTTTCTGGTGCCTCCAGAGTCCTGCTCCACCCCCACCAACCTCCATAATGATAGACCAGGAAAATGGGTGAACACTACAATGTAAGGATTTATTTTATTATTAAATGTCTGGACTTTAGAAAGCAAAGAAGATGTCAATAGCGTAGATTAAAATTAAAAGTGTGTATGTGTCCATTACATTATGCATAGCATAAAAGAAACTAAAAAAATGAGAACATATACTTCCAGTATTAAAAATGATTCCACAAAGTAAAAAAGCCACAAGTCAAATTCCAACATATATCTTTGTGGTTTCATATCCTTTTGTAAAAGGAGAACCACCAAAATTCACAGAATAGGCAGAAGATATGAACAGACATTTTAGCAAAAATATAGATAGCAAATGCGTATCTGAAAAAAAATGCTCATCGGGACTCCTTAGGGAGATGCAGTTAAAACACTAAGACGGCACTACACACTTATAAAGAGTTGAAATTAAGAACGACTGACCGAACTACACCATCCGCTTGGACGTGGAGGAAATGCAACTCCCACACACTGCTGGAAGAATGCAAAAAGGTATATTTAGAAAACAATTTACTAATTCCTTTAAGTTAAACATTTATCTACCCTATGACTCAGACTTTCTACTGAGTTACTGACAGAAGGTAAGTGAAACACATATCCATATAGTTACACACAAATGTTTTTATCGTTTTTTCCATAGGCAAAAATTAGAAACACCCAAACGTCCGCAAACAAAATAATGGGTAAACTAATACTGCTATCCTCAGAGATAAGAATATTTCTGAGCTAAAAAACAAAAAACGAGCAACTTACATACCACTGATGAATCTATAATTATTTATGCAACATAAAAGTAGGAAAAAAAAAACTTTGACTCCTACTATTTAAATTATAGAAAATAAATTTTCTATTGTACTGGAAAGTAAATCAACAGTGACTTGGAGGGCTGGGAGGGCAGTTAGAGAGATTATTAAAAGACATGAGGTCAATATGCAATGACACATATGATCACTATCATGACTGATGTTCCAGGTTCACATGTCAAAACTTACCAAGGACTACATTTCCAGTATGTACAGTTTATTACATGTAAATTATACCTTAATAAAGCTTCTCAAAATGATTCAAAATAAAAAATCTGTTTGTCCAACTCTTTCTGGAAAATAGGTTTTGCAACCCTACATTCACTGCACATTCTTGCCCTGTGGAGGCCAGTTTTGCTCAGTGAAAGCAAATACAGCGATCAATGAAGGGCTTTTCACCACAGTCAAAAGGACTACTGGGTGGGTCACAAAAGCCACATCCCTGGACTATAGATCCCCCTTTTCTTGATCTGTTTTCCTGCCCGTGCAGCCATGTTCTTGAGGTGAACATCACTGAGAGGCTGCAGGAATCCAAAAAACCTTTCCATTATCTCCAACGACAATGACATAAGCTACACAAGATAACTATACCTGGAGGTCCACCGACTGGTGCACACACCAGTCCGCAGTCCCTAATACAGTAGTATTTGTGGGTGCACTTTTAGAAGAGGCACATTCCATCTGGGTGGCTGTGGTCTCCTCCACTCCCTATGAAGCCAATGTTTCTGTAGCAGTTCTGGTTTCCCCTGAACCTTATGGCCTTACAACCAATAACCATCACCTACAGAAATGTGGACATTGGGGCATATGGCTCTTTGCAGGACCTGGGGAAGAGGTTCCCCTCAAGAGTGCTGACATCCCCCGTGATATCCTCTGTGAACGAGGGAAAAAATTTATGCTGCTCCCAGAAGCACCTGAGGTTCTCACACCTGATCCTTCTCAGGGCAACCTCTGACACTCCCCAAACTCATAGCATCCAGTCTCAAATGAGGACCAGAAAGCCCTCCCTGCAGTCTTTTCTAGGAGGCCATGGGCAGTACAAATCTGGCAAAAAGCAGTAGGCTAATTTTGGCCACTGTGCTGTCCCCTTGAAGCACAGAAAGTTTAAGACCCTCCCCAGTGAAAGTTGTTCACCCCTTCATGCTTGGAGACCTCAGAATGTTTATAAACCACCATACATGGTAAATAGAACACCCAAGATTAAAGAAGACTTAAACAATAAGGACTTGTTATTGTACAAACCAAAGCAATAGGGACTAGCAGTTCTTGAGTTAGTGACTTGGAAGGTGGAAAAACTAATCACTAATATCTCCAGAGACCATGTCCCTGCAAATGGTGGTCCTTCTCCACCAGCTGAACTCATGTGATGTTCTCTAGGACAATATGTGTCAGGTCCATGCCAATTAGTCAGAAAAAAGTAAATGTGGGTCCCCTGAAGGACTCAGGTTACTCCTAATTTCCTCCAACAAATGAGAACAGTGGTCAGCTTCCCTGAGCACAGTGGGGTATGACTGATGCATGTTGTAGAGATTTGCCAGGTGGTAGAATTACATAGCTTTGGCCACAGACTGGCAGCGATATTAATCTGGAAAGAGCCCTGGGAAGTTTAAAAAATGCAACATAGCCACACATGCTTCCACGTAACTGAAACTTAAGGGAAATCTCTCCACTACTGGCATTTGGATGTAGTAGATTGAGTTCAGACAAATGGTGCCTCACAGAGAGTATCCTCTGGTGTCATTACACTGAACAAGGAGACTATATATTTCCTACCCAACTAAGGCCTTTCTCCGGTGTGAACTCTCCGATGCTGAGAAAGATTGGATTTTCGGCTAAAAGATTTCCCACATTCACTGCAGTCGTAAGGCCTCTCTCCTGTGTGAACTCTCTGATGATAATGTAAGGTGGAACGAGAGGTAAAAGATTTCCCACACTCACTGCACTCAAAAGGCCTTTCTCCTGTGTGAACTCTCCGGTGAATAATGAGGTGAATTCTTTGGGTAAAGGATTTCCCACATTCGCTGCACTCATGTGGCCTTTCGCCTGTGTGAACTCTGCGATGCCGAATCAGTATGGAGCTATTGGTAAAAGATTTCCCACATTCACTACACTCGTAAGGCCTTTCTCCAGTGTGAACTCTCTGATGATAACCAAGGGCAGAGACAGAAGTAAAAGATTTCCCACATTCACTACACTCATAAGGCCTTTCTCCAGTGTGAACTCTCCGGTGTTTAGAGAGGTATGAATTCTGACTAAAGGATCTCCCACAATCACTACATTCATAAGGCTTTTCTCCAGTGTGAACTCTCTGGTGTTGATTCAACTGGGAACTATCCCTAAAAGATTTCCCACATTCACTGCAGTCAAAAGGCCTTTCTCCTGTGTGAACTCTCTGATGACATCGGAGGGCAGAGGTAGAGGTAAAAGACTTCTCACATTCTCTGCACTCATAAGGCCTTTCTCCAATGTGAACTTTCTGATGGTAACGGAGAGCAGAACCAGATGTAAATGATTTTCCACATTCGTTGCACTCATAAGGCCTTTCTCCTGTGTGAACTCTCTGGTGTATATTGAGGTGATTTCTTTGGGTAAACGATTTCCCACATTCACTGCACTCATAAGGCCTTTCTCCTGTGTGAACTCTACGGTGTCGAATAAGTATTGGGCCATTGGTAAAAGATTTCCCACATTCACTACACTCATAAGGTTTTTCTCCAGTGTGAACTCTCTGATGGTAACAGAGGGCAGAGCCGGAGGTAAAAGATTTTCCACATTCACTACATTCATAAGGCCTTTCCCCTGTGTGAACTCTCTGGTGTTGAGAGAGGTAAGATTTGTGGCTAAAAGATTTCCCACATTCACTGCATTCATAAGGCCTTTCTCCTGTGTGAACTCTTCGGTGTATAATGAGGTGATTTATTTGGGTAAAAGATTTCCCACAATCATTACACTCATATGGTCTTTCTCCTGTGTGAATTCTCTGATGATAACGGAGGCCAGAGCTAGAGGTAAAAGACTTCCCACATTCACTACATTTATAAGGTTTTTCTCCAGTATGAATTCTCTGATGATAACGGAGCGCAGAGCTAGAAGTAAAAGATTTCCCACATGCACTACATTCATAAGGCCTTTCTCCTGTGTGTACTCTCCAATGTTCAATGAGATCAGATTTTCGTCTAAAAGATTTCCCACATTCAGTGCACTCATAACTCATTTCTCCAGTGTGAACTGCACGTTGTTGAATAAGGATAGAGTTCTGGCTAAAAGACTGAGCACATACACGGCACACGTAACAATTTTCTCCAGTGTGACTTCTCTGAGGATAAATGAGGACAAATTTTTGGCTAAAGGATTTCCCACATTTGCTGCATTTGTACTGCCTTGGCCCAGTATGAATTCTTCGATGCTGACTGAGGGTTGAGCTTCCCCTAAAGGATTTTCCACAGTCACTACACACATGAAGTTTGTCACCAGTGTGGACTCTCTGATGAATCAGAAGTGAGGATTTGTACCTGAATGTTTTTCTACATTCAGGGCACACAAAACACTGTCTTCCAGTGTGGATACCCTGGTCCTGAACAAGTGTGTGTTTGGGACCACAGGCTTTCTTGCATTCTTCCCAGGTGTGATGACTTTTTATGCTTTGAAAAGTCTCCCCAGACTCAGTGATTTTATTCTCCCCTGTATGAGTGGCCTGTTGTTGGAGATGTTCTGAGGTGGCCAGGAAGTCCTTCGCAATCTCCTCAAAGGTTAAGGGCTTTCCTGAATCATGGAAATTGCTGCTCTTCACAAATGATGCCCTGTCCACACGGCTTCTGAAGGGTTCGTCTCCCATGTGCTGCTTCTCATGCTGTTGAAGGTCTGCACTAGAGTAAATTTGTTTCACACATGCCCCATACTTGAACAGTTTCTGGCTGTTTTGTTTTCCCTGGTGCCCAACCAAGTGGAAAATCTCTCTCAAGACTGAACCACACATCTCACAGGGGTGGGTCTTCTGGGAAGACCGAGGTTCCTTCGGAGTCCTGGCCTGTGATACACCTACAGAAATGCTCTGTTCAAAGGGTGTCTCCATAGCCTCTGCTCGACAGCAGCAACCTGAACACAAAGAAACACTTGTGAAGTACACATTGACTTTACTGGAAGAGAGTAACCCAATTACGAATATACAAATGAAAACCCAAAACGAGCAGGGAAACTATTCTTATGTCAAACAAAATAGACTTTAAAGTCAAAAACTATCATAAGAGACAAAAAAGGTCTCTACAGAATATAAAGAAGTCAATTCATCAAGAGGATATAACAATAACAGGGGCGCCTGGGTGGCACAGCGGTTAAGCATCTGCCTTCGGCTCAGGGCGTGATCCCGGCGTTATGGGATCGAGCCCCACATCAGGCTCCTCTGCTAGGAGCCTGCTTCTTTCTCTCCCACTCCCCCTGCTTGTGTTCCCTCTCTCACTGGCTGTCTCTATCTCTGTCGAATAAATAAATAAAATCTTAAAAAAAAAATTTTAACAATAACAAGTATATACATACCCAGTATTCAAACACCTAAATATATTAAGCAAATACTAACAGATCAGAAATCGACTGCAATGCAGTAACAGTAGAGGACTTCAATAACCAGTAATCAACAATGGACAGATTATCCAGACAGAAAATCAATAAGGAAATGTTGGATTTGAACTGCACTTATAACAAAGGCACCTAAGAGACATATATAGAAGATGCCATCCAACTGCAGCAGAATACATTTTATTCTCAAGTACACATGGAACATTCTCTAGGACTCTCTCACATGTTAGGTCGTGAAACTTTTTTTTTTAAAGATGTTATTTATTTATTTGGGGTGTCTGGGTGGCTCAGTCAGGTAAGTGTCTGCCTTCAGCTCAGGTCATGATCCCAGGGTCCTGGAAGTGAGTCCCACATCAGGCTCCCTGCTCAGTGGGGAGTCTGCTTCTCCCTCTACCCTTCCCCCTGCTCATGATCTCTCTCTCACAGATAAATTAAGATTTTATTATTTATTTGAGAGAGAGAGAGAGAAAGCATGGGCAGGGGGAGAAGGAGGCTCCCAGCTGAGCAGCAAACCCAATGCAAGGTTCGATCCCAGGACCCTGGGATCATGACCTGAGCTGAATGCAGATGCTCAACCCACTGAGCCACCCAGGTGCCCCATGAAACAATTCTTAACATTTAAGAAGACTAAAATCATATCAAGTATCTTTTCCAATCACATGGCATGAAACTAGAAATCATTAACAGAAGGAATGCTGGAAAATATCACAAACATGTAGAATTTAAACAACATTCCTCCGAACAACAATGGGTCAAAGAAGAAAAAAAAAATATATGTAGACAAATGAAAATTGAAACACAACGCACTAAAAGTTACAGGATGCAAGAAAATCAGTTATAAGAGGGAAGTTTATACAAATAAATGTCTACCTTAAGAAAAAAGAAAAATCTCAAATAAGCAACTTAATACCTCAACATATGAGAAAAAGAACAAACTAAGGTCAAAACAGAAAGAAGCAAATAACAAAAACCGGAGTAGAAATAAATAGACACTAGAAAATCAATAGAAAAAGAGCCATGAAACGAAGAGCTGGATTTTTGAGAAGGTAAATAAATTTGACAATCCTTTAGTTACACTAAGACAAAAAGACTCAAAATCAGAAATGAAAGAGGAAACATCACAATTGATACTGGAGGAATACAATCTATCAAGAGACAATGAACAATTACATGCCAATATACTGGATAACCTAGAAGAAAAAGAAAAAAGAAAAGAAAGAAAAAAACATACAACCTGACAATAATAATGAAGAAATAGAAAATGTGAACAGACTGGTAAAGAGAAAATCTCCCAACAAAGAAAAGCCCAGGACCAAACCGAATCACGGGGAATTCCACCACATATTTAAAGAATTAACGCCATCCTTTTTTTTTTTTTTTAAAGATGTGTTTATTTTAGAGAGACAGAGCATGAGCATGAACGGGGAGAGGGGCAGAGGGAGAAGGAGAGAGAATCCCAAGCAGACTCGTCACTGAGCATGGAGCCTGCTGCCAAGCTTGATCTCACAACCCTGAGATCATGACCTGAGATGAAATCAACAGTTAGATGCTCAACCGACTGAGCCGCCCACTCATCGCCACCATCCTTCTTAAGGTCTTCCAAACAACTGAAGGGGGAACACCTCCAAACTCATTTTGTAAGGCCAGCACTACCGTGATATCAAAGGCATTTAAGGACAATGCAAGAGAAGAAAGTTACAGGCCAATATCCCTGATGAACATAAATACAAAACTTAAAAAAAAAAAAAAAAACAACTCCTTGCAAACCAAATCCAATCGCACATTACAAGCAACATACACTACAATCAATCAGGATTTATCCCTGAGATGCAAGGATAGTTCAACATGTGCAAATGAATACACATAATCCACCACCATAACTGAATAACAGTTTAACAGGTAAAAATCATACAACCATATCAATAGATGGAGAAAAAGCATCTAGAAAATTCAATAACCTTTCAAGATAAAAAATCACCAACAAATTAGTTAAATAAGTAAAGAACCTCAACATATCTGACAGGCCCGCAGCTAACATCATATTCAATGATCAAAAGCTAAAAGCTTCCCTCCCCTGCCCCCAGCCTCTGGCATCAGGAACAAGACAAGGTGCCCACTCGCTCCAATTTTATTCAACACAGCACTGGAAATCCTAGCCCCGAGTAATTAAGGAAGAAAAATAAATAAAAGGCATCCAAATCAGAATGGAAGAAGTAAAATTATCCGTTTGCAGGTGACATAATCTTACATATAGAAAACTATAAAGAATCCACCAAAACACTGGGATGCCTGGGTGGCTCCATTGGTTAAGCGTCTGCCTTCAACTCAAGTCATGATCCCAGGGTCCTGGGATCAAGTCCCACGCTGGGCTCCTTGCTCAGCAGGGAGCCTGCTTCTCCCTCTACCTGCCACTCTTCCTGCTTGTGCTCTCTCTCTCTGACAAATAAATACATAAAATCTTGAAAAAAAAATCTATCAAGCAATGTTCCATCTTAAAAGGAAAAAAAAAAAAAAGAATCCGCCAAAACACTATTAAATAAATGAATTCAGTAAAGTTGCAGGATAAAAAAAAAAAATTAACATACAAAACTAAGCTGTATTTATATATACTAACAATAAAATACCTGGAAAAAAAATTGAGAAAACAATCCCACTTACAATAGCATCAAAAAGAATAAAATACTCAAAGAAATTTAACCTAGGAGGTGAAAGATCTATATCCTAAAAATTATAAGAAACTGATGAAAGTGGGACGCCTGGGTGGCTCAGTTGGTTAAGCAGCTGCCTTCAGGTCACGTCATGATCTCAGAGTCCTGGGACTGAGTCCAGCATCGGGCTCCCTGCTCAGGGGGGAGCTTGCTTCTCCCTCTGTCTGCCTCTCCCCCTGCTTGTGCTCTCTCTCTGTCTCTCTGTCTCTGACAAATAAATAAAATCTTAAAAAAAGAAACTGATGAAAGAAATTGAAGACAGATGGAAAGATATCCAATGTTCTTGGATTGGAAGAATATTATTAAAATGTCCATTTACCCACAGCAATCTGCCGAGAGCAATCTACAGATTCAATGCAATCCATAATAAAATTCCAATGACGTTTTTCACAGAAATGGAAAAAAAGTCCTAAAATTTGTATGGAACCATAGAAAACCCCAAATAGCCAAAGCAATCTTGAAAAAGAAGAACAAAGCTAGAGACATCACACTTCTTGATTTCAAAATATTCCAAAGCTATAGTAATCAAAACAGTACGGTATAGCATAAAATTAGACCAATGGAATAGAACAAAGAGCCCAGAAATAAACCCATGCACACATGGTCAGCCAATCTTTGACAAGGACACCAAAAACACACAATGAGGAAAGGACAGCCTCTTCAATAAATGGTGATGGGAAAACTGGATATCCACATAGAAAAAGGAAAATGGGACCTCCACACTGGGTTTTAAAATAAGAGGGAAGGTGTGGGGAAAACTTGGCCAACCCTAACAGCAAGTTTGAGAAGCTAGACTAGCTGCTGGTGAATGTGGATATTCTGGGCTTACATCCACTCCCCGCCCAAAGTTTTCCGTATGTATTTTGGGGGACCAGCACTGTGATGAGGCCAAGGCTGTGGATATTCCCCACATGGACATTGAGGCGTTGAAGAAAACAAGAATAAAAAATGTAGTCGGGAAGCTGGCCAAGAATTACGATGCATTTTTGCCTTCAATCTCTGATCAAGCAGATCCCATAAATCCTGGGCCGAGGCCTGAATAAGGCTGACAAGTTCCCCTCCTTGCTGACTCATAATGAGAACACGGTAGCCAAAGTGGATGAAGTTAAGTCCATCATCAAACTCCAGATGAAGAAGGTCCTGTCTGGCAGTGGCTATTGGCCAAATGAAGATGAGAGATAATGAGCTTATGTACAACATCCATTTAACTATCAATTTCCTGGTGTTAAGTCTCAAGAAGAATCGGCAGAACATCTGAGCTTTATACATAAGAGCAGCATGGGCAAGCCCCAGAGCCTTTACTAAAACATAGCTTAATAAATCCTAGTGCTACCAATAAAAAAAGAAGAAAGGAAACTGGACCCTTATCTTACATCACTCACAAACATTAACTTGAATTAGAATAAGAACTTAAACGTAAGACTGGAAATTATGCAACTTTTTTTTTAAAAGATTTCTTTATTTATTTGAGAGAGAGCAAGTGCACACACATGTTCAAGTGAGTGGGGGGAGGGGCAGAGGGAAAGAAAATTCAGACTCCCTGCCAAGCACGGAGCCCAACACAGGGCTCAATCCCACGACCCACAAGATCACGACCTGAGGGGCGCCTGGGTGCCTCAGTCGTTAAGCGTCTGCCTTCGGCTCAGGGCATGATCCTGGCGTTCTGGGATCGAGCCCCGCATCAGGCTCCTCCGTTGGGAGCCTGCTTCTTCATTTCCCACTCCCCCTGCCTATGTTCCCTCTCTCCCTGGCTCTCTCTCTCTCTCTGTCAAATAAATAAATAAAATCTTAAAAAACAACAACAACAACAACAACAACAACAGCAGCAGCAGCACCTGGCTGGCTCTGTAGGTTAAGTGTCTGCCTTCAGCTCAGGTCATGATTCCGGGGTACTGGGATTGAGCCCTATGTCAGGCTCTCTGCTCAGCCAGAAGCCTGCTTCTCCCTCTGCCCCTGCCCCCCACTTGTGTTTTCTGTCAAATAAATAAAATCTTAAAAAATCCTCCACAATAACAAGAACAAAACCAAATAATCCAATTAAAAATGGGGGTGCCTGGGTGGCTCAGTCGTTAAAGTGTTTGCCTTCGGCTCAGGTCATGATTCTCGGGTACTGGGATCGAGCCCCACATCGGGGGGTCCCTGCTCAGCGGGAAGCCTGCTTCTCCCTTGCCCACTCCTCCTGCTTGTGTTCCCTCTCTCACTGTCTCTCTGTGTCAAATAAATAAATTACATCTTTTTAAAAAAATCCAATAAAAAATGGGCAAAGAACCTCAATAAACATTTATCCAAAGACACACAAATGGCCAACAGGTACATAAAAAGATGCTCAACATCCCTAATACCAGAAAAATGCAAATCTAAATCACAGTATCACCTCACACCTATCAGGATGACTATTATCCAAAAGCAAGAGAGAACAACTGTTGGTGAAGAATGTGAAGAAAAGGAAACCCTTATATACAGTTGGTGAGATAAACTGGTATAGACATTAGTACAGAATGGAAGGTCTTTAAAATTTTTCTCTCTCTGCTCCTCCCCCCACTCACTTGAACATGTGTGCTCACTTGCTCTCTCTCAAATAAATAATCTTTAAAAAAAAATAAAGTTTTATAATTTCAGGTCTTATGTTTAAGTTCTTATTCTAATTCAAGTTAATTTTTGTGAGTGATGTAAAATAAGGGTCCAGTTTCCTTTTTTCTCCTCCTATTTTTTATTGGTAGCACTAGGATTTATTAAGCTGTGTCTTAGTAAAGGCTCTGGGGCTCACCCATGCTACTCTTATGTATAAAGCTCAGATGTTCTGTCAACAACAAAATGTTATGGTTTATACAATGTCATATTAACAGATTTCTGGTGTTCAACAAATTTAGTTTTCATGATCTAAAGAAACCGTGGCATGGGGAGCGGAGAGAAGCAAAAAAGTGTATGATTCTGGAAAAGACATTAGAAGGAAGTGACTGGGGAAAAGATGTCTCTTTGTATATTAAATAGCTCTAATGTAACTATTTAATGAGGTGTTAATGCTGGCTTGAGAATCTTTTTCTGAATGATTTTAAAGAAAAATTTGGATTTTAAAGGTATTAAAATATTTTTGTTTTGTACAAAAAAAAAAAAAAGAGTTCAACCCATAGAAACAAAGAGTAGAATGCCAGGGGCGGGGGCTACGGGAAACAGGGAGATACTGGTCAGTTACAAGCTTGATTAAGTTCTGTGAATCTAATGTACAGCATGGTGATTATAGTTAGTAATAATGCTGAGTTGTATACTTGAATTTGCTAAGAGAACAGATCTTAAGTGTTCTTACACACCCAAAAAAGGTAAATATGTAAAGTAATAGATATGTCAATTAAGTTGTTTATAGTAATCATTTCATAATGTATATGAATATCGAATCATAACACTGTACACTTTAAATATAAATATATACAATATTATTTGTCAATTATACCTCAATAAAGCTGGTAAAAAGAAAAAAGAAAAAAGAAAAGAAATCTGAACACTATAAAAAGAACAGTACAGGATAGTCTTAAAAAAACAGTCCATGGTCCAGGCAGGTAATGACGATGATAATACCTGCAATTCCCAGCACAGGGAAGCCCAATGAAATGTCAGATAAGAAAAGGAAACAGGGCGCCTGGGTAGCGCAGTCGTTAAGCGTCTGCCTTCGGCTCAGGGCGTGATCCCAGCGTTCTGGGATCGAGTCCCACCTCAGGCTCCTCCGCGATGAGCCTGCTTCTTCCTCTCCCACTCCCCCTGCTTGTGTTCCCTCTCTCACTGGCTGTCTCTCTCTGTCAAATAAATACATTAAAAAAAAAAAGAAAGAAAGAAAAGGAAACAAAACCAGGGACACAGAAATAACATAGACCTAGAGAGACAACCTGGCCACGGAGAGGACAAACAAGATGCCACCCACTAGCCTCACTGCAAGACTACTGAACTCAAATTCTTCCTGAGGGTTCAATACAGACAGTATCGGGCCTGTGGGGAGAGAAGAGGACGGCGCAAAAACACAGCCCTACCAAGGACAACAACTATTCAAGAAACTGTTGAAGCAAGCAGTACCTATACTCTATATGTTGAAAAGGACAGAGCACCCCCTGGGAAAAGAGGGGCATGGGGTAATGTAAAACCTAGTTTACATCACTGGAGAGGGGGAGGGTCTTACCCAGGGAGGATATAAGTGCAAAGTTCTCCAGCATTACATCACAGTACAGGCGTCTCTGAGCCTCATTAAGGAGACTCCATTCGTCCTGGGAGAAGTACACAGCAACATCCTCAAAGGTCACGTCACCCTGTCAAGAATGGGACGGATAAAACGATGAACATTCTGTCTCTGAGAACCCACACTCCATCTCCCATACATCTACTCCACATTCATCCTCCTCTGGAGCTCCCCACCCCAGAGGAGGTACCAGGCCTTAGCACCACTGATGGCTGTTCTCTCCTCATGATCCCATTCATCACTATATTCAGCTCTCAGCAACAATAGGCGGGGGCAGATAAATGTCATGTAAGCTCTAGGCCTGGTCTCCAGGGCCCCATCCTTCCTACCAAGCAATTCCCCTACATCTCACAGATTGTACATACAAGACATAGTGAAGCCACATGGATTCATGCTTCACTCTGAGGTCCCCAATACCAGGGCCCTAGGGCCCTCAGCTCATACTTACTCTCAATGTGCACATCATTCAGTAGACCAAACCTCTCACATCTTCAGATCCCTCAAATGCATTCCCATAGCTCTGCCATCTCCGTGCCCCACACCACAGGCATGTCCCTGGACTCACACATGCACTGGGCACGTGGCATCCAGACTGCTTGAAAATTTCAAACATGATCTAGTATAGCCCCTGTCCTTTGATGGATCCCACCGACAAAGAAAGCCCCAAGGGCTGCTTTGAAGGCCTGTCCATCTACTTGTGATCTTTGCTTCAATATTAGTCACCTAGAACCACAAGTAAATTTCAGATACCTATGACCCTCTGATACTTCTGTGCTGCCCTTGCTGTCCCTCAGCAGCAATAACCCTCCTTTCTCCACTTAACCTTCATTAAAAGCACATCAAAACGCCATTGGTCTCCATGCCAGGCACAGTGACTCTCACAAATGAACATTTCCCCAGACCTTATCCACCAGCAAGACTGAAACACCACAGATGCCATAAAAGCTCACCACAAAATTTGGTGAATCTGTACGGTAGTGAATGAACACCAGGCCTGGACTCACTATCATCTTGATTCAGTTTCTACTTTGCCTCCATAGCTCTCTCATGTCCACTCATCCCAGGGAAGTAGTGGCCGCCTGCCAGATCATCCTCTCTCCCACACTGCTCCCACTATCAAATTTCTCCCTCGTCATGCACCCTCTTCTTTCTAACCCACTAAACAGCATTACCACCACGACACCACAACCTGCCCTCCCATATGTGATCCAGCTCTCCACCTTGCTGCACACAATAGCCATCACTTTTGGATGTCTCCATCCTGGACGTCTCCCAAGATTCCAGACCTGTGTGTCCAGCAGCCCATTTGATTCTTTAGTACTCAATTCTCTGAAACTTCTCAGATTCTTAATAGGGCCAAAAACCTTAGGATATTCCCAGTGGAAATTAACCTTCCACCAACTTCCCCATCCCAGCTGATGGACCTTTCATAGCTTCAGCTGCTAACACCCAAAACCCTGAGATCCTCCCTGAATCCTCCTTTCTCTTCCTCATCTACAACATCCAAAAGTCTACTTGGCCCTTCTTAAAAAATGGACAGAAGTCCAACCCCTTCTTCTATTTCCACAGCCACCACTCCTATCCATCAACACTCATCTGGATTATAGCAATTGCCTCCTCCCGGGCTCCCCATCTCCTTCCTTAACCCCATAATCTGTTCTCCACTGTGCAGCCAGATGGAGCCTGTTAAACCTGGGTATCACCAACTCTTTCCCCCTATCCAAACTTCCCATCACTTCCCTAACAGATGCCCAAGTTCTCAGGCAGCCCACATTACAGGCCTGATTCTTGATCTGCTTTTTGTTCTTAATAGAAAGAATGAAGACCTGCTATACCCTGTTTCTAACTCAGGCACGCCTTCAAGCATTTAAACAAACTGGTATCTGTTCCTGAAATAACCTTCCACACCTGTTTACATTGGCTGACAAAACCGAGAACACCTCCATGTGACCCTTGGCCTGCATTGAGGACCCTGAACTTGGGGTATCTGGAAGGTCCCGGACCCAACAGCTGGAAAAATAAGTGAACGTTTCAGGTTACCACAATCCTATACACCATTGGGGTGGTGTCAGGGCAAGTGAGGGACTGGGAGATCTTCTCCCTCCTTGTGTAGGTGCCTTAAGTGCCTTTTCAGCCTCCAGAAACTGTGGGAAGAGGAAGGCAACCGAGTGAGCTGGGCATCCTCTGTAACCAAGTGACCTGTTATGGGACTAACGTCTGTGCCTCAGTGCTCCTCCTACCAGCTCTGAGACCTTGGTCAAGAACTCAACTCCCGGTGCCTGCCTGTCTTCATCACCCCCATTCCAACCTGTTCTCCCTCGAACAGCTTTTTGGAAAGCTGTTAACACCCTAACACAGACTGTATCCCTATTCTGCTCACGATCCTCTAGGGCCCTAGGAACCAAGGTACCTCACCTCTGCCTGCATTCTACGCGCGATTCCGCCTCACGCTCTGTCGCCTGAGGGCAGAATCCTCCCGTCTCAGGCCCCCTCCAGCCTCTGCCCCAGCCGGCCCCTCAGCCCCGAGCCCACTCCCGCAGCCAGCACGCCGGCGCTCACACACGGGGCCCCCGCCCACCGGCGCCTCCCTGTCCCGGACACTGGGGCCTGGGCCGCAGGGACGCGAGCAGGCGCCCCGCGCTCGGGCCTCTCGGGTCTGGGTGGGGGGACGGCGGGGAGGGCCCGGGGGACGAGCATTTACCTGAGCCGGGTCCCTGGGCGCGGCCGCCGCCATCGGACTCTGTGGGCGGAGCGGACCCGCGGTCCCCGTCTCGGCACGGGGCAGCCCGGGCGGCGTCGCTGAGCAGCGGACCCAAGTCTGTGCGGCGGGGACAGCGCCTCCTCCCGCCCGTTCTCTGGTTGCGTCACCACAACCCACACCGGGAGCTCCGGAACCTCCGACCGGGTGAAAGAACCAGCGAGAAGCAGAAATGACCGGGGTGATGACAACCGGAAGTCCCGCCCTGAGGCGACGCGCACGCTCGGAAATCCCTCATCTTGGTCCCTCATTGGCTCATGGCTGCTGGCTCCCATCGCAGGATCTTCTGGGAAATGTAGTAGCTGCAAAGGGCGTTCACAGTGCTCCACCGGAGGATGGTCCAGGCAGCTGCCCGGGAATGCTAGTCGCGCTCCTGCGTCAAAGCAGGGAGGGGTTTTGCTCGTTGTTAAACGCGGCTTACAGACATTATTTCGACTCTATAAAGCTCAGCCTGCTCCATGAGGATAAAAATATTATTTGAGATGTCCCGAAATCCTCTATCTAAATGACATCTCATTTCACAGTGTCGTTCAAACATAAAAGAGTTCACACATAAGTGGAAACATGTTATTGTTCTTCAAATGTATATGGCCTGGAGCATTATTACTCAGTTTTGTATTAATGTGTCTGTCAGGAAGAAGAAAAAAGACTCCATACAGGGTCGTAACAGAAGAGCAAGAAAAGGCATGCTAGGCTGCCCTGAAGCGGGTGGACAAACAGGATTTGTTTCTGGTTCCCACAGAAAACTTCTCCATTACCTGTGTCATCAGTGATTTTGACAAATGGAAGCAAAAATCAACAGAAGTGGAAGTAAAATTGGAAGCTCTATACTAAATCCTCTAAATTTTACAAAGAGCTACTTTATAACTGTGTAATTTTTTTTAGATTTTATTTTTAGGGGCGCCTCGGTGGCACAGGTAGTTAAGATTCCCACTCTCGGTTTTGGGTCAGGTAGTGATCTCAGGGTTCTGAGATCGAGCTCTGCCTGGGGCTCATCCTCAGTGTGGACTCTACTTGGGATTCTCTCTCCCTCTCTCTCTGCCCCTCTCGCTCATGCTCTCTCTCTCTAAAGTAAGTTTTTGTTTTTTTTTTTTAAGATTTCATTTTTAAGTAATCTCTACACCCAAGGTAAGGCTGGAACCCACAACCCTGAGGTCAAAAGTCGCGTGCTCCACTGATTGAACCAGCTACGTTCCCTTGTAGTCTTTTTAGGATAGTATCAATTGTGTCCCCTAACTGTATCTTTTTGGATGTCCAGCTTATTTATTTGGTGAGAACACATTAAATGACAATTTTGTCAGTCTACTGTGACTGAAGTAGCTTAAACAACAGAAATTCATTTTCTCACTGTTCTGGAAGCTGGAAGTTGAAGACGAAGGTGTCAACAAGTTTGGTTTCTCCTGAGTCCTCTCTCCTTGGCTTGTGGATGGCCATCTTCTCGTGCTCTCACAGGGCCTTTTCTTCCCTATGAGCATACTCCCGGTGTCTATTTTTAGAAGAAAATCAGTCCTAATGAAGTAGTGCCCCACCCATATGATTTCATTTAACTTTAATTGCCTCTATGAATGCTCATTCTGGCTTAGGATTTCAACATATTGATATTACACTCATAAATGTTTTAGTGGTAATGAAAGGTAAATGACTGACCAAAGACATGTAATAAAGAGGAAAAAGAGCAACTTTTTGAAAGTATCATCCAGGTGCCAATGGTTCACAATAATTACTAAAATTGACTGATAAAAACTAATTTCCAAAAGCTTCCCACTAAATACTGTAAATGCTCTTATAAGATTTAAAACAAACAAAAACCTTTCCATTTAAACAAATATTAAAAGGTGGTAAAATAGGGGCACCTGGGTGGCACAGCGGTTAAGCGTCTGCCTTCGGCTCAGGATGTGATCCTGGCGTTCTGGGATCGAGCCCCACATCGGGCTCCTCTGCTAGGAGCCTGCTTCTTCCTCTCCCACTCCCCCTGCTTGTGTTCCCTCTCTCGCTGGCTGTCTCTCTCTGTCTAATAAATAAATAAATCTTAAAAAAAAAAGGTGGTAAAATGGAAAGTTTAATAAAGTAAATTTATTAGAATACTTAAATTTTTATCATTAACAATACTATTTAAGGGGCACTTGGATGGCTCAATCAGTTAAGTGTCTGCCATCAGTTCAGGTCATGATCCCAGGGTTCTGGGATGAAGCCCCACATTGGGCTCCCTGCTCAGCGGAGAGCCTGCTTCCCTCCCTCTTCCTCTGCCTGCCGCTCCCCCTGCTTGTGCTCTGTGAATAAATAAATACAATCTGTAAAAAAACAATACTACTTATTCCACCTGATCAATTCCTCACAAACCCATCATCTCCCTTCCCAAATTTCTGATCATTCTGACAGTTCAGGTGTCCTCTGATACCTGGTAGAAAAAGCCTTGCCCACTTTCTGTGCTTTTCTCACCACTGTCCTCTTCATACACTGTACTATAAATGCATCGATCAAGCCCCGCATCAGGCTACCCGCTCAGTGGGGAGCCTGTTTCTCCCTCTCCCTCTGCTTCTCCCCCTGCTTGTGTTTGATCTCTCTCAAATAAATAAGATCTTTTAAAAAAAGAAAGAAAATAAAGGACACCTTTATGTCCAACATCACTCAGAAAATATTTCCTTCCAAAGCTGCCATGGTTTTAAGGAACTCCTTAGAGACAAGCCCTAAGGAGTTGGCAAAGACAGATTGTTTAACCAAATCTCTCTCTTTTTAAAGATTTTATTTATTCATTTGTCAGAAAGACAGAGAGAGCACAAGCCGGGCAGGCAACTGGCAGAGGGAGCAGACTCCCCGTTGAGCAGGGAGCCTGATCCAGGACTCAATCCTAGGACCCTGTGATCATGACCTGATCCGAAGGCAGACGCTTAAGCAACCGAGTCACCCAGAAGTCCTTTTTTTTTTTTTTTTAAAGATTTTATTTCCTCATCTGAGAGAGAGCATGAGCAGGTAGGAGGGGCAGAGGGAGAAGGAGAAACAGGCTTCCCCTGGGAGAGGGAGCCCGCCTCTGGGCTCTATCCCAGAATCCCAGGATCATGACCTGAGCTGAAGGCAGATGCCCAACCAAATGAACCACCCAGGCGCCCCTACGTTGGCCACTTTGAATCAGTTACACTTCACTCTTCCACCCAGTACATTTCCTGCTTCTACCACTTCTCAGTCACACCCTTACAACCTTTTTTTTTTTAAACTCAACTTTTTAAGAATTTTTTTTCTTTTTCTGTTATCTCAATTCCCATGTAATTCTCATTCTATTTGCACCTTTATCTTCACAGATCCAATGTTATGAGCAAACTTCTAAACAGAACAATCACATTTAAGATTTTGGTTAAAAGTCCTCTCACCAGGTCTTGACACCGTTAATAATTTCTGTATTTTTAACTTACTTTTGCTGGTTCTTCATTTTCTCCCAATCAATAGTAATGGAATTCCTGAGGGCTCAACTTTTAGTCACCTCTGTCTTCACTATCTACACACATTTTATTGGCGATCTCATCCGTCATGGCATAAACACCACTATAAGCCAAAAACTTCCAAATTCCTATTTTTGAACATGTACAAAGGGAGCATTTTTTAAAAAAATATTTTATTTATTTATTTGACAGAGATAGAGAGACAGCCAGCGAGAAAGGGAACACAGGCAGGGGGAATGGGAGAGGAAGAAGCAGGCTCCCAGCGGAGGAGCCCGATGTGGGGCTTCATCCCAGGACCCTGGGATCACGCCCTGAGCCAAAGGCAGCCGCTTAATGACTGAGCCACCCAGGCGCCCCCAAAGGGAGCATTTTATCCCTTAATTAAAGTTTTGGGATAACAGGAGGTCATCTCCTCTCTGGGAAGAGATTATTATTTCACATGTAATAATGTGTTTATAGGGACTTGAGATGATCTCAGAAACACTTGTAAAATAATCATATTATTGAGAACTATTAGAAGTGATTACATAATTTATTGAGAGAGAAACTACCAGGCCATAACACATTAAAAATGCCCGGAGGGGCACCTGGGTGGCTCAGTCAGTTAAGCGTCTGCCTTCAGCTCAGGTCATGATCACAGGGTCCTGGGTCGAGCCCCATGTTGGGCTCCCTGCTCAGCTGGGAACCTGCTTCTCCCTCTCCTCCCTACTCGTGCTCTCTGTCGCTATCTCTGTCTCTCTCTCTCAAATGAACAAAATCTTTTTAAAAAAATAAAAAAATAAAATGCCTGGAAAACATTAGATAAAAATGACAGGCAAGACAAAGTAATAATTGAAAGAAGACGGCTAAGACAAAAGATGGGTTTACTGGGGTGTGTTTCTGGTGAACTGAAGTGTTTTACCTAAAAAATATTATTTTAAATTTCTGGTATCTCTGCACCATTGCAGCCTGGATGAAGAAGAAAATAAAGAAGTAGGGAAGACTTGAACATGGACACTTGAAAATGAACATGGACAAAGTAGGTATACTTTTATTCACTACTTCAATAGATACATGTTAAGCATGTAATGTTTGTCAAACATTATTCTTGTAAATGAGAAGTATCAGAAGGAAAAGTATCTGGCAAAGAGACTGCCTCTATTAAGCAATGTTATCTTCAGGAAAGATAAACTTCAGGCAAAATAAGTAATAGATAAAATATGCAATATATTTTCAGATGACAGGGGCGCAGACACGAATTCCACAGAGAGATTCTGTCTCTAGACTGTCTTCAGACTAGAACTGAACATCTGTTATTCCCTGGATCTACAGATTGCCAGTTTCCCCCCAATGATCTTGGACTTTCCAGCCTCCACATTTTTGCAAGCCAATTCCTTAAAAATTTCTCTTCCTTTCTCATGTCTCCATTAAGCCAGTATTATTGAGGAAAAAAATGAATATAAATTTCCTCTCTCTCTCTGTCTCTGTCTCTCTCTCTCCGTGTGTCTGGTTATTGGTTCTTTTGCTCTGGAGAACCCTGATGATTAGTCTTTAAAAACTTTCTGTGATCAGTACAAAACTGTATACCCCACGTACTTTCTTATTGGTCCTGGGGAATAGGTTGCACTTTATCTCATCAGTAATTTTATGTCTATAGCAGATTTCTGGGATCAGTACAAAGAAAGTGTTACTGAACCTAAGTTCAGCTGCCAGTCACCTGAAAGATCATTACTCAAGAGACAAGTTTTGATTGGAAAGGAATTTGAGTTTTGTGCAGGAGCCTGGCAACCTGGGAAGGGAAGGCGGCGTCTTGTCCAAAAGCCAATTCTGAGGTTTCTGCCCTGCCCAAGGTTTTTTTTTTAAGGGGTTTAGGCTAGTTGTTCAGCAAAAGGAGTGCTGTGGCCTGCAACATTTGTTGGTCACAGGCAGACCTGATGGTGCCAGTTACAAACGTTATCTCAGCGCTCAGGAGTTGGGGGGGGGGCAGCTCTTGTTTCACGATGTGCAGAAGTGCTCTGTTCTTTCTGCAAAGAAAGGCAAGTTCTACAGATACACAAAGGGAGGTCAGTAAAATCATTTCTGTGACCTAAAATAAAACATTTTGCTAAACAAACAAACAAACAAACAAACAAAACCCTGCTAGGCTAATCAGAAAGCCGAGGTGGCTTCAAACAGACTTGTTGGCCTCTGTGGCCTGGGAAATTTCTGGTTCTCCACTCCTCAAGGCTGGTGGTCTGCAAATCTCAAACAAAGTAAATTAGTTCTGTTACAGATCAAGGGCCTCAAGTCAGCAAGTAAGGAGTGTGTCAACTTGAAGAAATTTAACCCTTAAGACCAGATGATGTGCTTCTCATTTAGAATGATAAACACCTCATTTGAGGGGCACCTGGGTGGCTCAGTCGGTTAAGCATCCGACTCTTGATTTTGGCTCCGGTTATTATCTCGGGGTCTTGAGATCAAGCCCTATGCTGGGCTCTATGCTCAGCAGGGAGTTGGCTTGAGATTCTCTCTCCCTCTCCCTCTGCCCAGGCCCACACCCAGCTCTCTCTCAAATAAATAAATCTTTTTTTAAAAAAATAAACACCTCATTTGCTATAAGAAAGAATGAATGAAACATTGCCAAGCTTAAAGGACAGAAATAATGAAGGTGTATAATGGTGTTAGGGTCTAAGTGTATCTCTGGTACATATAAAATGCTTTGATCGTCCCTGAACATCAGCATCTGCTCCACGTTTGTTAGGATTTCTAAAGTTTGCTCCACTCATTCTGTGAGCAGTGACAACTTAAGTCTCACCTGACCTCCAAAATTTAAACCACGGAGCTGTGAGATGGGGATTCTCCCATCACTCCCACTAAAAATAAGATGTGCCAATTTAGTCCCTAAATGTCCTTCCACAGAAACTGTGTGGTAAAAGACAGGAAACAGGCTTGATTTTTTTTCAAATGACTGCAGTTCTTAATGGGGGTGAGACATGTAACCACAACTGGTCCGGAAATCAAAGATCTTTTGTGATCTCTACGATTTACCCAAATTTTGTGGTTCTGACACCCATTTTTTAAAAAGATTTTATTTATTTGAGAGAGAGCAGAGTGAGAGAGAGCACGTGAGCATGAGTGGGGGGAGGGGCAAAGGGAGAGGCAGACTCCCCATTCAGTAGGGAACCCAACACAGGGATCGATCCCAGGACCTCGATATCATGACCTGAGCCGAAGGCAGCCCCTTAATCCACTGAGCCACACAGGCACACCCTGACTCCCATTTAAATGATATATCTGATGGGGCACCTGGGTGGCTCAGTTGTTAAGCATCTGCCTTCCGCTCAGGGCGTGATCCCAGGGTCCTGGGATGGAGCCCCACGTCGGGCTCCCCGCTCTGCTGGGAAGCCTGCTTCTTCCTCTCCCACTCCCCTGCTTGTGTTCCCTCTTTTGCTGGCTGTCTCTCTCTCTGTCAAATAAAATCTTTAAATAAATAAATAAATACATAAAATATCTGATTATTTAAATTCATTTTGTAATTCCTCTTTATTATAATTCCCCTAGAATTTTTTATTATTTGTATGTATTAATTTCATACACACTTTTTGTTTATCAAGGTTTTCCTTATTATTTTTTCAATATGTATAAAATATTTTTGTTTAGAAAATTTTCAGATTTATGTGCATATACATACAATAAATGGTATTTCCTCTTTCTCCTGTTCCACTCCCCAACCTCTATAATGCAAGAGTTAAGTTCTGTAATCAATTGTTGGGCATGCCTCCAGAAATATTTTTTATTTGTTAGCATACATTTGCAGTAACTAATTTGTAATATACCAAACGTCTGATGGTCCCTAAATCTAATTCCAATTAATAATTTATTGTTATTTAATAATTTATTGACTATTAATCTAAACAAGTAAAATATTATTATGGATTTGAAGTGATGCTATGATGAATCCTAATTTGAATTCTCTGATGGGACACCTGGGTGGCTCAGTCATTAAGCGTCTGCCTTTGGCTCAGGTCATGATCCCAGGGTCCTGGGATGGAGCCCTGCATCGGGCTCCCTGCTCAGCGGGAAGCCTGCTTCTCCCTCTCCCACTCCCCCTGCTTGTGTTCCCTCTCTCACTCTCTCTCTCTGTCAAATAATAAAATCTTGAATTCTCTGAGAGCATCTAAATTTTAGGTGGCCAAATTTTAGGCAGTTTAGGTGCTGCTGTTAACTTAAATGTGGCTAATAAAACTATGTTGTTGTTGTGTTTTTTAACATAACCATGAACAGATACCTCACCAAAGACGATACATGGATGGCAAACAAACATATCAAAAGATGGTCGACATCATTTGTTACTAGGAATTTCTAAATAAAACAATGAGATATCACTACATACCTATTAGAAATGGCCAAAATCCAAAACACTGATGGATATGGAGCAAGAGAAACTCTCATTCATTGCTGGTAGGAATGCAAAATGGTACAGCCACTTTGGATGACAGTTTGGTTTCTTACAAAACGAATCATATTCTTATCATAAAATCTGGCATTGTGCCCCCTGGGTATTTACTTAAAGCAGTGGAAAACGTATGTCCACATAAAAACCTGACGATAGATATTTATTTATGAATAAACTATGATCCATCTATCCAATGGGATATTATTCAACACTGCAAAGAAGTTATCAAATCCTGAAAAGGCAGGAAGGAAACCTGAATGCATATCACTAAGTAAAAGAAGCCAATCTGAAGAGAGTACGTACTGTATGACTGCAAGTCTATGACATTCTGGAAAATGTCGAACTATAGAGACATTAAAAGGATCGGTGTTTGCTAGGGGCTAGGGGCAGACCACTGAATAGGCAGAGCACAGATTTGGGGGGCAGTGAAACTAGGTATGATACTGTAATGGTGGATACATGTCATCATACACTTGTCAAAACCCCAATGTTAACTGTGGACTTTGGGTGAAAATGATGTGTCAGTGCAGATTCACTGATTGTAACAAAATATTCCACTCTGATGTAGGATGTTGAGAGTAGGGAGGTCTGTGTTTATGGGGGGGGGAGGGGTATACGGGAAACCTCTGTGGCTTCCAGGCAATTTTGCTGTGAACCTAAAACTGCCCTAAAAAAACAAGATCTAATTTAAAAAATAATAATCTGGATTTGATTGCCTGCTTAACAAAGAAAAAAATTGATCATAAATACAAAATAATGGCCAACTTAGTAGGGTCTTCTCTTCTTCAGCATGCAAGCTCTACTCATCACATGGCTGACTCTACTCCTTTCACTGCCGTCTCCTCCCAATGTGGAAGCCATGTAAATTGTTGATCCTTGCTTAGGAAAAATGATGAGAAACAGAGTAATAGAAAAAGATGTCACTGTAATACTCTCTCAAAATTGAAGGTTAAACAATGCAACATAAAGAATGGTGCCCTAGAAAATAAAATGAATCGTTTTAGTAAAAAGGGGGAAAACATTTATCTGAATTTGTTAATTATTGAAATTATGACATTTTTAGAACTTCAAATTTTCAGACATCTACAAAAGAGAAAGGGTTAATAAATGAATCATGTGGACCCACAACATAGTTTCACAGGACCCACCCACTGCCAAACTCATTTCATGTATAAACCCACCCAAGTTTCCTCCAAAGCCAATTCATGTTAAGGATAATTTAAGAAGCCATATAATTGTGCCTCTAAACACTTCGGTGAATGTTCATAAAAGAATATTTTCTATAAAAGAATATTTTATTTAACATACAATATCTTTATCACATGTAAGTTATAGTTGCTTAAAATGATCAAATACCAAGACAGTATTCAAATTCTGATATGTTGATTAAATATTCAGAGTTGTTTGTTGGGATCAGCATTCAAATATTTTTCTGACCACTGTATCATATTTATATATTCTCTAGACTTTATTATACTCTACAGATATCCTGTTCCTTTTATCTTAACATATTACATTTTGTGAAAAGACTCCTATATCTTATAGAATTTCATATATATTAATTTGGCTTACTGCTTCCTCATAATGTATTTTAATATAATCCTCAATGCTCCATTGTTCCTTTAAACTGTCACTTAATCAATGGGTGGGATCAAAATTAGATTTGGTATTTGGGTAGAATTATTCACAGGCAGCCATTGCTACTTTTTTCTGTATGACATTCCAAACAAACATAGTACCTCCTTTTGTCTATTTTTGTCAAGTTACCATCAATATATTCAGTACGTTCTTGTAGTATCCCCCCAATCAACCCATAATGACACTGAAGAGAAACAAAAATAAACTTTCCTTCCCTTCTTAGAAAAATAAAGCTACCTGCACAAAATATTGTGACACCTTCTTCCTCTTCCTCTTTTTCACCTAGCGCTATGTTCTTGATTTGCAGCAGTTGAGAGAACCTCCTCGTCATCTCCACACTGTCTAATGCTCCATCCTGGTATGCATCATGATTTATTCAATCAACCTTCCACTGACAAATATCAGATAGGTTTCGATCTTTTTGTTATTATAAAAAAGCACTCCAAAAAATAAATTTGTGTGTATGAAAGACCTGATGTTAAAGTTTATACTAAATTGAGTTGAAAAAGTGGGTTATGTGAAAAATCACATCTGAGTATAATGAGAATAAGCCAATTTTATTTTATTTATTAATCAATAGGTTTTTTTAAGTAAGCTTTACACACAACATGGGGCTCAAATTCATGACCCTGAGATCAAGAGTCCCATGTTCCACCGACTGAGCCAGCCAAGCACCTCAAGCCAATTTTATTTCAAAGTTTGCATATTTCTCCGATTCAAGAAAAATCAACCCCCCCCCCAAGTCCTCTAAATTGATAAAACTGTTCTAACTTAAATTCGGTTATTTTCTTTCTCAACCATACTAGATCTGGGATCCTTGGAAATGCTTTACTCATTTATCTTTATAATTTTACTTTGTTCACTGCATAGAAGGTGCTATTGACAGACTCAACCAACTTATCTAAAGCTTCTCTCTAATGAGATTTGTCAGCCAATGGCAGCTTTTGAATGGAATTTATTTTCTGGAATGATGTTGGATATTAACCTGTCTTTATTTTCACAGAAAGGGCGGAAGGTTTTTCTTAGCACTACCTGCTTTCTGAGTAGCTTTCAGAACCTTAAGCTTTGCCACAATGCTTCGCAGTGGATGAAACTTAGACTGATGTTCCCAAAGTGTCACTGCTTCTGTTTCCCCTCCTGCACCCTGCATCTCCCTTACATAAATGTACTGCTATGAAAGCAAATGGCTCCAAAAGAAACAAGTAAAAAAACTACTGAAAAAATATATAGTGCCGTTCATTGGATATTCCAGAAATATTATCTCACTGCACACATGCATGTTGTCCTCCACTGACGTTATGTGCTCTGGCCTCATCTACCAAGTGGCGCCCCGTCACTCCCACACAAGCAGCAAATCCAACACATTCATAGCCATGGCCTTTCCCCCAGACCCTTCTGTGAAACCAAAGCCCCAAGCTCCATTCTTGATGGGACAAAAGCCAATCTCATCCTGATGAATACGTTGGTCTCCTTTTACTTTCTTCCATTTTATCTTTTTGAATAGCCCTGATTATGAACCTACGACATGGTCTGATGAACACCTCTACACTGGTCTCTTCAGACTCCCTGACATTCATCCCTTCATGCTATTTGACAGTGACATGTGGGTCTCTCAATTCTGCTTTACCTGCTGGGCAAGAAAAACAAATGTTCCAAGTACAGTCTCTAGGGTTTTAGTTCCCTCGAGAACATCACACTGTTTATTTCATCAACCTTATATATTTGTAGGCTCACATTTCCTATCATTAGTCTTCCAGGATATTTTGATTCAAAATTCAGTAAGAGTGATAGTAAGTCTGCTTCTCTTGCTTATAGTGTGGACAACTATAAGCTACATCTTGAAAGGTCACACTGCCCTGCCATGATGATGACAGATGAAACCACTAACAGTCTACTTCTGAGGAACCACAATCCCTTCCCCAACACATCTACCCTACCATCTATCTCCCAAGCCTCCCAATTTAGACGAGAAATCAGGCCCTGGTACCATCAGTGTTGTTGTCTCCTCATGGTCCCATTGATCACTGCGTTCAACCACCAGCAAGAGACAGGTGGACAAATACATATCTAAGCTGGGGCCTGGCATACAGGAATCCATGACCTCCTGACAAGCAATCCCCCTGGTATGGTCATTGCCTTGTAATTATCAGTGCAGGGCCCTGGGACCATCTGACAATGCTCCCTCTCCAAGGACTCATTCTTGAGACTGCACATCCCTCAGTCTCCATATCCCACAGCTGTATGACCATGACTGCCACCACATCACTGTCCCGCTTCATAAGCACCTGCCTGACCTACCCAGATGTTACTGCTTCCACTTAATCCGACTCTTAGATTATGGTGATGGCCAAACACATGACACCTGAGACTGGACAGAGGAGCCTGACGGCAGTTTATTTATCACAGAAATTCACACCTCTGATTATAGGATACCACTCAGCATAAAGGCCCATATGGGAGCTGCATTCTGAAAAAGAGTGAACAAACAGAGGCCATGAGATGCTATGCTTGCAGAATGAAAGGTTGGGAGCACTCTGAATCCCACAGGAGGATGTGACTGGCTTGTTTGTATAAGCCTGTGGGCTGGTAGGGGACTGAAGCCTGCTACAAAGAGATGAGCAGGAATTGCACCATGTTCCCTTTATGAAAAGGGTTGTTGGGCTAGGAGCTATCATCCCATGAAGCAGTGTGGGGAGGAGAACTTGCACTCAGGCCATTTGAGCAGTTGGTCTCACCAAATGTCAAGAAAGCACATCATGTAGGGTTTAGGCCTTATGCCACACTTTGGCAGATAGCATCCACAGTATTCTTGGCAAATTCAAACAGGATCCCATAAGACCACTGACTTCCCCTGGGTCCCGAGAGCAGTGTTACTCCAAATCATTTTATGAAGGCCTCACCCTGTGGCTCTGATCCTTGCCTCAGACTTAGACACACAGAACCATGTGCGGATCTCAGATATTCATAGTTCCATTCTATTTCCTTGATGCACTTGCTGTCACCTTAGCAAATAAAAAATTTCTCTCTCCCCCTGTCATTCCAAGACCACCCCCATTAATTGCCCATCCCAGGCCTAGTGATTCTCACAGGTGACCCTATTTTCCCCTGACCAGGCTGAATGAAACACTTCACACCCCACCAAAGTCCTCACAAAATCTTATTAAGTCTAAAAAGTGGCTAGAAAGTATCAGCTCTGGCCCGAGTGTCATCTTTCGTCCATTACCCCTTGTCTCTGCATCCATCGGAAGGCCACTCTTCCCCTGGAAGCTGTGGACACCTACCAGACTATCCTGTCTGATATACCAAATCTTCATGTCCACTTACCTACATTTGTGAAGACTAATACCATCGCCAGGTATCCAAGCAAGAGTCCTGGGTCCCCACTTTCCACAACTGGCCCCCAAAGAGTTTTGCCTCAAGTTTGCCTCAATGTGACCCACTGCTTACTCATCTCGGTCCACAATGTGGTTACCACATTTTGGATGTCTCTAACCTGAATCCCTCCCCAGATTTCCTGACCTGTATGTTAGTTGTTCATTTGATGCCTCCAGTCAGTGACTTGTGAAACACCTCAGACTCTTAAAATGGTCAGAACTAAGCTCCTAATATCCTCAGTGAATACCAACTTGCTCATCCGAATTTCCCACCAGCTAGATCCCAAGACCTGACCTTTACTTCTCACCTGCCTGTATCCACCAGCCTTTGTCCCACATTTTTCCTTAGGTGCCTCTTTCTAGCTTATCTCCTAACTCAGGCAAAAGACCCAAGAGGCATAGAATCCCAGGAGAG
This sequence comes from Ursus americanus, assembly GCF_024610735.1. Taxonomy (NCBI): domain Eukaryota; kingdom Metazoa; phylum Chordata; class Mammalia; order Carnivora; family Ursidae; genus Ursus; species Ursus americanus. The sequence goes on from NC_142147.1 coordinate 58,095,498, forward strand.
AAACCAACACCACCCCTCAAGCAAAAACTGCCTGGTCAAAGAGCTCTGGCCTCTGGTGGCCAAAACCAGACCAGTTTGAGCTTAACCCCGGACTCGTGTGTGCAGATGGGCCAGGAAGTGACCAACAGTAACCTTGACCTCATTACAATGCTATAAATCACTCCCCGAGGTGGAGACAACTGCAAATGAAACACCCAATGTATGAAGAAGCATGTTCTGTCAACTGCACCTGCACACCCAATTCCTTGTACTTCCTCACCCCTACGTGCTTAGACAGACATCACTCTTCCTCCACCCCTGGACCTTTAAAACTTTCCCTGGCTATTGTTCGGAGAGCCAGTTTGACACCTTTGTTGTGACTGTGTCTCCCTTCCATTGCAGCTGTTGTCCCCAATAAAGCCTGGTCTGTTTTTAAATTGTAGGTCCAGCCTGTTTCTACCGTTGCCGTGTCCAAGGACCAGAGTCCGGTAACACACTGATACAGCTTCCATTCCTACGGCTACTAAGACCAAAAGCTCTGAGATCATCACTGATTATCTCTTTCATTCCCTCACTGTCCACATCAGAAAGTCTAGTTGCCCCTTTTTAAAAACACACAGCCAGAATATAACCATTTCCTAAGCAACAACCCTGGTCCATTAACCCTCACCTGGACTATGGCAGTAGCCTGCACAATGATTGTCCTTGTGCTCTCTCAAGCCCACAGTCTGTTTTTCACTGTGAAGCCAGATGAAGCCTCTTAAGACCTCGGTAACATCACCTCTTTCCTGTGATCGAAACCTTTTATTACTTCTAGAATACACACCCAACACCTCAGGCAGTCACCTGACAGGACACCTATCCATTTGCTATTTATTTCTACCTGAAAGAAAGGAGACCTGTGGTTTTTGAACATTCCTGACTTCAGTTTTACCTCAAGGCACTTGCACATCCTGGTACCCACTCCTGGGTTAACCTTCCAAAGCTGTTTACAAATGGTTACCAGAAAAGGGAATGCCTGCATATAACCCCTGACATGGCCTTAGAACCCTGGGCTTAGGGGTTCTCCAGGATCACCAGACTCAAGGAGGGAGGAATGGCATGAAGAGCATCAGGACACCACAATCCAGAGAACATGGAGATGAGAGGTTGGGGCCAGTGAGGGACTGGGACACACTCCACTTCCCTGTGTAGGTTGCAAGCACTTCTCCAGCCATGAGAACCTGTGCTGAAGAGGCAGGCGTTTAAGAAATGTGTCCATGGGGGCGCCTGGGTGGCTCAGTCGCTGGGCATCTGCCTTTGGCTCAGGTCATGATCCCGGGGTCCTGGGATCGAGCCCCACATCGGGCTCCCTGCTCAGCGGGAAGCCTGCTTCTCCCTCTCCCACTCCCCCTGCTTGTGTTCCCTCTCTCGCTGGCTTGTCTCTATCTCTGTCGAATAAATAAATTAAAACATCTTAAAAAAAAAAAAAAGAAATGTCCCTTCAGGAAACTTTTATGCCATGTGTGTGTAAAAAATATTTTATACACACCTATATATATGAACACTGTATATTAATGGGTGCGTAAAAGAAATCGCGATTAAGAAATCTTTTATAATATGTGTGTGTAAGAAATATTTTAGAATATGCGTGTATAAGAAATAATGTATACACACCTGTATATATCAACGTCATATATAAATGTGTGTATAAGAAATCTCTGTAAAAAATCTTTTGTAATATGTGTGTATAAGAATTATTTTTCAAAGTGTGTATAAGAAATATTTTATACACACCTATATAAGTCAATACTTCATACTTATTTTGCATAAAACAAATCTCGATTAAGACATCTTTTAAATATGGGTGTATAAGACATATTTTATACTCACCTATATATATCAATATTTCACCTATAAATATGTGTATAAGAAATCTCGATTTACAACGGGGTGCCTAAGAGATTCCTCTGCTATAGAGCAGTACTGGAACTATAACGGGGTGCCTAGGAGGAATCTCTTAGGCACCCCGCTATGGAGCGGTACCTGAACTATAGCTAGAAAGTGCAACATAGCCACACGTTTCCTACATAAATGATATTTGTGGGGGATCCTCCCTCTATGGAGGTTTAGATGTATGAGATTCAAATCAGGCAGATGGCTCCTCACAGAGGCTTTGATCCATTTTGTTACACCAAACAAGGAGATTGTACGTTCCCTCCACAACTAAGGTCTTTCTCCAGTGTGAACTCTGCATTGATAATTGAAGGTGGAACTATCGCTAAAAGATTTCCTATATTTACTACACTCGAAGGCTTTTCTTCAGTGTAGACACCTGGTTCTGAGCAAGTGTGCCTGTGTAGCTGAAGGCTTTCTTGCATTCTCCCCAGTTGTGATGACTTTTTCTGCCAACCCACATTTGATGGTTTTGTTCGGCCTCTCCTTCTTGTAGAAATAGCTCGGAGTGGCCAGTAAGTCCTTTCTAACCTCCTCACAGGTAAAGGGCTTCCTTAACACCTGGAACTTGCAGCTCTTCTCACATGAGGCCCTTTCCGTGTTGCTTCTGAGGTTTTTCACCAGTATGCTGATCCTGGTGACACTGAGGGTATGCACTGAAATAAAACTGTTTGGTACATGCTGCCTTCTTGTATACAGTTTCTATCCACGATGTTTTCCATGGTGCTCAGCCAACTGTAAAGTGTGCTTCAAGATATGGATACACATATCACAAGGGGGGGTTTTCTAGATGAAGGGACCTGACATGGGAGTCCTGATCTGTGCTGCTCCTAGAGAAACACTGTTCAGAAAGTACCTCTTTGCTCTCTGCTACACACCAATAACCCGAAAGCAAAGAAGTGACAGTGCAGTATGTGTTGATTTTACTGGAGGAATATGTCTACACTGATTCACTGAATTACAACCAATTGAATTACTCAATTGAAATGCAACCAGAAATAAGCCCTGGGGATGCTTTTCAAGAAATGGAGTGGGGTTCTGGTTGCAGAAGTGGCTACTGTGCATTACTGGACCCATAAGGTCACATACTGGTAGCGGCCTCACCAGGAGGACACAAGGACAGGGTGTGTGGCACAGGGAAGCAAGGCAGATGTACAATTTCTTCTTCCACCAAAGGCTTTCAGCAGGAACTTGTCTGCTGGTGGCATTTAAAGCTATGCAGAGGTGTGTGAAAGCCCAGGACAATCCAATTGCAACAAACAAGTGGGAGTTCAAGGCCAGTATCAGGATACGTGTACACCTCAGGACACAACATGTGCAGGCCAATGTTGCAGAGCACTTCAGAAGGAGTGGTGAGAGGGATGGGTAGGATGCAGAAAACAGAAGGGGGAGATTTTCCCTAGGCTTCAACAAGTCAGCAAAATACCAACAATGGAAAGATAGAGGATGCCTGGGTGGCTCAGTCGGTTAAGCTCTGCCTTAGGCTCAGGTCATGATCCATCAAGTTCCATATTGGGCTCCTTGCTCAGCAGGAAGACTGCTTCTCTCCCTCTGCCTGCTGCTTCCCCTGCTTCTACTCTCTCTCTGACAAATAAATAAAATCTTGGAAGGAAGGAAGGAAGGAAGGAAGGAAGGAAGGAAGGAAGGAAGGAAGGAAGGGAGGGAGGGAGGGAGGGAGGGAGGGAGGGAGGGAGGGAGGGAGAGACGGACTGGGGTGCGGCCACTGGCAATGGCACCAAAACCCTGGTTGAACAAGACAGGGTGCTGGTGTGATCTGAAGTGACAACACACTCCCCCCAGCTGCCATCTACCAGGTCCAGGCCCCCTCTGAGCCCAACCTGCTGTGGCTTGGGTCATGTCCAACCTGTGATGCAGAAAGAACTCTTCCAGGTCCTAGTTGAGCAACTATGGGGGAAAAAATGCCAGATGAGTGGCTAGTACTGGGCCAGGGCAGGTCAGCACACAACAGACCACAGAAAAGAGATCTAAACACTATAAAGAGAAGTGAGTGGGAGGCTTGAAAAACAGCTCATGGTCCAGATAGCAGCAGCCATGAGAATACAAGTAATTCCTGGCACAAGCCAGCACAAGGAGATGTCAGCTGAAGTAAGGAAGCAAAACCTAAGGTACAGACGTGCCATGGACATAAATACAGTCACCAGCCAGGGAGAACGCAAGCAAGGCAGGATCCTTCAGCTCACTGTAGGAGTACTGATGCTGAATCTTTCCCTGTGAGGCTTCTGGGCAGCAGATGTTGGGGCTGTAGGGGAGGGAAGAGGTCAGTGCAAACAATCCAGTCCTATCAACCACAGGGCCTGCCCAGGGAACTGGGGATGGAAGCAGTGTCCGTAGTCCTGATGTGAGAAGGAAGAGCACCCTCTGGGGAAAGCAGGGTTGGAGAGGGGGGATGTGAAGCCTAGATCAGGGCACCGGGGAGGGTATGAGTGCCTTGCCCAGTGAGGATATGAGGATAAAGTGCAAAGTTCTTCCGATTCACATTGTGGTACAGGCATCTCTGAACCTCATCCAGGAACCCCCACTCCTCCCACAAATATATAAGCATGTCCTCAAATGTCATAGCACCTGTCATGATAGGGACAGATGAAATCAGGAGTAGCCTCTCTGAGGTCCCACAATACAAACTCATCTTCCTCCAGAGATCCACATCTCTGAGGAGATAGCAGTCCCTGGTCCCACTGATGCCCATGCCCTCCTAGTGGTCACATTAATACTCTGCCCACACCTCACCACCAACAGGCAGGTAGGCAGATGCCATCTAAAGAGTGGGGCTGGCCTTCAGGGCCCAAACCCTCCTGCCAGGCAATAACCCTGGGGTCCCCAAGATCATGACTCCCAGATACAACCAAAACTGGCTTCACAGTTTCATCTTCAGTTCCCAATAGCAAGGCCCTGGAGACATCAGGTCACGCTTTCTTTCTACATGCACATCATTCTGTGGACCATACTTTCTCACACCTCCAGACACCAAAGTCACATTTTAACGTCACCACCACCTCCCCCTGTCCCACACCACAGGCATCTCCCTGGACTCACCCAGGTGCTTGGCACATGGCATCCAAAGAGTGCTTGACAAATTCAAACACGATCCAGCACAACACGAGACCTCTGATGGATCCCACGGCCCAGGAAAGCCCTGAATGCTGCTTTGAAGGCCTCTCAGCCTACCTCTGAACCTTTCTGCAGTATTAACCACTTAGAACTCCATGTGAGTTTGAGACACCCATGCCCTCTTCCACTTCTGTGCTGCACTTGCTCTCCCCTCAGCAGCCACTATCCATTATTCTCTAAGAAATTTTCATTAAAATCCCAGCACCACTGGTCCCTCTGCCAGGTATAGTGACTCTCACAGATGACCACCTTTGCTCCAGATCTTATCCACCAGCAAGACTGAAAAACCCCAGACCCCACCAAAGCTCACTACAAAATTATGCTGATTCTGTACAGTTGTGAGTAAGCAGGAACCTGGCAGTGTCCTCTTGTCTCAATTACTCCCATGCCTCCACAACTGTCTCATGATGACGCATCCCATGGAAGCCTTGGTCACCTGCCAGACAATCCTCCCTTCATCTTTCTGTGCCCACCACCCTCAACCATGTGCCTGAGCAACAGACTCAGTCCTCTTTACCATCTTCCTAACCTATTAAGAGCATCACCATAACATGAATTCCCCCTCCTCCATGTTAATCCAAAGCTCTATCCTGGTCCACACCATAGCCACCACTTTTGAATGTCTGCTTCTTGAACTGCTCCCCAGGTTTCCAGTCCTGTGTATCCAGCTGCCTACTTAATGACTTCACTCACCATTCTCTGAAACATCATAGATTCTTAACAGGGCCAAACAAAACTCCTGATAGTCCCGATGAAAATTAACCATCTACCAACTTCACCATTCTAGTTCATGGAGCTTCCTTTGCTTCGGCTGCTAGGACCAAAACGACTGGGGCTCTTTTTGACTCCTCCTTTCTCTCCCTCACCTACGATATCCAAAAGTCTACTTGGCCCTTCTTTAAAAATGGACCCAGAATCCAATCCCTTCTATCACTTCTACAGCCACCATCTGGTTCAACAACCAGTTCACCTGGACTATTGCAGTAGCCTGCTTCTGGGGCTCTGCTTCCTCTCTTAACCCGATACATAATTCTGCTCTCCACTGTGCAGGGTGTCACTCAGACCCTGTTACTCTATCACAGCTAGAACCTACAACACATTTGAGGAAAAGAAAAGTGATTCTGAGAGTTTCAAAAACCAATCCTTCAGGGGCGCCTGGGTGGCTCAGATGGTTAAGTGACTTCCTTCAGCTCAGGCCGTGATCCCAAGGTCCTGGGATCAAGCCCAGCGTTGAGCCCTGCATAGGATTCCCTGCTCATCCAGGAGTCTGCTTCTCCCCCTCCCTCGCCCCTCCCCCATCTCAAATAAATAAATAAATAAAAACTTTTTTAAAAAAGCGTAAAGAAAAACCAATCCTTCAAGTGGAGCTTTCTTTACACTTAGACAAACTGGAGTTTTGTGGGTTTTTTTTTTTTTAATATTTTATTTATTTATTTAAGTAATCTCTACACTCTGCCTTCAGCCCAGATCATGATCCCAAGGTCCTGGGATGGAGTCCGGCATCTGGCTCTCTGCTCAGCAGGGAGCCAGGGAGCCTGCTTCTCCCTCTCCCTTGGCTGCTCCCCCTGCTTGTGCTCTCTTTGTCAAATAAATAAAATCTAAAAAAAAAAAAAAAAAAAAAAAAAGCAAGGTTCTCTCCTTGATAATTCAAATGAAAAGAAAAATTCTAACTTTTAGAAATGAAGATGTTTGAACTGTTCTCTTTTCAGTGCCCCCCTTAGACCTCAACATCCTTGAATATGTTCAAGATTCTGTCTCTGAGTGATCAGAGACCAGCCCTGGGGCCAGGTAAAAGAATCCTGGGGGATTACTTTCCTTCCTCCCCACCCTGGCAGGCAGAGCTTATCCTCAAGACACAAACTACTGGACAAGTCAACCAGCACTTCAGGCATCATGGTCACCTGGAGGCGAAAGTGGACAGCTGCCTTTTGGCCCCTGACCCAGAGCCTGTCTTTGGAGGGATGTGCCCATGTTCATTCAGGTAAGTCAGATGCAGTCTTTACGTGGAAGACGGGGTGTGTGTGTGTGTGTGTGTGTGTGTGTGTGTGTGTGTAAGAAATCCTGCTTGGGTGTCAGGCGACCTGCATTCTGGCCTCAGGTCTTACATAAATTGTATGACATTGGGGAAGTCCCTTCCCCATTCTCTCACAGAAAGATATACCTCGGGGCGCCTGAGTGGCTCAGTCGTTAAGTGTTAATCTTCTGCCTTCGGCCCAGGGCATGATCCCAGGGTACTGGAATGAGCCCCTCATCGGGCTCCCTGCTCCGCTGGGAAACCTGCTTCTTCCTCTCCCACTCTCCCTGCTTGTGTTCCCTCTCTCACTGGCTGTCTGTCAAATAAATAAAATCTAAAAAAAAAAAAAAAAGAAAGAAAGAAAGAAAGAAAGAAAGAAAGAAAGAAAGAAAGACCTCTCTGGGTCCCCTTTTGTACAAGAAGGCTAGGCTGTTGATCCTAGTGACCATTTAAACAAGCTAGTTCTCACTTCATTGAAGCACAATTTAAAAACAATAAAGTGTACCCATTTTAAATACACAATTCATGGACTTTTGACAAATGTTTGCACTTGCGTAGCCATGACTGTATATTTGGTGTCAAATCCAAAAAAATCATTACCAGGACCAATGGCAAGGAGATCACCCACATGTTTTCTTCTAGGAGATTTATGGTTTCAGGTCATACATTCAAATCTTTCATCCATTTTGAGCTGATTTTCATTTATGGTATAAAGCTGGGGTCCAGATTCATTCTTTTTTTTTTTTTTTTTTAAGATTTTTTATTTATTTGACAGAGAGAGACAGCCAGCGAGAGAGGGAACACAAGCAGGGGGAGCGGGAGAGGAAGAAGCAGGCTCCCAGCGGAGGAGCCCGATGCGGGACTCGATCCCAGAACGCCGGGATCACGCCCTGAGCCGAAGGCAGACGCCCAACGACTGCGCTACCCAGGCACCCCAGATTCATTCTTTTGCATGTAACTGCCCAGTTTGGCCAACATAATTTATTGAAGAGACTATCCTTTCTGAATTGTACATTCTTGGCTCCTTTGTCTAACTAAATAGACAAACCCATATATGCACAAGTTTATTTCTGGGCTCTCTATTCTATTCCACTGATCTTTGTGTATTTCTAAGCCAATGATGAAATTTAAAAGATTGTTTAATTCCAAACCTTCATATTTTTGGAGTATGATCTCATATTTATAAAATTATACACACCTTGTAAATATTTATCGGGTTAATTTCATGCAATATTCTGTGATGGGGCTGTATCCTTCCAATACCTCCCATTCACAGAACTTTCACAATCAGATAAAGGGTGTGTTTCATTAAACACAATGACCTGAATGTTTTCCAACTAGCTAAACAGGTGACCAACTGACTTTTGTACTCTATAATTCTAAGGTCATTTCTGACCTAGTCATACCTGCATAATTTTATGATGAAATATCAATATAAAGTTATACTTTTGCCTGATGACAGTTAATGGGTACTGCTAAGCAATGAAGTCACAGTAAATAAAGCAGTTTACTTACCAACACTGACCCTACTATGTCACACACAGGGAGAAACTTTATAAAGAAGTGAGCCCTCATTGACTTGCTCTATGTCTTTTTCAATTACTTCATTTTTTTTAAAGATTTTATTTATTTATTTGACATACAGAGAGATAGAGTACAAGCAGGGGGAGCAGCAGGCAGAGAGAGCAGCAGGCTCCCCACTGAGCAGGGAGCCCGATGTGGGACTCGATCCCAGGACCCTGAGATCACGAGCTGAGCCAAAGGCAGACGCTTAACCGACTGAGCCACCCAGGCGTCCCTCAATTACTTCATTTCTTTGCATGTCTGTTCTTCTAGTCCTTTTCTATTGTTCCTGTAACAAATTACTATAAACTTAGAGCCGTAAAAATTATTGCACAGCTTTTTTTTTTTTTTTTAAAGATTTTTTATTTATTTATTCGACAGAGATAGAGACAGCCAGTGAGAAAGGGAACACAAGCAGGGGGAGTGGGAGAGGAAGAAGCAGGCTCATAGCAGAAGAGCCTGATGTGGGGCTCGATCCCAGACCGCCGGGATCACGCCCTGAGCCGAAGGCAGACGCCCAACCGCTATGCCACCCAGGCGCCCCCTGCACAGCTTTTGTAGACAATACATAGTTGGATCTTGGTTTGGGACCCACTCTGAAAATCTTTTACTAGTTTTTTGCCATTCAAGGTGATTATTGAGGGGCGCCTGGGTGGCTCAGTTGGTTAAGCGTAGGCCTTTGGCTCAGGTCATGATCCTGGAGTCCCAGGATTGAGCCCCAATCTCTGCTTCTCCCTCTGACCCTCCCACATCTTGTGCTCTCTCACTCTCTCTAATAAATAAAATCTTTTTAAAAAAGTGATTTTTTACTGATATAGTCAGATTAATATATACCATATTTGTTACTAATTTCTATTTGTCACCTTTTTTGTTGTTCCACTTTGTCTTCCACTCTTTTCCTGCTTTTTGTGGTTTTAACTGAGCATTTTATATGATTCTGTTTCTTTGTTTCTTAGCAAATCAGTTATACTTTTTTTTTTTACTTTTTTAATTAGTTGTCCTAGAGTTTTCAATAAACACTGACAACTAATCCAAATATACCTTTCAAACACTATACCACTTCACGGATAATGTGAGTACCTTGTAATAACAAAATAATCTCAATTTCTCCCTCCGGTCCCTTGTATCATTGATGTCATACATCCCACGAATACAAAAGCATGATAAGAGCACACACACACTAAGATAATCATAAATAACAGAATATATTGTTGGTGTTACTACTGCAAAAAAATTGTTCTGTTACATTAAGAATTAAAAAAAATAACACTCTTGGGGCACCTCTTTGGCTCAGTTAGGAGAGCATGCAACTTTTAAACTCAGGGTCATGAGTTCAAGCCTCATGTTCAGTGTGGAGCCTACTTAACATTAAAAATAGTAATAACAATAGGGGCACCTGGCTGGCTCAGTTAGTTAAACATCTGACTCTTGATGTCACCTCAGGTCATGATCTCAGGGTCCTGAAATCGAATCCCGTATCAAGCTCAGAACTAAGCAGGGGAGTCTGCTTGAGAATCTCTCTCCCTCTGCCTCCCTCACCCCACTCTAATAAATCAAACTTTTAAAATAATAAAGAAAAATACTTTTTATTTGACCTTTACTTATTCCTCCTGCAATGATCTTCCTTTATGTAGATCCAAATTTCTGACCTATATCATTCTCCTTATCTCTAAACAAGTTCTTTTAACAATTCTTGCATGGAGGAGCTCATTGTCACCCCCTTTCCACAAATTCATATGATGAAATCCTAACCCCAAAATGTGATATTATTAAGAGATGGGGCTTTGGGAGGTGCTTAGGTCATGAGGTTGGACTCCTCATGAATGGGTTTACTGAAAGAGGTTCCACTGGCACGCCTGGGTGGCTCAGTCAGTTAAGCATCTGCCTTTGGCTCAGGTCATGGTCTCGGGGTCCTGGGATCCAGGTCCCACACTGGGCTCCCCGCTCAGCAGGGAGCTGCTTCTCCCTCTCCATCTGCCCCTCCCCCAGTTTGCAAGTGCACACACCCTCTCAAAAAAAATTTAAGGAAAAAAAAAAAAGGTTCCACCAGGATCCCTAATTTCTTCAATCATGGAAGGACACAGAAAGAAAAGCAAACTATGAACCAGGAGAAGGATCTTGACCAGAGAACTCACCCAGGCTGGCACCTTGATCTTGGACTTCCAGGCTGCAGAACTGTCAGAAATGAATGTTTATCTTTATAATAAATTACCTGGCCTCTAGTATTTTGTTATATCACCCCAAATGGACTAAGATGGCAGGTTTATTGGCAACAAATTCCCTAGTTTTTCTTTTAGAAAGCCTATTTGCCCTGCACTGTTGAAGGATAATTTTGCAATGAACAGAATTCTAGCCTGATCAGTTTTTCTCTCAAAACTTCAAATATTTAACTCCTCTCCCTTTTTGCTTGCATGGTTTCTGAGAGGATGGATGTAAGTCTTAGTTCTTCTGGAGCTAAGGTATTTTTTCCCTCAGGCTTCTTTCAAAACTTTATGATTTCAAGGAAGTTGAAAATAATATGCCTACATTGGGGTATTTTTTGGCATTTATCCTGCTTAGCGTTCTCTAAGCTTTCTGGATCTATGGTTCATTTCGTGTTATTAATTTATCTCTTAACAATATATTTTGAAACATAATTGCTATGGAGATTGAGTCCCTAACTGGCTCAAAGACTGAATACCATTTGTACATGCCATCGTCTCCAGGCCACATGGTCTGTGATGTGTCCCTCAGGGGACATCTGGGGAAAGAGCAGCTGGAGCTCTAGGCAGGGCATTGCCTTAGGGACCCACAGTGGGAAATCTGCCTCCAGAGGAAGAAAGGAAACTCAGCCCATAGGGTCCCGCCTAAATCGCATCCCCAGGCGTGCTCCCCCCAGGTGTCTACTCCAGTCCCCATGAACCACCCCTGCCCTCCCACCTAGCATGGTGGTCTACCGGCATGTTCTACCCTGCTCCCCACATGGCTCAACCCCTTTCTTACTGTCCCAATTGAGATGTGACCACACTCACACTTGGGTCTGCAAAGGAAAAGACCTCACCAAGTTGCTGTACAGAATCCTACCCCCATTCCCTCCTTCTGGGCAAGGCCCTGGCCCCACCTGACAAGTTGGGCACCAAAAGACCAACAACATCCCTAAGAGATTTGGTTTTTCTCTGCAAGACACCACCCAGAACTCAGATCACATACTGTGGATAAATACTGGGTCACATCCATGCCTTAACTTAGAAGGGAATGAGAAGTTCCAGTTGTCCATAATTTCCATCAACAATGACAAACCAGAGAGCTCAGCATCCTTAAGTATGTTAGGATGGTGACTGATGTACATTATTGGGAACTGCCAGGTGGCAGAAGTTAAACTTCTGCTACAGAAACGGTCAGTGACTTCAATCTAGCAAGGACTCTGCACACATCAGAAAGCACAATGCCTCCTAAATTTTCCCCAAATAGCTGGAACTTATGGGAAGTCACTCCACCGTAGACATTCAGGTGAACAAAGTTCAATTCAGGAAAGTGGCTGCCTCACTAGGTTCTCCCCCATTGGAATTACACAAAGTAAGGAAACATCACCTTCTGTGTTATTTTAAAGCCTTTCTGCAATGTCAACTCTCCAATATGGAATGAATAGAGATGACTGGATAAAGGAATGGTGTCATTCACCTTATCCCAGTGTGAATTCTGATTTTTCTAAAACCGTATCTTTGGCCAAACGATCACCTATATTCTTCACATTTGTCTTCCCTCGGGCTGCCCTAAAAAATCATAAATTAGGTGGCTTGTAAAAACACAAATTTATTTCTCAGTCCTGGGGGCTGGATATCTGGCGTTACACTCCTTATAGGGTCTAGTTCTGTGTCTGGTGAGATCCTGATTTATAGATTATCTTCAAAAATGGTCCTTACATGATAGAGGAAGCAAACTCTCTCAGAACTCTTATGAGGACAATAATCCCATTCGTGAGGGCTCCACACTCATGACACATTCTAACTCCAATTCCCTCCCAAAGACATCACCTCAACTCCTAATCCTATCGCACTGAAGTATAGGAATTTAACCTATGAATTTTAGTGAACAGATTCAGTTCATAATATCACTCCTAACGACGTATCAACTACGTACTTTTTGCTTTAAGGAGACTGGAGCTTTGGCTGAAAGGTTTTGCACATCCCAGCACTCCTAAGGCCTTTCTCCAGTGTAAACTCTTTGATGATAATTAAAAGTAGTATGACCAGTAAGAGATTTTCCACATTCATTGCACTCAAAAGCCTTTCTCCTGCATGAATTCTCTAGTAGTGAATGAATGCTGCCCTCTACTTAAAAGATTTCCCACATTTGGGGCACCTAGGTGGCTCAACTGGTTAAGTGTCCAACTCTTTGTTTCGGCTCAGGTCATGATCTCCTGGGTCATGGAATCAAGCTCGATTCTGGCTCCAGGCTCAACAGGAGTCAGCTTGAAGATTCTCTCCATTTGCCCAACCCTTCAGTGTTCTCTCCCTCTATAAAACAAATAAATGAATCTTTTAAAAAATAACACATTTCCCACAACCATTACACTTCTAAGGTCATTCACCTCAGCAAATCTTGAGGTTGCTTTTCTGGAAAAAGTACCTTCCACAGTCATGCACACAAAAGGCCTTTCTCCAATGTAAACTCTAGTGAGTAAAGATGCCAGTCCTGGCGATAAAAGACTTCCCACATTCACTGCACACATCAGGTATTCCCCCACTCTGAGCTCTCTAATGATAATGGGGGGCAGACATAGTGGTAAATGATTTGGCACAGTCACTACACTTACAAGGCCTTTCTCCAGGACGAACCCTATTAGTAATCAACACTGAGCTACGGTTAAGACATTTTGCACATCCACTGCAAACAGTTTTCTCTACTGTGCCATCTCTGAGGATGAATGAGGACGGAAGTATACAACAATGTCCTCAAAGGTCACACCACCCTGTCATGAAAGGGACAGATGAAACCATGAACATTCTCTCTCTGAGAACCCATAATCCAATCCACCACACATCTACCCATCTCCGTACCTCAGAATAGATGCCAGGTCCTGGTGCCACTAATGCTGCTCTCCTCTCACCTCCCATCAATCACTGTGCTCAGTCCACAGCAGTAACAGGCAGGGGGACATGGAGACGCAATCGAAGCTCTGGGTTTGGCCTGCAAGGTCCCATCCCTCTGACACGATATTCCCAGGGAGTCTCCCAGACTGTGCCCTCAAGGCAGACAATTATAGGCCCTACTTTCCCAGGAAGCCTTCAATACCAGAGCTCTGAGGCCCTTAGCTCACGCTTTCTCTCCATGTGTACAGGATTCTGTAGACTGTACCGCTCTCACGGCTTCAGACCCCAGGATGAACTCCCACACCTTCCTGCCCCACACCAAATTCTCCCTTTACTCACACTTGTACTTGTCACATGACACCCAAAGGATATTTGACAAACTCAAGCAGGTTCCAGAATCACCCCAGTATTCTCCTGGATCCCCACTGAGGGAAAGCCGCAAATGCTACTGAGAAGCCCTCCTTATTTGCCTCTAATCGTCGCTTCAGTAACAGGCACTCACAACCACAGTCAACACAGAATACTCGTAGACCCTCTTCTACTTCCCTGCTGCCCATGCTGTCCCTACACAATCAGGAACCAACCATCCTCCACTGAAACTTGTGAAAACCCCAGTCCTAAAGATCTCCCTGCCAGGCACAGCAAACCACAAATAACATTTGACCCAGAGCTTTTCTAGCAGGAAGACTCTGAAACACTCCAGACACCATAAAAGCTGACCACAAAATTCCGGTGAAGCCCTAGAACACGGAATACAGAGCAGCCCCCAACCTCACTGTCACCTTGTCTCAATCTTAGATGCCCTCAGCCATCTCTTCCAATCACCCCAAGGAACCCTGGACATCATCTGCCAGATCTTTCTCTCTCTTTCTCCCATGTCAACAATGCCCATCAACCACACCACGAGCTGTGCAAGAGAACCATTCCTGAGCACATCCTAGTAGGATACTTGACCTACTAGCAGCACTGCCACTACACTCTGCATTCCCTTCCTAACTGTGATCCAAATCTCCGCCCTGGTCCACACAACAACCATCACTTTTCAAACCCTCCATCTTGAAACTTTCCCTCAATTTCCCAAACGTTGCTGTCCAGCTCCCTAGTTGATTCCATGACTCACGCTTTTCCGACACATCTGAGACTGTAAACAATTCAGTCCATCACAAAGGTCTTGGGTTATAATGCAAATTCACACACAAGTTGGAGTATTCATATATATATATGTACGTCGATATTATTTATTTGCGATTATCAGCTCAGAGACACAGCAAGTTTGGGATGCAATGCACTCTGCTCTTTCCTTCATGCTGGGAAAGCACAATCCTGCTTTGAAATCACCCCTTAGAGGGGCGCCTGGGTGGCGCAGTCGTTAAGCCTCTGCCTTCGGCTCAGGGCATGATCCCGGTGTTCTGGGATCGAGCCCCACAACAGGCTGCTCTGCTGGGAGCCTGCTTCTTCCTCTCCCACTCCCCCTGCCTGTGTTCCCTCTCTCGCTGCCTGTAAAATAAATAAAATCTTTAAAAAAAAAAAATGAAACCACCCCTTAGAGTGCACACAATGTCTAAGACTAAAGGTAATTAAACAAAGACGGCATTTACTAATGCATAAATCAGAGCAACACGTGGCACTCAAGTCCTGTGTGGTGATTTGGAAGCTGCAGAGTCATCAAAGCATCACGAGACCAACAACATCCCCATTGGATTTGGCCTTCCTGTGCCAGTCACCACCCAGAACTCAGATCACTCACTGTGGATCAACACTGGGTCTCATCCATGCCATAACATAGAACAGAACGAGGAGTTCCAGTTACCCACACTTTAGATGAGCAAATGAAAAAGCAGACAGGTCTGCATCATTAACCATGTTGGGGTGGTGACTTATGCACATTATTGGGAACTGCCAGATGGCAGAAGTGAAAGGACATCTGCCACAGACACTAACAGTGACTTCCATCTTGCAATGACTACATTCACAGCGAAAGCACAGTGCAGGTTCTGAATTTTGACAAAAATAGCCGGAACGTAGGGGAAGTCACTCCACTGTGGATATTCAGGTGAACAAAGTTGGATTCTGGTAGGTGGCTGCCTCACAGTGCTATTTTAAATCCTTCATGCACTGTGTAGACTGTAATGATATCTAAACCATTATGACTGATAAAAAGATTTCCCACATTCATGGCACTCTAAGGCCTTTTTCCAGTGTGAAGTCTCTGGTGACGGTGGAGGGCAGAACTAGCAGTAAATGATTTCCCACATTCATTACACTCATAAGGCCGTTTACCTGAGTGAACCTTTTTGTGTACACTGAGGCTATCTTTTCGAGGAAAGGATTTGCCACATTCACTGCATTCATAAGGCCTCTCTCCACTGTGAACACTCTGGTGAGTACGATGTTGATTACTAGTGATAAAAGATTTCCCACATTGATTGCACTGATAAGGCTTCTGTCCAGTGTGAAGTCTCTGGTGGTAACGGAGGGCAGAACTAGCAGTAAATGATTTCCCACATTCATGGCATTCATAAGGCCTTTCTCCAGTGTGAACTCTCTGGTGACGACGGAGGGCAGAACTAGCAATAAATGATTTCCCACATACGTTACACTCATAAGGCCGGTCACCTGAGTGAACCATTTTGTGTACACTGAGGCTACCTTTACGGGGAAAGGATTTGCCACATTCGCTGCATTCATAAGGCCTCTCTCCACTGTGAACTCTCTGGTGAGCACGATGTTGATTACTAGTGATAAAAGATTTCCCACATTCACTGCACTTATAGGGCTTTTGTCCAGTGTGAAGTCTCTGGTGATAACGGAGGGCAGAACTACTGGTAAAAGATTTCCCACATTCATGGCACTCATAAGGCCGTTCTCCAGTGTGAAGTCTCTGGTGAGAACGGAGGGTAGAACTAGCAGTGTAAGATTTCCCACATTCACAGCACTCATAAGGCCTTTGTCCAGTATGAAGTCTCCGATGAGAAGATAGGGCAGAACTGAAAGTAAAACATTTCCCACATTCACGGCACTCATAAGGCCGTTCCCCAGTATGAAGTCTCTGGTGTGAACGGAGGGCAGAACGAGCAGTGTAAGATTTCCCACATTCACAGCACTCATAAGGACGTTCTCCAGTGTGAACTCTCTGATGATGACGGAGGGCAGAACTGGCAGTAAAATTCTTCCCACATTCATTACACTCATAAGGCCGTTCACCTGAGTGAACCTTTATGTGTACACTGAGGCTAGTTTTTCGGATAAAGGATTTTCCGCATTCACTGCACTCATAAGGCCTTTCTCCAGTGTGAACTCTCTGGTGATAACGTAAGATAAAACTACCAGCAAAAGATTTCCCACATTCGCTGCACTCGTAAGGCCTTACTCCACTGTGAACTGTTTGATGATAACGTAGGGCAGAACTGCCAGCAAAAGATTTCCCACACTCATTGCATGTATAAGGCTTTTGTCCAGTGTGAACTCTCTGGTGAGAACGGAGGGCAGAATTACTGGTAAAAGATTTCCCACATTCACTACACTCATACCGTCTTTCTCCTGCATGAGATCTCTGATGATAACAGAGGGTAGACATAGAGGGAAAAGATTTTGCACAGGCACGACACTTGTAAGAGCTTTCCCCAGGTTCAACCCTATGGGTAATCATCTCTGAGCTACAGCTAACAGATTTTGCACATCCACTGCAAACATAACTCTTCCCTCCACTGTGCCATCTCTGGGGGTGAATGAGGACAGATTTCCGACCTAACGATTTCCCACATCTGCTGCACGTGGGCTGCCTGGATCCACTGTGACTCTTTCCATGTTCATTCAGGGTTGATCTTTGCCTAAGGGATTTTCCGCATTGCCCAAACTCGTATCTTTCTCCAGTATGATATCTCTGGTGTATAGCAAATAAGGATTTGTACCTGAATATTTTCCCACATTCACTGCACACAAAGGACTGTCTTCCAAAGTGGACACCCTGGTCCTGAGTATCTGTGTGTTTGGGACCAAAGGCTTTCTTACATTCTCCCCAAGGATGATGACTTTTCCTGCTTTGTAAAGTTGTCCTGCACTGGGTGATCGTGTGTGGCTTCTCCCCAGTGTGAGTGGCCTCTGGCTGCAGATGCCCGGAGCCAGAGAGGAAGTCCTTCTGAACTTCTCCACAGGTAAAGGGCTTTCCTGAACCATGGAATCCCCAGCTCTTCACAACAGAGGCCCCGTCCACACAGCTTCTGCAGGGTTTTGCTCCCAGGTGCTGTTCCTGCTGCGGCTGAGACTTTGCACTGAAATAAAATTGTTTCCCACATGCCCCACACCTCAACAGTTTCTGGCTGTTTCCTTTTCCCTGGTGCTCAGCCAAGTGGAAAATGTCTCTCAAGACTGGACCACACAGCTCACAGGGGTGGGTCTTCCGGGAAGACACAGGTGCCGTGGGCGTCCCGGCCTGTGATGCGCCTACAGTAGTGCTCTGTGCAAAGGGTGCCTCCTCACCCTCTGCTCCACAGCAGCAACCTGAAGGCAAAGAAACGCTGGTGAAATTCGTGTTCACTATCGCGAGGGGCTGAGCCCATCACACGCATGCACCCGATTCATCTAGGCAGGAGTGTACAGCGTGCTTTTCCACACAAAGGAGATGGAATTCAACTGAAGGAGTGGCCGCTGTGCGTAACTGGGCCCAACTGGTCAAAGTATTATGGAGAGCAGCCTAGAAGGACAAAAACCTAGGGTATGACACAAGAAAGCAAGCCAGGGTCTACAACTTGTTCTCAGCCCAAAGGTTTGTGTAGAAGCGTTTCTGCTACTGGTGTCTGGCTGAGTAAAAGGCTGCGGCACAATCCAGTATCACGAAACTGACTTCAGTCAAGGGGAGTTTAAGGACATGTGAATATCTCATTTCAAAATGTCTGGGGGTGAACACTGAGGTACACAGAAAGAGCAGTGACAGAAATAGGTGGGATGTGGGTGCCTGAGATGCAAGGATTATCCCTGTACTGGCATTCACGGAATTACCAAAGAGGTAGAATCCACTTGACACAAAAATGTCAACAGCAAGGAAGGAAAGACAGAAACGGGGTGTGGCCATCGGCAATGGCACCGAACTCTGACTGAACAAACAAAGGTGCCCGGTATGACCTAACACAGGTCGGATATCACACCGTTGCCGGCTGCCACTCATGACAAACAGGCTCCCTATGAGCGCACCTGGTCATGTCTGGAGCATGGCCATGCTTTGATACACAAAGCACTCCTCCCTGTAAGCCCTAGCTGAGCAACTTCGGGGTACCAGGAAGATAGAAAGACTGTACGAAAACAGGCCAAGTGGACCGCCAGCACTGTTACTCAGTGCTACTCAGGACACAACAGACACAGAAAAATGTCCCACGGGGCTGTTATCAGCAGCAAGGTAGAATCAGAGATACCACCCTAAGCCCCAAGGAAAATCAATGCAACAGCTGTCCATGAATGACATTAGTCTCGGAGGGCTCAACAGTCCAATTAAGACAGACTAGTATACAGAGGAGCATAAGAGAGGGCACAAGCACACAGAAAAGTCGGCTGGAGACTCCACTGGCAGAGCCGTGGGTGATGGGTGGGAAATAAGGGCTGGGGCTATCTCCGCCAGCCACAGGGTGGGTGCCACTGCAGTCCTTGCTCAGAAGAGCCTCCAGCTTCCTGCTCCACAGAGGGCACTGGACTATTTGCCACCAAGTCAACCAAAGCCTAAAGCCAAAGCAATCTTCAGAGAGAAGATCAAATCTTTAGGCAGCACATTTCTGATTTCAAACTAGATTACAAAGCTATACAATCCAAAACAGAACAACGGAATGGAATGAAAAGCCTGTAAGGACAGCCACACATACACAGTCGACTACTCTTTGACAATTATGCCAAGAACTACACTGGGGGAAAAAATAACCTCTTTCCTACTGCTGTGAACTCTCAGTACACAAATGAAAAAACAGTAAGAGTGGATCCCCATCTTACAGCACCCCTTGGAACGCACGTATCATTGACTGAAGACTGAAACCTATGACCTGAACCCTAAAACTCCCAGCAAAAACAGAGGGAAAAGCCTCTTCAACCTTTCTGCTGGCAATGATTTTTTGAACAGGACACCCAAAGTTTATATAACGAAAGCAAAAGCAAACAAGTAGGACTATACTAAATTTAAAAGTTGCAGCAGGGGGTGCCTGGGTGGCTCAGTTGGTTAAGCGACTGCCTTCAGCTTGGGTCATGATCCTGGAGTCCCAGGATGGAGTCCCACATCCGGCTCCCTGCTCAGCAGGGACTCTGCTTCTCCCTCTGACCCTCCCCCCATCCTGCTCTCTCTCTCTGAAATAAATGAATACAATCTTAAAAAAAAAAAAAAAGTTGCAGCAGAGCCAAAGAAACACAAAAGAGGGAAAAGGAGATGTTCAAGGGCCCAACACGAGCTCACAATCACTGATCATCAGAGAAATGAAAACCAACACAAGGTATCACCTTGTACTTATTACAATGGCTAGTAAAAAGACAAGACCAGTTGGTGAGGATGTGGAAAAGAGCAAATCCCTGAATACCTTTGCTGGGCATACACATTAGGAAGTCATGATGGGACACATTAGGAAGGGTACACAAAAAGTTAAAAACAGAACTGCAATATATTCCACCACTGCCACTTCTAGCTATGTGTGTATCCCCAGGCAACAAAATCAGTATCTCCACAAACTATCTGCACCTCCGTATCCACTGCAGTACTGTTCATGATACCCGATATACAGCAACATCTTTAGGTGTGCGTCAGGGTTTAAAGACACAAAGAACATTTTGGGGCCCTGGCATGCACAGTAAGTAGAGCATGAGACACTTGATCACGGAGTTGTGCGTTTTAGCCCCACATGGGGTGTAGAGATCGCTAAAAAACAAAACAAAAAACAAAAACAAAACCAAAAAAAACAAACAACTTAAAAATCTTAAGCAAAATAGTAATGTGACAAAGAACATTTGGGAAACATGGGACGCCTAGATGGCTCAGTGGGTTAAGTGTGTGTGTTCCGCTCAGGTCATGAGCCCAGGGACCTGGGATCTAGTCCCACATTGGGCTCCTAGCTCAGCGGGGAGCCTGCTTCTCCCTCTCCCTGTCACTCCCCCTGCTTCTGCGTGTGCGCGCGCGCTCTCTGTCTCTCTCTGACAAATAAATAAATCTTAAAAAAAAACACACAAAAAAAAGAACGTTTAGTAAACACATATGTGCGGGAAAACTCAGACATATAAAAGGCAACACTGCCACTTGCCACAACATGGATGAACTTGGAAAACATTATGCTAATTACATGGATATCCTTTTTTTTTTTTTTAACTTATTTATTTGTGAGAGAGAGACCGAGGGAGCGCGTGTGCACATGAGGGGGAGGGCAGATGGTGGTCAGGGATACACATTTTCATTTACAAGATGATACACTTCTGAGGAACTAACATACAGCATGTCTACACTTAATACTGCACTGCAGAGCTGAAATTTGCTAAGAGGGTAGATACTAAGCTTTCTCACCACCACCAATAGAAAAAGTAACTATGCCAAGTGATGGCTGTGTTGATTAACTTCATTTTGGTAATAACTTCATAATGTTTAAGTACATGAAATCATTACGCAATACTTTTAATAATACAATTTGATTTCTCAAACACTTGTCACAAACTTGAAGGAGAGGGGGAGGCAGAAGAGAGGTAAACATTACAAAAAGATCCATACAGCACATTCTTGTGAAGTAGCCCAAGGTCCACTAAAGTAGTGACAGGACCAATGCCTCCAATTTCAGGCAGAGGCAGGCACAAGGAAATATCATCTAAGGGAAGGGTCAACACCTACGCCACCCAAAAGCCATGGATCTAGATACACGGACCCAGCCAGGGAGAGGGCAAGCAAGGTGCAATCCATCAGCCTCACTGCATGACCACTGACCTCTAATCTTAGCCGATCAGGGCTCAGCACAAAGGATATGGGGCCTGCAGGGCAGAGAAAAGGGCAGACCAACCACTGAGAGCTAGCAAAAAAAGCAACTACCCAGAAAGCTGGGGAACCAAGCAGTGCCCACAGTCCACACGAGAGAAGGACAAACCTACCCTGGACAATGGAGAGGGGGAAGCGGGAGTACAGAGTCTAGTCCAGGTCAAAGGGGAGGCTGAGGCTCTTACCCAGTGAGGATATAAGCGTAAAGTTCTCCAGCATCACATGGTGGTACAGCCGTCTCTGAGCCTCATCAAGAAGCCTCCATTCCTTCCAGGAGAAGTACACGGCAACGTCCTCAAAGGTCACACCACCCTTTCATGAAAGGAACAGATGAAACCATGAACATTCTGAGAACCCACAATCCAATCCCCCACACATCTACCCCAGTCTCCCCACCTCAAAATAAATACCAGGTCCTGGTGCCACAAATGCTGCTCTCCTTTCACCTTCCCATCACTCACTGTGCTCAGTCCACAGCAAACAGAGGCACGGGGACACGCAGACGCAATCGAGACTCTGGCTTTGGCCTGCAAGGTCCCATCCCTCTGACACGATATTCCCGGGGAGTCTCCCAGATTGTGCCCTCAAGGCAGACAATTATAGGCCCTGCTTTCCCAGGAAGCCTTCAATACCAGAGCCCTGAGGCCCTTAGCTCACGCTTTCTCTCCATGTGTACAGGATTCTGTAGACTGTACCGCTCTCACGTCTTCAGACCCCAGGATGAACTCCCACACCTTCCTGCGCCACCCAAGGATTCTCCCTTGTCTCACACTTGTACTTGTCACATGACACCCAAAGGATATTTGACAAACTCAAGCAGGTTCCAGAATCACCCCAGTATTCTCCTGGATCCCCACTGAGGGAAAGCCGCAAATGCTACTGAGAAGCCCTCCTTATTTGCCTCTAATCCTCGCTTCAGTAACAGACACTCACAACCACAGTCAACACAGAATACTCGTAGACCCTCTTCTACTTCCCTGCTGCCCATGCTGTCCCTACACAATCAGGAACCAACCATCCTCCACTGAAACTTGTGAAAACCCCAGTCCTAAAGATCTCCCTGCCAGGCACAGCAAACCACAAATAACATTTGACCCAGAGCTTTTCTAGCAGGAAGACTCTGAAACACTCCAGACACCATAAAAGCTGACCACAAAATTCCGGTGAAGCCCTAGAACACGGAATACAGAGCAGCCCCCAACCTCACTGTCACCTTGTCTCAATCTTAGATGTCCTCAGCCATCTCTTCCAATCACCCCAAGGAACCCTGGACATCATCTGCCAGATCTTTCTCTCTCTTTCTCCCATGTCAACAATGCCCATCAACCACACCACGGGCTGTGCAAGGGAACCATTCTTGAGCACATCCTTGAGACCTACTAGCAGCACTGCCACT
The DNA here is from genome assembly GCF_024610735.1 of Ursus americanus. Lineage (NCBI taxonomy): Eukaryota > Metazoa > Chordata > Mammalia > Carnivora > Ursidae > Ursus > Ursus americanus. Next base: position 58,118,564 of record NC_142147.1, read on the forward strand.
ACACTCTGCATTCCCTTCCTAACTGTGATCCAAATCTCCGCCCTGGTCCACACAACAGCCATCACTTTTCAAACCCTCCATCTTGAAACTTTCCCTTAATTTCCCAAACGTTGCTGTCCAGCTTCCTAGTTCATTCCATGACTCACGCTTTTCTGACACATCTGAGGCTGTAAACAATGTCAACACAATGTAGGACATCCCCAAGGAAAATCAACCCACATTACCCTCAATCCAGGTAACGGGAGTTTCCATCCCTTCAGCTGCTAGGAACTGTGAAAATTAACAACTGGAACCTTCACTACTATGGACTTGGGAGGTTGCAGCATAGGGAGCTCTCAGGCACTGCCACAGTGACCAACTGCAGACCACAGAGGAAGAGACAGACTTGACCTTATGTGGGGATACTACTTCACTAGCACAGAGCCAAAATACACGATTTCCTGATCATCCCAAGCAACAGCTCAGCCAATGAGAAGCCACAACTCCCATCTTACTCCAGTGGACTCGCAGTTTATAACAACAGCCTTCCCAACTTTGCCCCTTTCCCCTTTAAAAAGACTACCCTTCTTTTGTTCTCCACATTGGCCTACTGTTTTGGCTCAGCTTGGTTACTCCGAATTGTAGTTCACTTTCCTTTCCATATAAACCCACTTCTGAGGGTAAAAGAGCAATTTTTAAGGTTCACAGACCAAAACTCCTGGGGTTTTCCCTCACTCCCCCCATTCTCCTCCCACCTGCAACACCTACAATTTGCCTTAGACCTTCTCAGAAGGTAGACCAGTAGTCAACCAGTTCTCCAGCATCCAAGGTGCACAAGGCAGCAGTCCGTGGACAATACGAGCGACCACTGCAACTCCCTCCTCCTGCGCTCCCTGCCTCCTCGCTCACCCCCGCCGCGGGTTCTCGTCTCTGCGGCCGGGGAAAACCTATTGACACCTGGCTTAGACCACCTCTCGTTACCGCCATGACACACGGACTGCTCAGGCAGCGAGGGGACAGGCCTCGCTGGCCGCGCCGCACCTTGCTCCTGACACAAGGCCGGGAGACGTGCTGTTCCCCGCTGGGGGCGCAGACCGCCTCCAGCCTCTGCCCCAGCCGGCCCCTCAGCCCCGAGCCCGCTCCCGCAGCCAGCACGCCGGCGCTCACACACGGGCCCCCGCCCGCCGGCGCCTCCCTGTCCCGGACACCGGGGCCTGGGCCGCAGGGACGCGAGCAGGCGCCCCGCTCCGGGCCTTTCGCGTCTGCGTGGGGGGACGGCGGGGAGGGCGGGGAGGCGAGCGTTTACCTGAGCCGGGTCCCTGGGCGCGGCCGCCGCCATCGGACTCGGTGGGCCGGCAGCGGGGCCGGAAGGGAACGGACACCCGGACTCAACGGTGTGCGGCGAGGACAGCGCCTCCCCTCGCGTCCTCACCGTCAGTCACCCCGGGCCGGAACCCGCGGTCAGGAACCTTAGCGGATAAAAGGACCTAACCTGAGGCTAAAAGACCGCCAGCGGGGGATGAGAGCGGAAGTCCCGCCCCCAGCGGATGCGCTCGGCTAGGAAGGCCGTGTCCCCTTCCCTCATTGGCTCTGCGCTGCACGGCGCCCTCAGAGGCCAGGCTCTTCCGGGGGGTGTGGCTTCCGGAGCTCTGGCGGTCTCAGAAAGGGGTCCTCCGCCCTGGGCTTCCGCGCTTAGGTCTCCCTACACGTCAGTAAAAACTAAAAGACAGGCATCACCTCGGAGACCTCTTAGGAGAGGGCTTCACAAGACCAGGAAAAGATGGAATCACACAGAGCGGGTCACCGTGCTGGACCAACGTGCCTGGACTTGGTGAAGCTTTTTATCATCACAATGTGACTTCTGTCATTCTTGAAAACTCTGAGGCATACTACTGCCAACCTTAAGTATAAATAGCCAGTTATTTTACTAGCAAACCGAGTTTCTTCAGGAACAGAGGAATCTCAACTCGGGATAAGTACACCGTGGCCAACCACAAGCAAGTCTGAAGAGAAAAAGGGAAAGTCAGCTTTTATTAGGTCTTAGAAGGAGTTTAGAGAGGGTGGCTTTCAAGAAAAGGTCATTCAAGAAAAGCGTTTGAGGTCCTGGCAGTGTTTCATTGCCTGCATGCCAAGGTTAGTGTGTCCTTGCTGGGACAGGAGAGATCATCCCTTCTTTCCTTAAAAGAAGATTACAGTCCTACCAAGAAAGCATCCTCCCTTATCAAGATAAAAAGTATCGGGGCGCCTGGGTGGCTCAGTCGTTAAGGGTCTGCCTTCAGCTCAGGGCCCAATCCCAGGATCCTGGGATGGAGCCCCGCATTGGGCTCCCTGCTCTGCTGGGAGCCTGCTTCTCCCTTTCCCACGCTCCCTGCTTGTGTTCCCTCTCTCGCTGGCTATCTCTCTGTCAAATAAATAAATAAAATCTTAAAAAAAAAAAAAAAAGATAAAAAGTATCTTCCTTCCTCCTGCTGATTATACATGTCCTACCTGTGAGGGAGCTCCCCATTCAGGGCCAAGTGACTCCATTTTAAATGGGGCTTCCTTTACTAATTTTCACAGTACTTTGGAGGGAGAAGTAAAGGGGACATTTAGAGCAACCGGAAAAGTTAAACCGAAAGGAGAATGCAAATGTCATATTTATTCACTGTTCTACCCAACGTGCATTGAGTTCATACTGAGTTTTCAGGAACTTTGGATTGGTGTATGGGAGACATGCAAGCACAAAAGAAGCGCTCCTGCCTTCGTGTGGCTTTTAGTATGTTCAAGGAAGGACAGGAAACATGAATGCAGAAATACGAAGTCGGTGTTAGAATGTGGCAGGTGTAATGGGAACAAGGCTAGGGGAGTTTATAAGACGAGGGGACTCCATATAGTATTTACACCGGGTGCAAAGAAAACCCTTGTCCATAAGAACACCACTGAGCAAAGATGAGTCATTTGGGTCTTTATTTTTATCAGTTCTGTTAAAGGATAAAGTGATCTACATTAAAATTTCCAAAAGGTAGCTCTTTCTCCCCACCTGTCCTTTCCCCATGCTTTAATAAAATCACCTTTTTGGCACCAAAAATAATTTTTTTTTCCCAAAGAGCTTATTTGAGGAAACAGCAAATCCATTCAGGCAGCACCAAACGAAACTAGGGGTAAAGCTTTTGTAGACAAAAAACAAGAATCCAAGCAAAGAAGTTATATGATTGTCTAGAACATAAGGAATTGCCCATTTCAGAAAGCCTACTTCTCTGTTTGTGATTGGGTGTTCTTAGGTTCCATTGCCATTTCTTACCCTGGAGGTTTTTACAAGAATTCGCTCTAGGTTTGGTGTCTGTTCGCTTTTGTAGGTGGCTAGCGCAGGGAACCACCTGCGTCTAACAGACTCCTTCTGGATGTAGACTTGGAAGCAAAAGAAGGAGCTGGCTAGGTGGCTTCTGTGGAGTCTTCAGCAGTCGAGAGCCTGGAACTCCAGCCCCATAAGGCTTGGATCACTGCAGAGGCACTGAGCATATGTGCAACTGGAACCCTTCAGTAGTCGAGAGCCTGGAACTCCAGTCCCATAAGGCTTGGATCACTGCAGAGGCACTCAGCATGTGTGCAACTGGAACCCTTCACTCTGCTGCTCATTACAGTCTGTACATTTACAGTCTCCCTGTACTGGAGCCTGGAGGGAGACAGTTTCGTCTTCCCTAAAAACTTTTTTTGACAGAGAGAGACAGCCAGTGAGAGAGATAACACAAGCAGGGGTAGTGGGAAAGGAAGAAGCAGGCTCGCAGCAGAGCAGAGAGCCCCATGCAAGGCTCGATCCCAGGACCCCGGGATCATGCCCTGAGCCGAAGGCAGACGCTTAACGACTGAACCACCCAGGCATCCCTAAAAACTTGTTTTCTGTGCACTGACCCTATCAACATCTCATTAGAAATGGTGATTCTCTGCCCACAACTGAGACCTTTTGACTCAGACTTTTGGGGGGTAATTAAACAATCCCCCCCTTTTTAAAACAAGCTTCCGGATGAGATAGACACACAGTAAAACATTCCATCTCCTTCCTGTGGTTCCTGTGGACAGGGCACCTGATAGTCTTGTGATTCACAAGAATTTCCTCGACCGGTACAGGATTTCATAACCTAGGCTGCAAAACGTACCAGCACACATTTATTTCCTTCCTTAAAAAAGTAATGTCTAAAATGTCTACTTTTCTCTTATTAAGGGATGACTACTCTTTTATGAACAGAGAAAATGTTTACTGGAAAGGAATATGAGTTTTAATCAGGAGGCGGGAGAAGGTGGACTCTTGTACAGAGGCCAACTCCAAGGTTTCTGCCTCACCCTTGGGTGTTTAAAAAGCTTCGGGCAGGCGCGCGCTCAGCAGCTTCAGCGGCTGCTTTCACCTCAGGTCATGATCCCAGGAGATCAGGTCATGATCTCTCAGTAGAGAGCCTGCTACTGCCTCTCCCTCTGCCTGCCACTCTGCCTACCTGTGCTCTCTGTCAAGTAAATAATGATCTTTAAAAAAAATAAAAAGCTTAAGGTAGTTAACCAATAAAGGGAGTACAAGGTCTGAAACATTTCTCGACTACATGCACACTCAGTGGTGCGGCTACAGATGTTCCCACAGCGCTGGGAGACTGTACAGGGGGGTCTGGTTCCATAATGCCTAGGGGTCGTGCAAAAGGGTCTGTTCTGTTTTGTGGCATGCAGAATGCTCAGCTCTTTCTAGGAGAGAAAGCATGACCTACAGATGAACACAGAAAGGTTAATCAATCATGGAGGCAAATAGGGCGCTTGTTAAGCCTTCAGGATTACGAGGTTGGCTGGAGGGCCCGAGGTGACTTCACCCATACACACTGCTTTACTTAGCACTGAAAGGGGACCTCGCCTGCCCCCATGTTGACCTCAAACTTTCTAGTTGGGTTCTTCTTTTCAGCTTGCCTCTTGACTCAGTTGGAAGACCCTGCTGGCAAGGCATCCCCTGATGGGAACCAATAAGTACCCCCTCAAACTCTAAGGGTTGCCCTAGGCCAGCAAGTCCCCACCAATGACTGACTCCAGGACAATGATCTATTTGACTTTCACTGCCTACCTGCATGTAGCCACTCACCTTACCCCCAGGTTTTCCCCTCTCTAAACCTGGAAGTGTTCTTAGCACTTTGGAGACAATCTTTGAGAGCTTAGGCCATTGTCTTCTCTGTGTTGGGTTCCCTGAGATTCCTTTCTTGTTTAGCACCACTCCTTTCTCTGCCTTTGGATTTAGTCACCATGGAGTGGCCAAACCAAGTCTGTCTGGGGCCCCCAGACTAGGTGCTCTTGCACCCCTGTGCCCCAACACTACAACAAAGTCGTCTTTGTTGACCAACCATAATTTGTTGACGTCTTTTCCCCTGAAGAGAATCGTGGACAACCTAATCTGCTGAGTTTAGTCCAGACTTCGACACCCCATCGGTATCAGAAGGCACCAGTGGTCATGTTGGTGCACGTGGGAGGAATTCAGGACTCACCTCTGGACTGTGCTGCGTCTCATACCTGGACAAGAATGGCTGGAGCTCTGGGCAGGGCATTACCTTAGGGATCCACACGTGGGAACATCAGCCCCAGAGGAAGTAATGGACTCCGCACAGAGGGTCCTTCCTGAATTGCCTCCAGGTGTGTCACCCTCCTGCAGGTGCTCCCCTGTCCCTGCACACTTGCCCTCCCACCCAGCACCGTGGTCCCCCTGTAGGCCTCTTCTTGGCTGATCCTCCCGGTTGAGAGGGAGGTTGATCTCACCTGGGGACAAGGCAAAAAAGGCTTCAGCCAATTCCCAAACTAACGTGCCTGACCTGGGGACCCTATGCCTCCGGTAGAGGCCCTACTCTGCCTAGACAACCGTCCTTCCAGTGGAGAGGAAGGCCAGTACTGAGCCCAACCTTCTAGGTAAGGCCTTGCTTCACCTGTCTCCCAATCCTTCAAGGTAAGGGGGCAGCCAGAAGTGGCCCTAGTGTTCCTTCACAGTCTTCCCCGGTCAGCTGTCCGCAAACACAGCCCACAGAGGTGGTGAGCCGCACGGAACATAGACTCCTTTGTGGACCAGAAAGAGAAGGAATTTAATCATTTGGAGGTAATCACGTAAGAGGGAAAGTCCTTCCAAGGTACTGGGTGGGATCGGAGGAAGCAACTCTGACCTGGGCGGGTGTACAAGACAACCTTGTCACTACTACGCTGAGACCACCCAGATTTTCAGTCACCAGTCAGGGTGTTCAGGGACGTCCCTCCTCTCTGGACGGACGAGATTAGTCTGCCTGTGAGGCTCCTGCAGACCTCCAGCCAGCTCACAGCCCCACAGCTGTTGTCTGCCAGGTGTTGTGAAGTCTCCCGCCTACACAGGCCAAAGTTTAGTTTTCCCCCAAACACCCAAGTAGTTGTTCAACACCTTCTCTGAGCATATCCCGCTCTTGTAATGGGAGAAGTTATACTTTGGAAATTGGCAAGCACTACAAAGCGGGGATGCATTTTTCTATTTCTGAACGCCTGGACTTTAGAAGGGCATTACGTAACGGTAGGAATGCACTGAACAACTAAACAAGGAAGGTATTTTGGGCCATTACATTTTGCGGGACACAAAAAATCTGAGAAAAAATGAAGAAGAAATAGAATTCCAGAATTACTGAGACTCCATTGAGACATCACACCATGTGCAAATGAGGAAATTCCATCGCATATCTGTTAGTATACATGTCTTATTTGTAAATGAAAAGGAACTAGTCATAACTCGTATGAAAGAAAACGGGCAAATGTAAACAGAAATTGTACCAAAGAAGACATATAGGTGATAAAGATAACACATTAAACAATGCTGGAAGGCAGAAAGCCGTAGGAAATGCGATTACGACATAGCACTACACATGTATTAAAAGGGCTGACATGGAACACTGACCCTCTCAAGTACTAGAAGGGATGAAAATACTGGAACTCATACGTAACCGGAGGGAATGCAGTAGTGAACACTTCAGACCCCATTTTGGCCCTTGATTCATGAAAGTGTTAACACTCACCTACCTGTGCCTACCATGGTGCTTTGATTTTTAGCAGAAGAGAAATGAAACCTCTATCCTCATAAGGAATTATAATGAAAATATATAGAGGGAATCGTTTGTGAAAAGGGAACACAGGAAATAATCACGTGCTCCAAACAGATGAAGAGATTGGTATACATCCAGAGAAGGAAACAGTACCACTGAATGAAAGGGACATACATGCACAAACTCCAACACTTCAGACCGAAGAAAAAGGCTGAGAAGTCCACCTTGAGGAGAAATGGTTTTTTCAAGGACTTTGGGACAGATCTTGAGCAACCGTGAATAGGAGTAGGACTCTGCACCACCACCTCCAGAAAGACCTGTGTTTTTCACCCTAGGCCTGGAGACGACCTGGGAGACAACCTGGGACGAGGATGTTTCAGAACAGGCGTCTGCCATAGTCCTTTAGGACACCAACAAGAATGCTGGCCGGGCGGGGTCACTAAAGCTACATCTGGAAACTATGAATTCTCTCCTGCCTTTTACCTGTGGGCAGCATAACGGTCTTCACATATATGCACCGGAGAGGATATGGGAATTCAGGGACGTTTGGATTATTTTATAATGACCTGTTATACAGGATACATGTGTCTGAAAGTGGAGAATTTCTGTGCACACTGACCCTGCCAGCAAATCAGTACAACATCTATGGATAAACTTTTATAAGACTTACACTCCATTAGGGGCCTGACGCGGCAGTCCTCTAAGTACCTAATTACCCAATCTCCTAGATTACCAATTACAGTTGCCCCGCCCCTGTGGTGTTACAAGTGAATACTGTATACCAGATCACACGGTTCCTTTGAAGGATCTGGGATAGAGATTCCACTCAGCAGTGCCTGGGATCCCGTGCTGTCAGCTGAGGACAAGCAAATACTCCTGTTGTTTCCACATGCGCTGGAGATGATCTCAACTGCTCCCTCTTCAAGGTGACCTCTGAGCACACAAAACATGCTGGCATCAACACCACAAAACCCAGATATGGATCCCAGAAGACTGTATTAGCTAGAACTGCCATAACACAGTACCACACAATGGGTGATCAGACGACAGAAAATTATTTTTCCACGAATCTCGAGTCTCGAAATTGAAGATAAGGTGTCAACAGGGATACTCTCTTCTGAGGCCTCTCTCCTTGGCTTGTAGTGGGGATTCCTTGTCTTCACATGGTCATCTCTGTGTCCTTGTATCCTCATCTCTTCTCATCTTGAAGCCAGCCATACTTCATAGGAGTCCATCCTAATAACCCATTTCAACTTTGTATCGCTTTAAAGATGCTGTGTCTAACTATAGTCACACTGTGAGGTACTGGGGGTTATAACGTCAAAATAACAGATTTTGGGTATACAATTCAGCCCATCACAATGGTCTTGGGTTATAATGCAAATTCACACACAAGCTAGAGTATTTATGAATCTATGTATGTCAATATTATTTATTTGCGATTATCCTCTCAGAGACAGAGCAAATCTGGGATGCAATGTAACCTGCTCTTTCCTTCATGGTGGGAGAGCACAGTCCAGCTTTCAAGCCACCCCTTAAAGAGTGCACACAATGTCTAAGACTAAAGGTAATTAAACAAAGACGGCATTTACTAAATGCATAAATCAGAGCAACACGTGGCACTCAAGTCCTGTGTGGTGACTTGGAAGCTGCAGTCATCAAAGCATCATGAGACCGACAACATCCCCACTGGATTTGGCCTTCCTGTGCCAGTCACCACCCAGAACTCACATCACTCACTGTGCCGTAACGTAGAACAGAATGAGGAGTTCCAGTTACCCATAATTTAGATGAACAAATGAAAAAGCAGACAGGTCTGCATCATTAACCATGGTGGGGTGGTGACTTACACACATTATTGGGAACTACGAGGTGGCAGAGGTGAAAGGACATCTGCCACAGACACAGTGACTTCCATCTTGCAATGACTGCGTGCACAGCGAAAGCACAGTGCAGGTTCTGAAATTTTCCAAAAATAGGGGGAACTTATGCGAAATCACTCCATTGAGGACATTCAGCTGAATCAAGTTCAATTCAGGTACGTGGCTGCCTCACAGAGGTTGTCATGCGGCCTGAACTATACTGATCAAAGAAGTATCACCTTCCACGCTATTTTAAACCCTTCCTGCAGTGTGAAGACTCTTATGATATCTAAAACCATTAGGAGTTATAGAAGATATCCCACATCCAGGGCACCTTAAGGCCTTTCTCCAGTGTGAACACTCTGGTGCGAACGGAGGCCACAACTAACAGTAAATGATTTCCCACATTGATTACACTCATAAGGTCTTTCTCCAGTGTGAACTCTCCGGTGGTAACGGAGGGTAGAACTGGCAGTAAAAGATTTCCCACATTCAGAGCATTCATAAGGCCTTTCTCCAGTGTGAACTCTCTGGTGACAACGGAGAGCAGAACTAGTACTACAAGATTTCCCACATTCATTGCACTTATAAGGCTTTTCACCAGTGTGAATGCTCCGGTGACAAGCAAGGGCAGAACTACTCCTAAAGGATTTGCCACATTCATGGCACTTATAAGGCTTTTCTCCAGTGTGAACTCTCCGGTGATAACGGAGGGCCTCATTAGTAGTGTAAGATTTCCCACACTCATAGCACTCATAAGGCCTTTCTCCAGTGTGAAGTCTCTGGTGAGAACGGAGGGCAGAATTACTAGTACAAGATTTCCCACATTCATTGCACTCATACCATCTTTCTCCTCCATGAGATCTCTGATGAGAAGAGAGGGCAGTCTTAGAGGGAAAGGATTTTGCACAGGCACGACACTTGTAAGACCTTTCCCCAGGATCAGCCCTATGGGTAATCATCTCTGAGCTACATCTAACAGATTTTGCACATCCACTGCAAACATAACTCTTCCCTCCACTGTGCCATCTCTGGGGGTGAATGAGGACAGATTTCCGACCTAACGATTTCCCACATCTGCTGCACGTGGGCTGCCTGGATCCACTGTGACTCTTTCCATGTTCATTCGGGGTTGATCTTTGTCTACGGGATTTTCCACATTGGCCAAACTCGTATCTTTCTCCAGTATGATATCTCTGGTGTATAGCAAATAAGGATTTGTACCTGAATGTTTTCCCACATTCACTGCACACAACGGACTGTCTTCCAATGTGGACACCCTGGTCCTGAGTATCTGTGTGTTTGGGACAAAAGATGTTCTTACATTCTCCCCAAGGATGATGACTTTTCCTGCACTGGAAGATTTCATTTGGCTTCTCCCCAGTATGAGTGACCTCTGCCTGCAGATGCCCGGAGCCAGAGAGGAAGTCCTTCTGAATTTCTGCACAGGTAAAGGGCTTTCCTGAACCATGGAATCCCCAGCTCTTCACAACAGAGGCCCCGTCCACACAGCTTCTGCAGGGTTTTGCTCCCAGGTGCTGTTCCTGCTGCTGCTGAGACTTTGCACTGAAATAAAATGGTTTGCCACATGCCCCACATCTCAACAGTTTCTGGCTGTTTCCTTTTCCCTGGTGCTCAGCCAAGTGGAAAATGTCTCTCAAGACTGGACCACACATCTCACAGGGGTGGGTCTTCCGGGAAGACACAGGTGCCGTGGGCGTCCCGGCCTGTGACGCGCCTACAGTAGTGCTCTGTGCAAAGGGTGCCTCCGCATCCTCTGCTCCACAGCAGCAACCTGAAGGCAAAGAAACGCTGGTGAAATTCGTGTTCACTATCGCGAGGGGCTGAGCCCATCACACGCATGCACCCGATTCATCTAGGCAGGAGTGTACAGCATGCTTTTCCACACAAAGGAGATGGAATTCATTTGAAGGAGTGGTCGCCGTGCTTTACTGGGTCCAACTGGTCAAGTATTGTGGAGAGCACTCTAGAAGGACAAAAACCTAGGGTATGACACAAGGAAGAGAACCAGGGTCTACAACTTGTTCTCTGACCAAAGGTTTGTGTAGGACCATTTCTGCTATTGATATTAGGCTCAGGAGAGGCTGCGGGAATATCCAATCCCTAGAAATTTGCTTTTGTTCAAGGTAGTTTAAGGGCATGTGAATAGCTCATGGTAAAACTTTCAGGAGTGAATGTCGGACTACTCGGAAAAAGCAGTGAGAGATATTGGCAAGATGTGGAGATTCGAGAAGCATTTATTACCCCTAAACTGGGTATCATGGAACCACCAAACAGTAGAATTCAGAAGTCCACAAACTGTCAACAGTAAAGAAGGAAAGACAGAAGTGGGGTGTGGCCATAGCAATGGGACCAAACTCAGGTTGAAAAAACAAAGGTGCCCAGTATGATCTCAACACAGTGCGATACCACACCTTTCCCAGCTGCCGTCCACCAGAAACAGGCTCCCCATGAGATCACCTGGTTACTTCTGGAGCATGTCCATGCTATGATACACAAAGGACTCTTCCCTGTAAGCCCTCCTGAGCAACTACAGGGTACCAGGACGATACCAATACTGTAGGAAAACAGGCCAAGTGAACCGCCAGCACTGTCCTACAGCGACTCAGGACACAACAAAGAAAAACATCCTATGTGACTGATGTCAGCAGGATGGTAGAAAAGCAGAAATCATCCCTCACCCCAACAAAAGAAATCAATTCTACAGCTGTCTATGAGTGGCTTAGCCTGGAAGTGCTCAAGGGCCCATTAACACTGACTAGAACACAGCAGACCATAAAAGAGGGCACAAGCACACAGAAAAGTCGGCTGGAGACTCCACTGGCAGAGCCGTGTGTGATGGGTGGGAAATAAGGGCTGGGGCTATCTCCGCCAGCCACAGGGTGGGTGCGACTGCAGTCCCCGCTCAGCAGAGCCTCCAGCTTCCTGCTCCACAGAGGACACCGGCATCTTCTGCCATCAAGTTAACCAGTGTCTGAAGCCAAAGCAATTTGAGAAAGAAGATCAAGCTGAAGGCAGCACACCTGTCATTTCAAACTAAACTACAAAGCTATAGTTTTTAAAACAATAGGGTACTGGCATAGAAACAGACCAGTGGAATGGAATAAAGAGCCCAGAAGCAAAGCTACACATGTATGGACGACTAATCTTTGACAATGAGGCCAAGAATCAACACTGGGGAAAGAATAACCTCTTTCATGCTGCTGTGAACTCAATATCCAAATGAAAAACCAGGGATCCTGGATCCCTATCTTCCAGCACTGAAGGAAATGAACTTAAAATTGACTAATGACTTAGAGATACGATCTCAAACCCTGAAATTCCTAGAAAAACACAGGGAAAAGCCTCCTTAACCTTACTCCTGACAGTGATTTTTTGAAAAGGACATCTAAAGCATACACAACAAAAGCAAAAACTAACAAATACCACCATACCCCATTGAAAAGTTGCGCCAGAGGCGATGAAACACGCGAGACAGTGAAAAGGATGTACAAGTGACTAACACGTGCTCACAATCACGAATCCTCCGGGAGATGAAAACCAAAACCACAAGATATCACCTCCTACCTGTTACAATGGCTATTACCAAAGGACAAGAGGCAACAGGTTGGTCAGGATGTGCAGAAAAAAATAACATGTGAATACTGCTGCTGGGAATGTAAGCGGGGAATTCACTATGGAAAATATTAGGAGACCCACCAAAAACTGAAAATAAAACTACCATATAGTCCACCACGGCCATTTCTAGTATGTATCCGAAGGAAACGAATCAGTATCTCCACAACGTATCTGAACATGAGTATCCGCTGCAGTATTGCTCACATAGCCAATACACGGAAACATCAGTAAGTCTGTGAGTGTTTATACTGACAAACGGGGGGCACGTGGCCTACTCAGTCCACAGAGCATGCAAGTCTTGATCTCAGGGTAGTGGATTTAAGCCCCATACTGGGTACGGACTCTATATGAAAAGAGAGAGAGAGAGAGAATAAAAAAACAAACTGTAACTAAATAGAGAAATAAATAAATACAGTGACAAAGAACATTTAGTACACACACAACATGCAGGAATATTCAGCCATAAACACGAAGGCAACACTACAATGACCACGAAACAGACGAATCTGAGAAACACCATGCTAAGTCAAATGAGCCACACAGCAAAACACAAACCCTGTACGTGGATACAGGGTACAAACCCACTTATGTGGATACTTATTAAGACAAGAAGTCAGTCAAACTTAGAGAAACAGAAAGTAGAATGCCAGAAGCTATAAACTGAGGGAAATGGGGAGCTGCTGGTCAGGGGTACACACTAACATTTACAAGGTAAGTCCTGAGGATCTAATATACAGCATGTTGACTGCAGTTGATAATATTCTATCGTACGCTTGAAATTTGCTATTGGAGTAGATACTAAGCTTTCGAACCACCACTAACAAAAAACGTAATTATGTCAAGCGATGTCGTGTTCAATGGGTTCATTTTGTCAATAATTTCATATGTAAGGGCACCTGGGTGGCCAGTCAGTTAAGCGTTCAACTCTTGGTTTCGGCCCATGTCTTGATGTCTGGGTGGAGAGACCAACCCCTGCCTCAGGATCCGAGCTCAGGGCAGAGTCACCATGGGTTTCTCTCTCCCTCTCCTCTTCCCCTTGGCTTGCGCACGCTCTCTCTCTCTCAAATAAATAAATAAATCTAAAAAAAGTTTCCTAATGTGTATCAAATCGTTATGCACTCTAATTTCAATAATATAATTTTATTTGTCAATCATACCTCAACAAAGCTCATGGGAGGGGGGCAGGTGGTAAAGATGTAAACACTACAAAAAGAACCATACAGGACAGTCTTGAGAAGTAACCCATGGTCCACTTAAGTAGTAAACATGACAATGCACAGCAAGGCACAAGGAAACGTCACCTACATGAAGGGTTCAAAACCCGGGCCACAGAAATGGCAAGGATCTGAACACACGGACCAAGCCAAGAAGAGGGCAAGCAAGGTGCACTCCATCAGCCTCACTGCATGACTACTGACCTCCAATCTTACCCTATCAAGGCTACGCATGGAGGGTGCTGGGGCTGCAGGCCTGAGAAAAGGACACACCAACAAATCAGTTAGCGACAACATCGACTACCCAGAAAGCTGGGGAAGCGAGCAGTGCCCACAGTCCACACGAGAGAAAGACAAACCATCCCCTGGAAAATGGAGGAGGGGGACGCCGAATACAGAGTCTAGTCCAGGTCAATGGGAACCGTGAGGGACTTACCCAGCGAGGATATAAGGGTAAAGTTCTCCAGCATCACATGGTGGTACAGCTGTCTCTGAGCCTCATCAAGAAGCCTCCATTCCTTCCAGGAGAAGTACACGGCAACGTCCTCAAAGGTCACACCACACTACCATGAAAGGAAAAGTTGGCAGCCTGAGCATTATTTCTGACAACCCACAATCCAACCCCCACACATCCACCCAGTCTCCCCTGCCACCCCAGCTCCCCACCTCAGAATAAATACCAGGTCCCCGTGCCTCTAATGCTGCTCTCCTCTCACCTTCCCATCAACCACTGTGTTCAGTCCACAGCAGTAACAGGCAGGGGGACACACAGATGCAATCTAAGCTCTCGGTTTGGCCTGCAAGGTCCCATTCCTACCCCATGATATTCCCGGGGAGTCTCCCAGACTGTGCCCTCAAGACGGACAATTATAGGCCCTGCTCTGCCAGAAAGCCTTCAATACCAGGGCTCTGAGGCCCTTAGCTCACACTTCCTCTCCATGTGTACGGGATTCTGTAGACTGTACCTCTCTCACGTCTTCAGACCCCACAGATGAACTCCACACCTTCCTGCTCCACACCGAAGGATTCTCCCTTGACTCACACTTGTACTTGTCACATGACACCCAAGGGATGTTTGACAAACTCAAACAGGTTCCAGTCCCAGTACTTTCATGGATCCCAATTGAGGGAAAGCCTCAAATGCTACTTAGAAGCCCTCCTCACCTCCCTGTAATTCTCCCTTCCGTAACAGACACTCCCAAGCACTGTTCACTTACGACACTCACGGACCCTCTTCTATATCTGTGCTGTCCATACTGTCCCTCAACAATCAGAAGGTACCACTTTCCACTGAACCTTTGTGAAAACCCCAGCGTGAAAGGTCTCCTTGCCCAGCACAGTGAATCACAAATGACAACTGCCCCAGACCTATTCCAGCAGCAAGACTTTGAAACACTCCAAACACTATAAAAACTCAGCCCAAATTTCTGTTCAAACCCTACACCACCGAATAAAGAGCATCCCCAGACTCTCAAATGCTCCTGGGCAGGGAGCACCGGCATGCCTCAGTGGGTTAAGGGTCTGACTCCTGCTCTTAGCTCAGGTTTTGATCAGCATCCTGAGTTCAAGCCCCATGTTAGACTCTACACTGGGTGTGGAGACTACTGGGGGGGGCGGGGAAACAACCACCTCCTAGGTGTCCTAGCTATCTCTTGTCCCATCATTCCATGCAAGGCTTGTCCATGTATCTGCCAGATCATTCTTTCTCCTTCACCACCTGTGTTGGCAATGCCCAGCCAATCCAACCAGGTGCTGAACAAGAGAACCACTCGAGCACACTTTATCGAGACCCTCCGACCTACTAATAGCATTGCCACGATACTCTGCATTCCCTTCCTAAATGTGATCCAAATCTCCACCCTGGTCTACACAATAGCCATTGTTTTTCTAACTCTCCATCCTGAATCTTTCCCCCAGTTTTCCAAAATTTCCTGTCCAGCTGCCCACCTTCTGCTATCACCCACACTTCTCTGAAACGTCAGAGATCGTGAACAATGTCAAAACAACTTAGGTATCCCCATGCACAATCAACCTACTGATAACTTCCATCCGGATGATGGGAGCTTCCATCTCTTTGGCTGCTAGGACCTGTGAAAACTGAGAATGGGAAACCTCACCGAAATGGAGGCAGAGGTTGCAGCTGGGAGACTGCTCAGACACTAGTACCATGATGAACTGCAGTTCCACGAGGAACAGACGGACTTGACCTTATACTGCCACAGTACCTCACTACCCCTGACCCAAAAAGACAGGCTTTCCTGATCACCCCACCCAACAGCTCACCCAATGGGAAGCCACGGTTCTTCGAACTCCCAGTTTACTCCAATGGACTTGGAGTCTGTAACAGCCTTCAAAACTTTGCCCTCTTCCCCTTAAGAAATCCTACCTCTCCTTTGTACTCCTGTCCTACTGTTTGGCCTAAGCTTGTGTGTTCTGAATTGCAGTTTCTTTCATTCCCAAATAAACCCATTTTTTGTGGGTAAAATAACTGCCCGTTTTTGTTTCACGTTTAAGGTTCAGACACCAAAAGCCCTGAGGTTTTCCCTGACTCCCCCCTTTCTCTTGTCATCTGCAACACCCACAATTTGGTTTAGCTCTTCTCAAAAATGGACCATAATTCAACCAATTCTCCAACAGCCACAGTGGTCATTCTACTCCAACTCTAACACTGAAGCGCCCCGGTGACTCAGTCCCTTGAGGGCCCCACCCTTGGGTTTGGTTCAGGTGAGGATCACCGCATGTAGCCCGAGTTGGTCTCCTCTCTCAGCCGGCGTCGGCTGGGATTCTCTACCTCTCCTACCCCCCGACGCGCGCGTACTCTCTCCAGGTCAAATAAATAAAATAGCTTTTAAAAAATAAGTAAATAACATCCACTTTGCAACTCCCTCCTCCTGCGCTCCCTGCCTCCTCGCTCACCCCCGCCGCGGGTTCTCGTCTCTGCGGCTGGGGAAAGCCTATTGACACCTGGCTTAGACCACCTCTCGTTACCGCCATGAGACACGGACTGCTCAGGCAGCGAGGGGACAGGCCTCGCTGGCCGCGCCGCACCTTGCTCCTGACACAAGGCCGGGAGACGTGCTGTTCCCCGCTGGGGGCGCAGACCGCCTCCAGCCTCTGCCCCAGCCGGCCCCTCAGCCCGGAGCCCGTCCCGCAGCCAGCACGCCGGCGCTCACACACGGGCCCCCGCCCGCCGGCGCCTCCCTGTGCCGGACAACGGGGCCTGGGCCGCAGGGACGCGAGCAGGCGCCCCGCCTCGGGCCTTTCGGGTCTGCGTGGGGGGACGGCGGGGAGGGCGGGGAGGCGAGCGTTTACCTGAGCCGGGTCCCTGGGAGCGGCCGCCGCCATCGGATTCGGTGGGCCGGCAGCGGGGCCGGAAGGGAACGGACACCCGTACTCAACGGTGTGCGGCGAGGACAGCGCCCCCCCCCCCCCGCCCCGTCTTTGCGATCAGTCACCCAAATCCTGAATCCTCTCTGGAACCGTAGCGATAAACCAACGCAACAGGTAGCAAAAGTACCTACGGGGCTTGAGGCCGTAGTCGCGCCCCCACAGGACGCGCTCCTTTAGAAATGCCGCGTCTTGTTCCCTCATTGGCTCCGCGCTGTGTTCTGGGGGCGGAGGCTCTTCCCGGTGATGTGACTCCTAGAGCTCTGGCAGTCGCCCTCAGGGGGTCCTGCGCCCTGGAGTACGTGGGCTTTGTTCACTTGGCATCCTGAGGTTTGGTGTAAAGAACTGTTGGCACCCAGGGGAACCGGCTTTGCTCCTTAAAGCTGGAGAAGAGCCCTAATTTCAAACTCTATGACTCTCTGCTTCCAAAGGAGAAGACTATTTTAGATGCTCCCAAATCCTTTTACTGAAATAGTTAAACTTTTCCGTACAGAAGTTCAGAAATAAATGAGATCTTATATAGCTGCAAAGATGTTGCTGTTCCTCAAATGTTTGCATCCTGAAACATTAGGGTCAGTTTCCTAAGTTTCAGTAGTACTGGTTGGGAACTATAGATTAGTTCCTTTTAAGCAACCAAATATTCAACCAATCACACTGTAAAGGTCTGTTGGTTTTATTCAGTGATTTGAATTGGGCAGTATCCCATCTAGCAAGCAGAAGGCAGCTCCAAAGTGCTACAGAAAGGGAAAGGTTTTTAAAGGTAGGACAGGAATATCATAAGCAGAAAAAATGATAGTGTCAGGTGAGGTCAGCTTATTGTCGGGACAAGAATCTTATTAGGGGAATGCCTCACCTTTTGGGTGACAGGGCCCATCAATGTGGCCTATTACCTTTTTGGTGCTGACCAGAAAAATCCTGACTGAGCAGTGGAAACTGAATTTCTGGGGGAGGTTGAAAGTGCAATGAACTTAGGTATTATGCCCTGGTTTTGTGACATGGCCTAGGGAAGTGACTCTGTTTGGGGTCCCTGGTTTCCTTTTTCACACCCTATGCAGCGTGGTGACATAAATAGAGGACGGGAGGAGGGATGGTAGGCCACCTAGATTATGGGGACAATGATGAGGTCAGCCTCTGGTTCCACACTAAACCTCTCTTGCCTGTAGAGTGATTGTGTCCCATCTATGAAGGAACACTTTTGTCCACATATTTCTTACTTCATATTTGCAGATATACTAATTTCCTTTTAAGAGTCTGATATCACCTCAAACACAGAGCAACTTAACCGATGCTGGTTTTTGTTCCAAACACATTGCCATTTTCAGTTGGAACATGTGTGCAAAGGGAGAATCTGAACCCTGAAATAAAGGATTATCTGAACCCAATGAGCTCATCTTCTTGCTAGGAAGTGACCCTTCTTTCTTCAGGAATTGGCAGTAGTGTTGCTTTAGGAATTGAAGTTATCTCAGAAAACTGTGGTGAAATGCACATTTCAGATGTTTAAAGACAGTGGCAGAAATAGCTATGGGGAAATCCATATTCCATCTCCCTACACATCACTAAAGGCTAAAAAAACAGTTATAGGTTCATAGACCTTTTAGGAGAAGGTTTAGCAAATCTGAGAAAAGATAGAATCAAACAGATCATTCACTGTTCTAGACCAATGTGCCTGACACTGTGAGGCTTTCATCTCCAAAATGTGATTTTTTTCATTCCTGAAAACATTGAGCTTGCTACTATCAACCTTAACAATAAAAAGCCAGGGTTTTTGTTTTGTTTTGTTTTTTTACAAGCACACTGAGTTTATTCTGGAATAACACTGGAATTTCAACTTGGGATAAGCACACTATGGCAAACCAGGACAATTCAAAGAGACAAAGGAAAGTCAGTTTTTATTAGGTCTTAGAAGATTGAGAAGGATAACTTTGAATAAAGTGTCCTTGAAACACAGGAGATTGAGTCATGGCAGTGTTTCATTGGCTGCATACCAAGGTTAGTGTGTCCTTGACTGGGCAAGGAGGGGCCATCCTTTCTTCTGTTAAAAGCAGGAGATTAAAATCCTCCCCAGGAAAGTGCCCTCGTTTGTCAAGATAAAAATTATCTTCCTTCCTCCTGCTGATCTGCAGTTCCTACCAGTGTGTACCCTGTGCTTCCTTAATCCATTTGCAATGAGTTCTCTCTTCCGATCTTCACACTACTTTAGAGAGATTTAAAAGAGGACATTTAGGGTACCAAAGAACGAAGCATTTCTACCAATAACCTAGCTTCTGGAAGGGAAGGTAGATACAATTAAATGTCCTTATAATCTGCAGCCTCCAAGAAGTTCCCAACCATCTTAATGTTAACACCTTGCTAGAGGGGAAAACAACCTTAACTTGACAATGGCAAGGCCTCTGGTATCCTGTGAATCTTCTTTAATATATGAAAGTATTTTCTCAACCTCCCTGTTTCCTTACCTCCCCCAACCCCAAAGTATATAATCAGCCACCCCTCACAACCCAGGGCAGCAGCTCTTTCTGCCCAAGGGTCCTGTCCCCGTGCTGTAATAAACTACCAATTTTGCACCAAAGACGCCTCAAGAATTCTTTCTTGGTCGTCGGCTGCGGACTCCACCCCACTGAACCTCACCTAGATTCCACAACCTCATCAAAATGACAGGAAAATTGAAATGTCATGTTTATTCACTCTTCTACCAAATATGCATTGGGGTTTTCAGGAACTTTGGTAGATGCATGGGGGAAATACAGGCATAAGGCAAGCAATCCTGCCTTCACGTGGTGTTTTTTTAGGTTCAGGAAAACACAGGAACCACGAAAGCAGAAATACTAAGTTATATTGCATATTAGATTGTAGCAGGAGCAATGGAACAAGGCGAGGTGATTTTGCGAAAAGGGGATTGGATGGACTATCGCACTGGGCTGTAAGGAAGCGCTCCTTATAAGAGCACCACTGAACAAGAATGAGTCCTGCCAGTTTTAATTTTTATTAATTCTGTTAAAGACAAAGTGAGTTTCATTTAAATTTCAAAGAGCTTATTTCAGCAAACATGAAAACTGAAGGAGGGGAAGAGCTTTTGCCAACAAAAAAATGGAAGCAAAGCAAACAAGTTATATGATTGGCTATGGCTTAAGGAATTGCCTTATTTGGGAAAGCCTAGGTAGCTGTTTGTGATTGGGTGAATCACTGTTTGGGATTCTTTGGTTCCATGTCTTACCCTTGAGACTTTTAAAAGAATTTGCTGGAGGTTAGGTTTCAGTTTGCCTATGTAGGTGGTAGGGCATTGGAGCCTCGTGGGTCTAATGTCCTGCTTGTTGATTTCAGTTGGAAGCAAAAAAAGCAGGTGGAGAGTGACTTTGAGTGGGGTCTTCCACAGTGGAGACCCTGGGACTCCAGCCCTTTAAGCCTTTAGCGTGCTTGGCTCACCACAGTGACACTCAGTGGGTGTCCATGAGAACCTTTCACTCTGCTGCTCATCACAGTCCGAAGGTCTACAGCCTCCCTCTACTGGAGTCTGGAGGGAGGCAGCCTGGCCTTCCCTAAAGAACCTGTTTTCATGGTTTCATCTCTGCACTGACCTCTCCATCAGTTTCATCCCAACTCATGAGAAATGCTCATTCTCAGCCCACAAGACAGACCTACTGACTCAGGGACTTTGGGGGTAGCCACAGAATTGAGTGTTTTAAGAAGCCTCGGGTGAGATAGATACACAGTAAAACATTGCATCTGCTCGCTGTGCTTCCTGTGGACAGGGCACCTGATACTCTTCTGATTCACACCAATCTGCTCGACAGCGGCAGGATCTCATAACCTAGGCAGCAAAATTTATCAGCACACACTCGTTTCCTTCATTAAAAAAGGAAAGTCTAGAACATCGGATTTTCTATTGTTTATTAACAGATACTACTCCTTTGTGAACACAGAAAATAAAAAGCCACTAATCACTCTGATGTGAACAAAGAAAAAGAGAAAAAATTAAAGTTCCTTACAACTTACACCCCACTGACAAGTACTTGGGACAGGCAGGGTGACCTTCTTCCAGGAACTCCACTCACTCAATTTCAGTATTTTCTAAAGGAAAAAGACAACCTTAGCTTGACCTTAGCCAGAACTCCAGGATCCTGTAAGTCTATTTACCATATGCATATCCCTTTGGAAGCTTCCTTTAGTTCTACCCATCCCCCCCCCCAGGTATACAAGAGCAATTATTCTCTAAACAAATAGCCCACAGATACACATCTGAAGGGTCTCAATTAAGGTTTTAGTAGATGACCTTGACCTGACAACAACTACCATCCGTGCAGCCACTATCCCTACTCCCTCCCAACTGGAAATAACATAATCAGTCACCTCTCACAATCCCAGTGCAGCTCTGACCACAGGTCCCGTGCCTGCGCTTTAATAACCCACCTTTGTCTCATGGAGACATCTCAAGAATTTTTTCCTGACGGTGTGATCCCTCACCCCGTTTCTTCTCTTCTCTTTTCTTTTCTTTTCTTTTCAATATTTTATTTATTTGACAGAGAGCACAAGCAAGGGGAGCGGCAGGAAGAGGGAGAAGCAGGCAGAGGGAGAAGCAGGCTCCTCATTGAGCAAGGAGATGGATGCGGGGCTCCATCCCATTAAGGCAGATCCTTAACTGACTGAGCCACCAGGTGCCCCTCACCCCAACATTTCACATCAACTCTACCTCGTGCAGAAAAGCAATTATTTGCAGTATGGTATCCTTTTAAAATTGCTTTGGCACATGGAAGAGTTGCTGTGTGTGTATGAGGGGCTCTGTGTTCAAATATTTTCCTATGTTATCAAAACCCAAGTTTGTTTGCACACTGCTCCAAAAATGATACTCAAGAGACAAGTACTGACTGGAAAGATATATGAGCTTTAATCAGGAGACCAGCCACGTGGAGAGAAGGCGGGCCATTGTACAAAGGCCAACTCCAAAGTATCTGCCTCACCCAGGGGTTTTATTTTTTATTTTTTAAAGATTTTATTTATTTGAGAGAGAGTAAGCAAGAGAGAAAGAGAGAAAACAAGCTGGGGGAGAGGCAGAGGGAGAGAGAGAGAAACAGGCTCCCCACTGAGCAGGGAGCCTGATGCTGGGCTCATCGCAGGACCCTGGGATCATGAACTGAGCTGAAGGCAGACGCTTAACCAACTGAGCCACCCAGGTGCCCCACCCAGGGGTTTTTAGAGGAGTTTGGGGCAGTTAACCAGTAAAGGGCGTACAGTAGTCCTTAACACTTCTTGACTACATGCAGACTCTACGGTATTAGCTATAGATGCTATCACAGCACTGGGAGGTTGTACAAGGGGTCTGGTTCCTTAGTGCCTAGGGGTCATGCAAGAGGGTCTGTTCTGTTTTGTGTCATGCAGAATGCTCAGCTCTTTCTAGGAGAGAAAACATGACCTATAGATGAACAGAGAAAGGTTAATAAATCATAGAAGCTAAGGGTGCTTCTTTAACCTTAAGATTACTAGGTTGGCCCAAGGGCCCAGGGTGCCTCTACCCATACGTACTGTTTTTCTTAGTACTTAAAGAGGACCTTGGCTGCCCCTATTTTGACCTCAAACTTTCTAGTTGGATTCTTTTCACCTCGTCTATTGACTCAGATGGAAGACCTCGATGGCAAAACATCCCCTGATAGGAAACAAAACTACCCCCTCAAGCACTTAGGATTGCCCTGAGCCACCAAGACCCTACCCATGATTGACTCCCGGACAATGATCTATTTGACTTTCACTGCCTACCTGCTTGTAGCCACCCACCCTTGGCCGATATTTTCCTTATGTAAACCTGAAACTACTTTTGTCTCTTTGGAGTATTCTTTGAGAGGTTAGTCTAGTGTCTTCTCTGCATTGGCCTTGCTGAGAGAGATTCCTTCCCTGTTCACCACCACCTCTTCCTCTGCCTTTGGATTTTTTTTTTTTTTAAGATTTTATTTATTTATCTGACAGAGAGACAGACAGCCAGCGAGAGAGGGAACGCAGGCAGGGGGAGTGGGAGAGGAAGAAGCAGGCTCCCAGCGGAGGAGCCTGATGCGGGCCTCGATCCCACAACACCGGGATCACGCCCTGAGCTGAAGGCAGACACTTAACGACTGCGGCACCCAGGCGCCCCCTGCCTTTGGATTTTGTCACTAGGGAGCAGCCAAACCTAGTTTGTTTGGGACCCTCAGGTTAGGTGCTCTTGCATCCCTGTGCCCCGACAGTACAACAAAGTCATAATCAGTATGGGACAGGTGGTGCTTGGTAGGGATATATAGATAGGGGGCTCCATGATCAGGCTCACAGAAATCCACAAAATGTGGAGGTGTAAGGAAACCAGAGTTAAGGGAACATTCCAGACCACCCCGCCCCAGGTATCTGAGGGAGAAGTCTTACTTCTGACAGTCTCCTGTGATCAACAGAAAATAACCAAACCCTAAAAGAAGTAAGCCACTAAAGATGTTATCAGTAGTCCTTAATCAGAGGTGCTGCCAGTAGAGAAGTCAAAAAGATTTAAGTTCTCCGGTTGGCTTTCTACGAAAGACCAACCCTAAAAGCCCTTAGTGGCAACCCTGCTGGGACCCCTCTCACTCCTGAGAACTTTTTCTGTATTCTTGCTTAATAAACTTCTATCACTTTACTCACTCTCCCTCGTCCACAAGATCCATTCTTCGATTCTGTGAGACAAGAACCTCGCTCTACCGCTTCAATAATTTGTTGACCAACCGGCTCTCAGGTTTTTTTCCCTTAAGATTATCATGGACAATCTAATCCACCGAATTTAGTCCAGATTTCTACACCCCATCACCGCTAGGAGGCACCAGAGTGGCCATGCTGCTGTTGGAGGAAGGAAGGACTCACCCGTGTACTGTGCTGAGTCCCTGAGGGGCCTACCAGGTCTAGAATGGTCCTTAAGGCAATGCCTTAAGGATCAGCAGTGGGAACACAGGCTCCAGAGGAAGTATGGTAACTCAGCCCAGAGGCTCCTTCCTAAATCTTCTACCCAGGATGCTGACTCCCTCCAGGTATCTTCTCTGTCCCTGAGCCACCCCTGCCCTCCTGTCTGGTGCCAAGGTCCTCGGGAGACCCTACCCCGATCTCCACATGCTCAGCCCCTTTCTCACTGACTCCCCAAGATGCCATCGTGCTCACACTAGAGTCCGGAGAAGAAAAGGCCTCTGCAGTTCCAATACTAGCACCAGACCTGGGTATACTCTTCATTGTGAGTGAAGATGTACCCCTTCTGGCCTTCCTTTTTCCCCCTTTCTTCCTCTCCTTTCCTCTCTCTTCCCTTTTTTTCTTCCTTTCTCTCTTCCTCTCCTCTTCCCTTTTCTTCTTTTTTCTTCCTTCCCTCTCCTCTCCCCTTTCTCTTTCTCCCTCCCTTCCCTCCCTTTCTCTCCTCTTCCTTTCTTTCCTCTTCCTTTCTTTCCCTCCCTTTCCTTTTTTCCCCTTCCTTCCTCTTTTCTTTTTTCTCTCTCCCTCCCTCCCTTCCTCTCTCCTTTTCTCTCCCTTACTTCTTCTTTTTACTTTCTTCGTCCCTCCCTTTCTTCCTTTTCTTTCCTTCCTTCTTTTCTTGAAAAATAAAAACACTAGTAACTTAAATGAATTTATTTTAACCCATTGGCATTACAGCCCACGCATTAAAGGCAGTCTTAAAGAGATTTACACTGGCTGTCTCCCTCTCCTCCCCTCTCTTGCACAGCTGGCAATAGTCAGTGCCAAACTTCTAGAGTCCCAGAACTAGTGCACCATAAGTGATATGGCTCCCTGCGGCAGCCACTAAGCTCTAGGTGAGAGGAGCTGAGACCTGTCAGAGCCCAGGTGGCAGCTTCAGGTTGAACTGGGAAACCTGACCTTCCTGTGCATCTCCCAGCCTGAAACTACAAAGGATCTTTCTGACATGCAAGCCCTTGAGTGGAAGGGCTGCCCCTTGGCATGGAGGCTGAAAGTGGATCAGGTCAAAAGGGATAGTTCAAATGAAAGGCCAAAGTCACCACCTAGAAGTAACATCAAAAACTGCACCAACACTGATCCCAGATCTATTCTGAGACAGGCTCTGCCCTACCTGGCTCCCAGTCCTTTCAGGATAGGAAGTGGCCAGAAATGACCCCAGCATTCACCCCCTCCCCAGGCCCAGCAGGCTTCCCCTGAGACAGCTGTCTGGAAACACAGCCCAAGGCTGTGGTGAGATGCACAGAATGTAGACTCCTTTGGGGACCAGCAGTCAACTATTAAAAAAAGAAAAGGAAGGAGACTGGTGGCTCAGTTGGTTAAGTGTCTGCCTTTGGCTCAGGTATGATCACAGGGCCTTGAGATCTAGACCCCCATCTGGATCCCTGCTCAGCAGAGTCCCTGCTTCTCCCTCTGCCACTGCCCCCACTTGTGCTGTCAAATAAATAAATAAATAAATAAATAAATAAATAAATGAAATAAAATAAAATAAAATCTTAAAGAGAGAGAGAGAAGGAAATCACATGGAGGATGGCACTCCAGGGTGAGTTCTTTCAATGTACTGGGTGGGATGGGAGAAAGCAACTCTGAACCTGGTGGGTGTGCCTAACAACGTTGTCACTATCAGGGTGAGGCCAGACAGATTTTTAGTCACTCATCAGGGTGTTCAGGGATGTCCCTCCCCTCTGGCCTGTTGGGATTAGTCTCCTGCCTTTGGGGCTCCTGCAGACCTCCAGCCAGCTCACAGCTCCCACAGTGAACGGTTTTCCACCAAACACCCATATATAGTTATTCAGCACCTTTTCTGAGAATATCCCACTCTCACAATGGGAGAATTTACACTCTGGAAACTGGCAAACACTACAGAGCAGGGATGGATTTTTGTTTTTCTGAATGCCTGGACTTAAGAAAATGATGACATAATGGAATGAATGAATGTACCCTAGACTTAAACATGTGAGGTGTTTTGGTCCATGACAATGGGTAGGCCACAAAAATCTGAGGTAGTTAATGAAGTAATAGCCTTTTAGTATTACCATGACACCATAGAGAAAAATGTCACACCGTGTGCAAATGAGGAAAATTCCAACGTGTACCTTTGTTGTATGCGTGTCTTATTTGTAATTGAAAAGGGAACTAGCCATTATTCACATCAAAGAAAATAGGCAAATGATACGAACAGAAAATGTACCACATGGGGCGCCTAGGTGGCACAGCGGTTAAGCGGCTGCCTTTGGCTCAGGGCGTGATCCCAGGGTCCTGGGATTGAGCCTCACATCAGGCTCCTTCCCTGGGAGCCTGCTTCTTCCTCTCCCACTCGCCCTGCTTGTGTTCCCTCTCTCGCTGGCTGTCTCTATCTCTGTCAAATAAATAAATAAAATCTTTAAAGAAAAAAAAAAAAAAGAAAATGTACCACAAAAGACACACAGGTGGTAAAGAAACACATGAAACAATGATGAAAGCATAGCACTACACATGTATTAAAAGGGCTGACATTAAAGGCTGGTCCTATCAAGTATTGTCAAGGACTGAAGATACTGCAACTCTCACATATGCCTGGTGGGAATGCAATGGTGAACAGTTTAGATGCCATTTTGGCCCTTTCATGAAAATGTTAACACTCACCTCCTCTGTTAAACCTATAATTCATAAGGAATTATAATGAAACTATATAGAGGGATTCCTCTGTGAAAGTGAAACACTGGCAATAACCCAAGTGCTCCGAACAGATGAAGAGATCAATCGTGGTATACATCCAGAAAACAGTACTGTTGACTGAAAGGGACATATATGTAAAAACGACCTCAGAGCTGAATGACGAAAGTAAAAAGGTGAGAGGGGTGTCTGGGTGGCTCAGTCAGTTAAGCATCTGCTTTCAGCCCAGGTTGTGATCTCAGGGTGCTGGGATAGAGGCCAACATCAGGCTCCCTGCTCAGCAGGGAGTCTGCTTCTCCCTCTGCCCCTCCCCCAGCCCACGCTAATAAATAAATAAATAAAATCTTAAAAAAAAAAGGGTGAGAAGTCCAGCTTGAGGAAGAATGGTTTAAATTTTTTTTATTTTTTAATTTTATTTTTTTTTAAAGATTTTATTTATTTATTCATTCGACAGAGATAGAGACAGCCAGCGAGAGAGGGAACACAAGCAGGGGGAGTGGGAGAGGAAGAAGCAGGCTCATAGCGGAAGAGCCTGATGTGGGGCTCGATCCCATAACGCCGGGATCACGCCCTGATCCAAAGGCAGACGCTTAACCGCTGTGCCACCCAGGCGCCCCGGTTTAATTTTTTTTAAAAGATTTTATTTATCAATTTGTCAGAGAAACAGAGAGCAAAGCAGGCAGAGGGAGAAGCAGGCTCCCCACTGAGCAAGGAGCACAAAGCAGGATTAGATCCCAGGACCCTGGGATCATGACCTGAGCCAAAGGCAGACGCTTAACCAACTGAGCCACCCAGGCATCTCAAGGAATGGGTTATTTAAGGACTTCTGAACAGAAGCAAGACTTGGGCAACCTTAACAGAAGTAGGACTCCACAACACCACCGCAACTCCTGCTTTTATAGCCCTAGAGGCTGGGGTGTACCTGGGAGACAAGCTGGGAGGAGGATGGTTCAGAACAGGTGTCTGCCATAGCTGTATATGATACTAAGAAGAATGCTGGCTAAGCAGGGTCACAGTTACATCCCTGGACTATGAAATCTGTTTTTGTCCTTTTCTGGCCTGCACCACAATGGCCTTGGCATGTAAGCAACACAGAGGATAGAAGAATTCAGAGACTTTTGGATTATTTTGACAATGTGTCTCTAAAAGCACAGAATTTCTGTGCACATTGATACTTCCCAGTCACTACAACATCTGTGGATACACACCACATAGGTGGCCGATGTCTCCTCTACTCCCTAATTACCCAATCTCCTAGATTACCAATTACAGTTCCCCCGCCCCTGTGGTGTTACAAGTGAATACTGAACATCAGGCCACATGGCTCCTTTGAAGGACCTGAGGTAGAGATTCCACTAACAGTGCCTGGCATCCTGTGCTATCAGCTGTGGACAAGCAAAATATTGTTGTTGTTTCCACAAGCACTGGAGATGGTCTCAACTGCTCCCTCTTCAGGGTGACCTCTCAGCACACAAAACTTGTTGGCATCCAGACCACAAAAGCCAGATATGGATCCTAGGAGGCTGTATTAGCTAGAAGTGATATAACACGGTACACAAACTAGGTGATTAGACAACAGAAATTTATTTTCCCACAAATCTGGAGTCTAGAAATTGGACATAAGATGTCAGCAGGGTTAATTTCTTCTCAGGTCTCCCTCCTTGGCTTGTAGATGAAGATTCCCAGTCTTCACAGTCATCCATGTGTGCTTGTACCCTCGTCTCTTCTTATCATGAAGCCAGCCACATTGCCTAATAGTCCCTCCTAATAACCCATTTCAACTTCACAATCTCTTTGAAGATGTTATGTCTAACTATAGCCACAGTGTGAGGCTCTGGGGGTTATAACTTCAGAATATGAATTGTGGGTGCACATTCAGCCCATCAGTTAGGTTTTAGAGTTAATGCAAATTAAGGCCCAGGCTGGAGAAGAGTAATGTTGTACGTATGGAGGTTATTACCCTCTCTGGGACACAATAAATTTGGAATGCAATGAAATCTGTTCACTCCTACGTGTGGGCAGAGCCCAATTCTGCTTTCAAACCACTCCTTACAGTGAACACAACACCTAAGATTACAGATAATTAAATTTAAAAAAACATATTAATGCATAAACCAGAGCAAAAGTGGCATTCAATTCCTGTTACTGACTTGGAAGCTGCAAAGATTGATCAGAAGCATTGTAAGACCAACAAATCCCTAAGAGATTTAGTCTTCTTGTGCAAGTAACCCCCCAGAACATAGATCAGGTACTAACGGTCAACACTGGGTCACACACATGACCAAAATCAGAAATGAAGAGGTTCAATTACCCGTAATTTCCATCAGCACATAACAAAGGAGAGGTCAGCATCATTAAGCATATTGGGTGGTGACTGATATAAGTTACTGAGGCCATCCGGGTGGCAGAGATGAAATGACTTCTGCCATGGATTCTGGCAGTGACTTCTAGCAATAACTTCAGACACATCAGAACATGATACACACCTTCTGAATTTTTCCCAAAAGGCTGAACTTATGGAAAGTAACTCCACTCTAGACACTCAGGTGAACAAAGTTCAATTCAGGAAGTTGGCTGCCTCAAAAAGATCCTTCTCCAGTGTAAATACACTAAAGAAAGAAATATTACCTTCTACGTTATTTTAACTCTTTCTGCAGTGTGAACTCTCAAGTGTGGAATGCATACAGATAACTGGCTAAAGGAATTGTGTCATTCACCTACTCATGAGGCCTCGCTCCAAGGTTAATTCAGATTTTTATGAAACTAACTTTGAATCATCTCCCAAGACATCACCTGCTACTCCTACTGCATTACAGCATAGGGATTGAACATGTCAATTTTAATGAACATAAACATTCAGTTCCTAATATTGCCCATAAGGACTCTATTGTGTATTTCCTCAGGTTGAAGGAGACTGAAGATTTAGCTGAAAGATTCCCCACAACAACAGCACCCCTAAGGCCTGTTGCCACTGTGAACTTTGTGATGATAACTGAGAGCACCATGACTGAAAAAAGATTTCCCACATTCACTGCAAGCAAAAGACCTTTCTCCTGTATGAAGTCTCTGGTGTTTTATGAATGTCGACTTACACTTCCAAGATTTCCCACATTCATTACACTTATAAGGCTTTTCACCAGAGTGAACCTTTACATGTACATTGAGGCTATTTCTTCTGACGAAGGACTTGCCACATTCACTGCATTCATAAGGTCTTTCCCGAGAGTGAACTCTCTGATGAGAACGAAGGACAGAACGAGCGGTGAAAGATTTCCCACACTGACTGCACTCATAAGGCCTTTCTCCAGTGTGAAGTCTCTGGTGATCACGGAGGACAGAACTAGTGGTAAAAGATTTCCCACATTCACTACAATCATAAGGACTTATTCCAAGGTGACTCTGACGATGATACCGGAGGGCACAGCTATGACTAAAAGACTTCCCACATTCACTGCACAGATAAGGCTTTTCTCCTGTGTGAATTCTCTGGTGTTGAATGAACGTTGACTTATAGTTCAAAGATTTCCCACATTCATTACATTTATAGGGTCTTTCACCTGAGTGAACCTTGACGTGTACATTGAGGCTATTTCTGTGGAGGAAGAACTTGCCACATTCACTACACTCATAAGGCCTTTCTCCAGTATGCACTCTTCGGTGAGAACGGAGGGCAGAACTAGAGGTAAAAGATTTTCCACATTCACTGCATTCATAAGGCCTTTCTCCCGTGTGTACTCTCTGGTGAGAACGAAGGACAGAAGTAGCAGAAAAAGATTTCCCACATTCGCTGCACTCATAAGGTCTTTCTCCTGTGTGAATTCTCTGGTGTTGAATGAATGTTGACTTACACTTCAATGATTTCCCACACTCATTACACTTATAAGGCTTTTCACCTGAGTGAACCTTCAGGTGCACACTCAGGCTATTTCTTCGGACAAAGGACTTGCCACATTCACTGCATTCATAAGGTCTCTCTCCACTGTGAACTCTGTGGTGATAATGGAGGGCAGAACTTGTGGTAAAAGATTTCCCACATTCACTGCACTCATAAGGCCTTTCTCCAGTATGAAGTCTCTGGTGATCACGGAGGACAGAACTAGTCGTAAAAGTTTTCCCACATTCACTGCACTCATAAGGCCTTTCTCCAGTGTGAACTCTCTGGTGAGAATGAAGCACAGAACTAGTGATAAAAGACTTCCCACATTCACTGCACTCATAAGGCCTTTCTCCTGTATGAATTCTCTGGTGTTTAATCAGTGATGACTTACACTTCAAAGATTTCCCACATTCATTACATTTATAAGGCCTTTCACCTGAGTGAACCTTTCTGTGTACCTTGAGGATATTTCTTCGGACAAAGGACTTGCCACATTCGCTACACTGGTAAGGTCTCTCTCCTGTGTGAATTCTCTGATGATACCGTAGGTCAGTCCTAGAGATAAAGGATTTCCCACATTCACTGCACTCATAAGGCCTCTCTCCTGTGTGAATTCTCTGGTGTTTAATGAATGTTGACTTAAACTTAAATGATTTCCCACATTCGTTACACTTGTAAGGTCTTTCACCTGAGTGAACCTTTATGTGTACATTCAGAGTATTTCTTCGGAGAAAGGACTTGCCACATTCACTGCATTCGTAAGGCCTTTCTCCTGTGTGAATTCTCTGGTGCTTGACGAATCCTGACTTACATTTCAAAGACTTCCCACACTCGTTACACTTATAAGGCCTTTCACCTGAGTGAAGCTTTAGGTGTACTTTGAGGCTATTTCTTCGGAGAAAGGACTTGCCACATTCACTGCACTCATAAGGCCTTTCTCCAGTGTGAAGTCTCTGGTGAGAACGGAGGACAGAACTACTCGTAAAACATTTCCCACAATCACTGCACTCATAAGGTCTTTCCTCTGTGTGAGATCTCTGATGATAACGGAGGGTAGACATAGAGGGAAAAGATTTTGCACAGCCACGACACTTATAAAACCTTTCCCCAGGTTGAACCCTATGGGCAATCAACACTGAGCTACAGCTAACAGATTTTGCGCATCTACTGCAAAAATATCTCTTCACTCCATTGTGCGATCGCTGGGGATGAATAAAGACAGATTTGTGGCCTAAGGATTTCCCACATTTGCTGCACGTGTACTGCCTGGATCCACTGTGACTCTTTCCACGTTCATTCAGGGTTGATCGTTGCCTAAGGGATTTTCCACATTGGCCAAACTCGTATCTTTCTCCAGTATGGTATCTCTGGTGTATAGCAAATAAGGATTTGTACCTGAAAGTTTTCCCACATTCACTGCACACAAAGGACTGTCTTCCAAAGTGGACACCCTGGTCCTGAGTATCTGTGTGTTTGGGACCAAAGGCATTCTTACATTTTCCCCAAGTATCAAGACTTTTCCTGCACTGGAAGATTTCATTTGGCTTCTCCTCAGTGTGAGTGACCTCTGGCTGCAGATGCCCGGAGCCAGAGAGGAAGTCCTTCTGAACTTCTCCACAGGTAAAGGGCTTTCCTGAACCATGGAATCCCCAGCTCTTCACCACAGAGGCCCTGTCCACACGGCTTCTGCAGGGTTTTGCTCCCAGGTGCTGTTCCTGCTGCGGCTGAGACTTTGCACTGCAATAAAATCGTTTCCCACACGCCCCACACCTCAACAGTTTCTGGCTGTTTTCTTTTCCCTGGTGCTCAGCCAAGTGGAAAATGTCTCTCAAGACTGGACCACACAGCTCACAGGGGTGGGTCTTCCGGGAAGACACAGCTGCCGTGGGCGTCCCGGCCTGTGACGAGCCTACAGTAGTGCTCTGTGCAAAGGGTGCCTCCTCACCCTCTGCTCCACAGCAGCAACCTGAAGGCAAAGAAACGCTGGTGAAATTCGTGTTCACTATCGCGAGGGGCTGAGCCCATCACACGCATGCACCCGATTCATCTAGGCAGGAGTGTACAACATGCTTTTCCACACAAAGGAGATGGAATTCAACTGAAGGAGTGGTCGCCGTGCTTTACTGGGTCCAACTGGTCAAGTATTGTGGAGAGCACTCTAGAAGGACAAAAACCTAGGCCATGACACAAGGAAGAGAACCAGGGTCTACAACTTGTTCTCTGACCAAAGGTTTGTGTAGGACCATTTCTGCTATTGATATTAGGCTCAGGAGAGGCTGCGGGAATATCCAATCCCTAGAAATTTGCTTTTGTTCAAGGTAGTTTAAGGGCATGTGAATAGCTCATGGTAAAACTTTCAGGAGTGAATGTCGGACTACTCGGAAAAAGCAGTGAGAGATATTGGCAAGATGTGGAGATTTGAGAAGCATTTATTACCCCTAAACTGGGTATCATGGAACCACCAAACAGTAGAATTCAGAAGTCCACAAACTGTCAACAGTAAAGAAGGAAAGACAGAAGTGGGGTGTGGCCATAGCAATGGGACCAAACTCAGGTTGAAAAAACAAAGGTGCCCAGTATGATCTCAACACAGTGCGATACCACACCTTTCCCAGCTGCCGTCCACCAGAAACAGGCTCCCCATGAGATCACCTGGTTACTTCTGGAGCATGTCCATGCTATGATACACAAAGGACTCTTCCCTGTAAGCCCTCCTGAGCAACTACAGGGTACCAGGACGATACCAATACTGTAGGAAAACAGGCCAAGTGAATCGCCAGCACTGTCCTACAGCGACTCAGGACACAACAAAGAAAAACATCCTATGTGACTGATGTCAGCAGGATGGTAGAAAAGCAGAAATCATCCCTCACCCCAACAAAAGAAATCAATTCTACAGCTGTCTATGAGTGGCTTAGCCTGGAAGTGCTCAAGGGCCCATTAACACTGACTAGAACACAGCAGACCATAAAAGAGGGCACAAGCACACAGAAAAGTCGGCTGGAGACTCCACTGGCAGAGCCGTATGTGATGGGTGGGAAATAAGGGCTGGGGCTATCTCCGCCAGCCACAGGGTGGGTGCGACTGCAGTCCCCGCTCAGCAGAGCCTCCAGCTTCCTGCTCCACAGAGGACACTGGCATCTTTTGCCATCAAGTTAACCAATGTCTGAAGCCAAAGCAATTTGAGAAAGAAGATCAAGCTGAAGGCAGCACACCTGTCATTTCAAACTAAACTACAAAGCTATAGTTTTTAAAACAATAGGGTACTGGCATAGAAACAGACCAGTGGAATGGAATAAAGAGCCCAGAAGCAAAGCTACACATGTATGGACGACTAATCTTTGACAATGAGGCCAAGAATCAACACTGGGGAAAGAATAACCTCTTTCATGCTGCTGTGAACTCAATATCCAAATGAAAAACCAGGGATCCTGGATCCCTATCTTCCAGCACTGAAGGAAATGAACTTAAAATTGACTAATGACTTAGAGATACGATCTCAAACCCTGAAATTCCTAGAAAAACACAGGGAAAAGCCTCCTTAACCTTACTCCTGACAGTGATTTTTTGAAAAGGACATCTAAAGCATACACAACAAAAGCAAAAACTAACAAATACCACCATACCCCATTGAAAAGTTGCGCCAGAGGCGATGAAACACGCGAGACAGTGAAAAGGATGTACAAGTGACTAACATGTGCTCACAATCACGAATCCTCCGGGAGATGAAAACCAAAACCACAAGATATCACCTCCTACCTGTTACAATGGCTATTACCAAAGGACAAGAGGCAACAGGTTGGTCAGGATGTGCAGAAAAAAATAACATGTGAATACTGCTGCTGGGAATGTAAGCGGGGAATTCACTATGGAAAATATTAGGAGACCCACCAAAAACTGAAAATAAAACTACCATATAGTCCACCACGGCCATTTCTAGTATGTATCCGAAGGAAACGAATCAGTATCTCCACAACGTATCTGAACATGAGTATCCGCTGCAGTATTGCTCACATAGCCAATACACGGAAACATCAGTAAGTCTGTGAGTGTTTATACTGACAAACGGGGGGCACGTGGCCTACTCAGTCCACAGAGCATGCAAGTCTTGATCTCAGGGTAGTGGATTTAAGCCCCATACTGGGTACGGACTCTATATGAAAAGAGAGAGAGAGAGAGAATAAAAAAACAAACTGTAACTAAATAGAGAAATAAATAAATACAGTGACAAAGAACATTTAGTACACACACAACATGCAGGAATATTCAGCCATAAACACGAAGGCAACACTACAATGACCACGAAACAGACGAATCTGAGAAACACCATGCTAAGTCAAATGAGCCACACAGCAAAACACAAACCCTGTACGTGGATACAGGGTACAAACCCACTTATGTGGATACTTATTAAGACAAGAAGTCAGTCAAACTTAGAGAAACAGAAAGTAGAATGCCAGAAGCTATAAACTGAGGGAAATGGGGAGCTGCTGGTCAGGGGTACACACTAACATTTACAAGGTAAGTCCTGAGGATCTAATATACAGCATGTTGACTGCAGTTGATAATATTCTATCGTACGCTTGAAATTTGCTATTGGAGTAGATACTAAGCTTTCGAACCACCACTAACAAAAAACGTAATTATGTCAAGCGATGTCGTGTTCAATGGGTTCATTTTGTCAATAATTTCATATGTAAGGGCACCTGGGTGGCCAGTCAGTTAAGCGTTCAACTCTTGGTTTCGGCCCATGTCTTGATGTCTGGGTGGAGAGACCAACCCCTGCCTCAGGATCCGAGCTCAGGGCAGAGTCACCATGGGTTTCTCTCTCCCTCTCCTCTTCCCCTTGGCTTGCGCGCGCTCCCTCTCTCTCAAATAAATAAATAAATCTAAAAAAAATTTGCTAATGTGTATCAAATCGTTATGCACTCTAATTTCAATAATATAATTTTATTTGTCAATCATACCTCAACAAAGCGCATGGGAGGGGGGCAGGTGGTAAAGATGTAAACACTACAAAAAGAACCATACAGGACAGTCTTGAGAAGTAACCCATGGTCCACTTAAGTAGTAAACATGACAATGCACAGCAAGGCACAAGGAAACGTCACCTACATGAAGGGTTCAACCCCGGGCCACAGAAATGGCAAGGATCTGAACACACGGACCAAGCCAAGAAGAGGGCAAGCAAGGTGCACTCCATCAGCCTCACTGCATGACTACTGACCTCCAATCTTACCCTATCAAGGCTACGCATGGAGGGTGCTGGGGCTGCAGGCCTGAGAAAAGGACACACCAACAAATCAGTTAGCGACAACATCGACTACCCAGAAAGCTGGGGAAGCGAGCAGTGCCCACAGTCCACACGAGAGAAAGACAAACCATCCCCTGGAAAATGGAGGAGGGGGACGCCGAATACAGAGTCTAGTCCAGGTCAATGGGAACAGTGAGGGACTTACCCAGCGAGGATATAAGGGTAAAGTTCTCCAGCATCACATGGTGGTACAGCCGTCTCTGAGCCTCATCAAGAAGCCTCCATTCCTTCCAGGAGAAGTACACGGCAACGTCCTCAAAGGTCACGCCACACTACCATGAAAGGAAAAGTTGACAGCCTGAGCATTATTTCTGACAACCCACAATCCAACCCCCACACATCCACCCGGTCTCTCCCGCCACCCCAGCTCCCCACCTCAGAATAAATACCAGGTCCCCGTGCCTCTAATGCTGCTCTCCTCTCACCTTCCCATCAACCACTGTGTTCAGTCCACAGCAGTAACAGGCAGGGGGACACACAGATGCAATCTAAGCTCTCGGTTTGGCCTGCAAGGTCCCATTCCTACCCCATGATATTCCCGGGGAGTCTCCCAGACTGTGCCCTCAAGACAGACAATTATAGGCCCTGCTCTGCCAGAAAGCCTTCAATACCAGGGCTCTGAGGCCCTTAGCTCACACTTCCTCTCCATGTGTACAGGATTCTGTAGACTGTACCTCTCTCTCGTCTACAGACCCCACAGATGAACTCCACACCTTCCTGCTCCACACCGAAGGATTCTCCCTTGACTCACACTTGTACTTGTCACATGACACCCAAGGGATGTTTGACAAACTCAAACAGGTTCCAGTCCCAGTACTTTCATGGATCCCAATTGAGGGAAAGCCTCAAATGCTACTTAGAAGCCCTCCTCACCTCCCTGTAATTCTCCCTTCCGTAACAGACACTCCCAAGCATTGTTCACTTACGACACTCACGGACCCTCTTCTATATCTGTGCTGCCCATACTGTCCCTCAACAATCAGAAGGCACCACTTTCCACTGAACCTTTGTGAAAACCCCAGCGTGAAAGGTCTCCTTGCCCAGCACAGTGAATCACAAATGACAACTGCCCCAGACCTATTCCAGCAGCAAGACTTTGAAACACTCCAAACACTATAAAAACTCAGCCCAAATTTCTGTTCAAACCCTACACCACCGAATAAAGAGCATCCCCAGACTCTCAAATGCTCCTGGGTAGGGGGCACCGGCATGCCTCAGTGGGTTAAGGGTCTGACTCCTGCTCTTAGCTCAGGTTTTGATCAGCATCCTGAGTTCAAGCCCCATGTTAGACTCTACACTGGGTGTGGAGACTACTGGGGGGGGCGGGGAAACAACCACCTCCTAGGTGTCCTAGCTATCTCTTGTCCCATCATTCCATGCAAGGCTTGTCCATGTATCTGCCAGATCATTCTTTCTCCTTCACCACCTGTGTTGGCAATGCCCAGCCAATCCAACCAGGTGCTGAACAAGAGAACCACTCGAGCACACTTTATCGAGACCCTCCGACCTACTAATAGCATTGCCACGATACTCTGCATTCCCTTCCTAAATGTGATCCAAATCTCCACCCTGGTCTACACAATAGCCATCGTTTTTCTAACTCTCCATCCTGAATCTTTCCCCCAGTTTTCCAAAATTTCCTGTCCAGCTGCCCACCTTCTGCTATCACCCACACTTCTCTGAAACGTCAGAGATCGTGAACAATGTCAAAACAACTTAGGTATCCCCATGCACAATCAACCTACTGATAACTTCCATCCGGATGATGGGAGCTTCCATCTCTTTGGCTGCTAGGACCTGTGAAAACTGAGAATGGGAAACCTCACCGACATGGAGGCAGAGGTTGCAGCTGGGAGACTGCTCAGACACTAGTACCATGATGAACTGCAGTTCCACGAGGAACAGACGGACTTGACCTTATACTGCCACAGTACCTCACTACCCCTGACCCAAAAAGACAGGCTTTCCTGATCACCCCACCCAACAGCTCACCCAATGGGAAGCCACCGTTCTTCGAACTCCCAGTTTACTCCAATGGACTTGGAGTCTGTAACAGCCTTCAAAACTTTGCCCTCTTCCCCTTAAAAAATCCTACCTCTCCTTTGTACTCCTGTCCTACTGTTTGGCCTAAGCTTGTGTGTTCTGAATTGCAGTTTCTTTCATTCCCAAATAAACCCATTTTTTGTGGGTAAAATAACTGCCTGTTTTTGTTTCACGTTTAAGGTTCAGACACCAAAAGCCCTGGGGTTTTCCCTGACTCCCCCCTTTCTCTTGTCATCTGCAACACCCACAATTTGGTTTAGCTCTTCTCAAAAATGGACCATAATTCAACCAATTCTCCAACAGCCACAGTGGTCATTCTACTCCAACTCTAACACT
This sequence comes from Ursus americanus, assembly GCF_024610735.1. NCBI lineage: Eukaryota > Metazoa > Chordata > Mammalia > Carnivora > Ursidae > Ursus > Ursus americanus. Next base: position 58,156,849 of record NC_142147.1, read on the forward strand.
GAAGCGCCCCGGTGACTCAGTCCCTTGAGGGCCCCACCCTTGGGTTTTGGTTCAGGTGAGGATCACCGCATGTAGCCCGAGTTGGTCTCCTCTCTCAGCCGGCGTCGGCTGGGATTCTCTACCTCTCCTACCCCCCGACGCGCGCATACTCTCTCCAGGTCAAATAAATAAAATAGCTTTTAAAAAATAAGTAAATAACATCCACTTTGCAACTCCCTCCTGCGCTCCCTGCCTCCTCGCTCACCCCCGCCGCGGGTTCTCGTCTCTGCGGCCAGGGAAAGCCTATTGACACCTGGCTTAGACCACCTCTCGTTACCGCCATGAGACACGGACTGCTCAGGCAGCGAGGGGACAGGCCTCGCTGGCCGCGCCGCACCTTGCTCCTGACACAAGGCCGGGAGACGTGCTGTTCCCCGCTGGGGGCGCAGACCGCCTCCAGCCTCTGCCCCAGCCGGCCCCTCAGCCCCGAGCCCGCTCCTGCAGCCAGCACGCCGGCGCTCACACACGGGCCCCCGCCCGCCGGCGCCTCCCTGTCCCCGACACCGTGGCCTGGGCCGCAGGGACGCGAGCAGGCGCCCCGCGCTCGGGCCCCTCGGGTCTGGGTCGGGGGACGGCGGGGAGGGCGGGGAGGCGAGCGTTTACCTGAGCCGGGTCCCGGGGCGCGGCCGCAGCCATCGGACTCGGTGGGCGGAGCGAGGCCGGGAGCTGAGGGAGGGGAGCGGACACACGAATCATCAGTCTTTGTCTAGGCCCCGGTGCGCCGCCCGTCGGGAGACGTCGCTGATCCTCGGAACTCAGTGTCTGCCTTGGAGGGAAGACCCTCCCGTCACGTTCCCGATTAGTCACATTTCCGAAATCGCGTTCCCCACCATTGCAGATAAACAAACGGAAAAAGAAGGCGAACGCCGCAATCGGCCGGAAGTCCCGCCCCCGGGGGATGCGCTCTCTTAGCAATGCCGTGTCCTGTTCCCGCATTGGCTCCTCGCTGTGTCCTGGGTACGGAGGCCCGTCCGGGGGATGTGGCTCCCCGAGCTCCAGCGGTCTCAGAAAGGGGTCCTCCACCCCGGAGTTCCTGAGCTTTGATACGTGGCGCCCTGAGGGCTGCTGAAAAGTGCTGCTTGTACCAGAGGGACCGGCTTAGTTCCTTGTTAAGTGCGGAGAAGAGCCATACTTTCAGATTCCATGAAGGCCAGTCATCCTTAAAAGGAGAAAACTATTATTTGATACTCACAAATCCCTTAGCTGAGGTAAATGACAAATCATTCCTTGAAGCACTTCTGAAAAAAATGAGTCTCTGTGTACCTGGAGAGTTGTTGTGCATTAACTGCTTGCTCCCGGAAGCGCGTTAGTTTCGTAGTTTGTTATGAACTTAGAAAACTTCCTGTTAATTAATAAAAAATCAACACAGTACATTCTAAAGGGCTTTTGGCTTTACTCATCGATCTGTGAATTGGCTAGCCCCCCCATCTAGCAAGTAGAGGACAGCTCCAAAGCGCTAGAGAAAGTAAACGTTTTTAAAGGTTGGACAAAAACATCATAAACAGAAAAAAAGATTATATCAGATGAGGTCATGTTATGTAGGGACAAAAGACTCATTTCTTTGCGGTGTGGAGAGGGCCCATCCATGTAGATTAACCTTTGGTGCTGACCAGCATATTCCTGACTGTGCAGTGAAAACTGAATTTCTGGGGAGGTAAGTGCAATGAGCTTCCGTATAATGCCCTGCTTTGGTGAATCGGCCTAGCAGAAGTGACTCCATTGGGGGCCTGTGGTTTCATTTTTACATCCCATACAGGTCCCATTCCATCGCATCCCATGCCAGGGAAGAAGGACAAGGGATGGTAGGCCATCCTGAATGATGTGGCCAGTGACACGGTCACCCTGGGGTTCCACACTAAACCTCTCTTGCCTGTATAATGATTGCATCCCATCTATGAAGGAACACTTTTATCCGTATATTTCTTACCCTATATTCTCAGATGTACTTAATCCCTTTTAGGAATCTAACATCATCCCATAGTGCAACTAAACCGATGCTATTTTTGGTACCGAAAACATGGTGCCATTTTCAGTTGGAGCAAGTGTGCAAAGGGAGAATCTGAACCCTGAAATAAAGGGTTATCTGAACCCAATGATCCCATCTTCTTGCGGGGAAGTGATTCTTCTTTCTTCAGGCACTGGCAGTAGTGTCACTTTAGGAATTGAAATTATCTCAGAAAACTGGTGAAATGCACATTTTAGAAAGCAGTTTCTAACCTTTATCCAGTTATTTAAAGATAATGGTAGAAATAGCTATGGGGAAACCCACATTCCATCTCCCTACACATAAAGGGCTAAGAAAACATTATGACCTCAGAGAACTTTTATTTATTTTTTTTAAGATTTTATTTATTTATTTGACAGAGACAGGGAAAGAGGGAACAGGAGGCAGGGAGCCCAATGCAGATTTTGATCCCAGGACACTGGAAGCATGACCTGAGCTGAAGGTAGATGCTTAACAACTAAGCCACTCAGGAACCCCGACTTCAAAGCACTTTTAGAGAAGGCTCTAAGAAGTCTGAGAAAAGATCTAATGAACTTGAGCATGTGACTCTGCTAGACCAATATGCTTGGTCATTGTGAGGGCTTTTATCTCCAAAATGTAACTTTTTTTATTCCTGAAAACATTGACCAATGCTACCGTCATCCTTAAAAATAAATACCCACCTAATTTACTAGCAAACTGAGTTTATTCAGGAATTAACAGAGGAATTTCAACTAGGAAAAGTATACTAGGGCCAATCACAGGAAAGTCTGAAGAAACAGAAGGAAAGTCATCTTTTATTAGGTTTTAGGAGAAGACCGGGGAGGTTTGCTTTCAATAAAAGTTCATCGAAGAACAAGAGTTTCCAGTTGTGACAGTTTTTCATTGGCTCTATGCCCTGGTTAGTGTGTGGTTTCTGGGGCAAGGAGCATTCATTCTTCTTCTTGTTAAAAACAGGAGGATTAAATTTCTATTGTGAAAGTTTCCTCCCTTGTCAAGGTAAAAATAATCTTCCTTCTTCCTGCAAATTAACCATTCCTACCTCTGTGAGAGCTTCATTTTCCTTCATTTTATTTTTATTTTTCTAAATTTAAATTCAATTAACATGTAGTGTATTATTAGTTTCAGTATTAGAGTTCAGTGATTCATCAGTCTTATATAACACCCAGTGTTCATTACATCACGTGCCCTCCTTTTTAATGTCCATCACCCAGTTACCCCCATCCCCCACCCCAGAAAGCTTTCATTTTAAATTCGGTTTCCTTTACTAATTTTCAGACTACCTTGGAGAGAGAAGTAAAGAGGACATTTAGGGTACCCATAAGAATTAAAATGAAAAGAAATTGATATGTCATGTGTATTCATTGTTCTCACAAATGTCCATTGACCACATACTGTTTCTTTAGGAACTTCTGGTAGATGCATGGGAGAAATGGAGGCACAAGACAAGTAGTCCTGCCTTCAAATGCCTTGTATTATGTGCACGGAAAACACAGGAAACATGAAAACAAATTCCAAGTTTACATTCAATGTTAAAATGTGGCAGGTGGAATATAAACAAGGGGAGGTGATTTTGTGAGAAGAGAGTACTTGGTGTAATAATCCACTGGGCAGAAAGGAAGCCCTCATTAATAAGAGTACCATGAGCAAGCATGAGTCCTGTGGGTTTTCATTTTTATCGGTTCTGTTAAAAGATGAAGTGAGCTACGTGAAAATTTAGAAGAGCTTATTTGAGCAAACACCAAAACCATTCAGGCAACAACAAACCAAACTAGGGAAAAGGCTAATCTAAAAAGGAAGACCATGAGGCGCCTGGGTGGCTCAGTGGGTTAAGTGGCTGCCTTTGGCTCAGGTCATGATCCCAGGGGCCTGGGATTGAGCCCCTGCATGGAGCCCCCGCATCAGGCTCCCTGCTCAATGGGAAGCCTGCTTCTCCCTCTCCCTCTGCCTGCCCCACTCCCCCTGCTTCTGCTTGCTGTCTCTCTCTGCCAAATAAATAAATAAAAACTTAAAAAAAGGGGGGGGGGAGACCAAAAAGTGAAACAACCAAAGAAATTATATGATTGGCTATAGTTTAAGCAATTGTCTTATTTGGGAAACATGAATTGGCTCTGGTTTTGTTTTTTTGTTTTTGTTTTTAGAGAGCCCACGAGGCAGGGGGAGAGGAGCAAAGGGAGAGGAAGAGAGAGCATCTTAACCAGGCTCCATGCCTAATGCAGGATAGCTCTTAAGACCCTGAGCTCATGACCTCTACCAAAATCAAGAGTCATACACTTAACCGAATTAGCCACCTGTGGGCCCCTTGCTTTTTTAAAATTTTATTTTATTTATTTATTTATTTTTAAATTTTAACTAGGCTCCATGCTCAGGGTGAAGTCCAGCATAGTTCGCTGTGTGTGATTGGATGTTTTTATGTTTTGATTTCTTACCATTGAGGCATTTATAAATGTTGGGTTTCAGTTGCCTACGTAGCTGGTAGGACACCGGAGCCACAGGCATGAAGTGGCCTCTTTGTCGATTTGCAGTTCCACGCAAAAGAGGCAGGTGGCTAGGTGGCTTCCGTGGACTCTTCTGCAGTTGAAACCCTGGGACTCCAGCCCCTTAAGCCTTTACCCTGCTTGGCTCATTGCAGAGACACTCAGCGGTGTCCATGAGAACCCTTTGCTCTGCTGCTCATCACAGTCTGTAGGTCTACAGACTCCTTGTCCTGGAGTCTGGAGGGAGGCAGCCTGGCCTTCCCTAAAAAAACCTGTTTTCCAGTTTCATCTCTGAACTGACCTCTCCATTAGCTTTACCTCAGCTCATTAAAAATGCTCATTCTCAGCCCACATCCCAGACCTATTCACTCAGACACTATAGCGGTAGCCCAGGAGTCAGTTTGTTAAGACATCTCTTGGTAAGAGAGACACACAGTTGAACGTTCCATGCTCTCCTTGTGTTCTGAAGGCAGGCACCTGATATTCTTGTGATTGACACAAATCTCCTCTATATATAGTTGCAAGATTTCAGAATATAAGCTGCATAATTTATGAATGTACGTTTGCTTCATCCATTAAAAAAGTAATGTCTAAAGGAGTGCCTGAATGGCTCAGTTGGTTACACATCCGACTTCAGCTCAGGTCATGCATGATCTTGGGGTCCTGGGATTGAGCCCTGCATCAGGCTCCCTGTTCATGGGGGAATCTGCCTGTCCCTCTCCCTCTGCCCTCCGTTCCCTGTGCTTGCTCTCTATCTCCCTCTCTCAAATAAATACACAAAATCTTTTTTTAAAAAGGTAATGTCTAGAATGTCTGATTTTCTGTACTTTATTAGTGGATTAGTGCACCTTTATGAACATAAAAAGTGAAAAACCTTTAACCACTGTACCTGGTCCAGAAAAACAATATTTGCAGTATGGTACACTTTAAGATTTTATTTATTTATTTATTTATTTATTTATTTATTTATTTATTTAAAGAGAGCGAGGGTGAGCGGGGGAAGGGTCAGATGTATAGGAAGTGGGAGAAGCTCAAGCAGACCCCAAAGTGAGGATGGAGCCCAATGCTGAGCTTGATCTCACAATCCCTAGAGATCAACAGCTGAGCCAAAATCAAGAGGTGGGCTCTTATCCGACTGAGACACACAGGTGCCCCATATATAATTTATTTTATTTTTTTTTAAAAAGATTTTATTTATTTGAAACAGAGCACGAGTGGGGGGTGGGGCAGAGGGAGAAGCAGATTCCCGATGAGCAGGGAGCCAGATGTGGGGCTTGATCCCAGGACCCTGAGATCATGACCTGAGCCAAAAGCACACACTTAACCAACAGAACGACTTGGATGCCCCATATCCTTTTAGAAATCCTTTGGCATATGGATGGTTTGCTCTGTGTCTGTGCCTGTGTTCAAATATGTTCCTATGTTACGAAATCCCAATTTCGGCTGCCCAGCACTCCAAAAGTCAGTACTCAACAGAGAAGTACTGATTGGAAAGGAAAATGAGCTTTATTTGGAAGGCTGGCCACCTGGGAAGAAGGTGGACTCTCACACAAAGGCCAACTCCAAGGTTTCTGCCTCACCCAAGGCTTTTTTTTTTTTTAGGTTATTTATTTATTTATTTAGCAGAGAGAGAGAGTGCAAGTGAGCACAAGCAGAGATAGCAGAGGGAGAGCGAGCAGCAGGATCTCCACTGAGCAGGGAGCCCGATATGGGGCTCTATTCCAGGATGCTGGGATCATGACCTGAGCCAAAGGCAGAAGCTTAACCGACTGAGCTACCCAGGCGCCCCTCACCCAGCGGGTTTTTTTTTTTTTTTAAGATTTTATTTATTTATTAGACAGAGATAGAGACAGCCAGCGAGAGAGGGAACACAAGCAGGGGGAGTGGGAGAGGAAGAAGCAGGCTCCTAGCGGAGGAGCCTGACGTGGGGCTCGATCCCACAACGCCGGGATCACGCCCTGAGCCGAAGGCAGACGCTTAACCACTGTGCCACCCAGGCGCCCCGTCACCCAGCGGTTTTTAAAAGAGTTTAGGGCAGCTAACCAGTAAAGAGATAATAGCAGTCCTTAACACTTCTTGACTACACGCAGACTCAATGGTGCTAGCTATAGATGTATTCACGGTGTTGGGAGGTTGTGCAAGGGGTTCTGGTTCCTTAGAACCTGGGGGTTGTACAAGAGGGTCTGTTTTGGTTTGTGGGATTCAGAAGTCCTCAGCTCTTTCTAGGAGAGAATGCATGGTCTATAAACAGAAAAGTTAATCAATCATGCTGAGGGTGCTTATTTAACATTACTAGGTCACCCAAGGGCCTGACTTGGCTTCACCCATACCTACTACTTTTCTTAGTACTGAAGGACCTCAGCTGTCCCATTTTGAGCTCAAACTTTCCAGGTGGCTCCTTCTTTCCAGCTTGTCTCTTGACTCAAATGGAAGACCCTGCTGGCAAGGCATCCCCTGATGGGAACCAAAAACTACCCCCTCAAGCACTAAGAATTGCCCTGAGCCAGCAAGTCCCCAACCATGATTGACTCCTGGACAATGATCTGTTTCACTTTCACTGCCTATTTGCATGTAGCCGCCTACCTTGGCCCCAGGTTTTCCTTCTATAAACCCGGAAGTGTTCTCAGCACCTTGGAGACAATCTTTGGGAGCTTAGGCCACTGTCTTCTCTGTGTTGGGCTCCCTGAGATTCCTGTCTTGTTACCACCACTCTTTTCTCTGTCTTCGGATTTTGTCACCGGGGAGTGGCCAAACCAAGTCTGTTTGGAACCCCCAGGCAAGGTGCTCTTGCACCCCTGTGTTCCAACAATACAACAAAGTCATAATTTGTTTTTTGGGTGTTTTAAAAAATATTTTATTTATTTATTTGAGAGAGAGAGCGAGCACAAGTGGGGGGAGGGCCAGCAGGAGAGGGAGAAGACGACTTCCAAAGAGCAGGGAGCCCAAAGCGGAGCTCGATTCCAGGACACCAAGATTGAGACCAGAGCCTAAGGGGTGAGAGCCACCCAGATGCCCCAAAGTCATAATTTGTTGAAAAACCTGAAACTGAGGTTCCCCCCCCCCACAAGGTAACTGTGGACAACCTGATCCGCTGAGTTTAGTCCAGACTTTTACACCCATCTGCGCCAGAGCGGTAAAGATGGTGCTGGTGGGAGGAATGGAGGACTCACCTCTGGACTGTGCTGTGTCCCTGAGGGGAAATAATGGTCAGAGTTCTGGGCATGGAACTGCCTTCAGGACTGATGGTGGGAACTTCATCTCCAGTGAAGTACAGGTACTCAACCCAGAGGGTCCTTCCAGCAACTTCCAGGTGTCTCCTCTGTCTCTGACCCTAACCTACCACCCTGCACCAGCCCCCCTTGCAGGCCCCTTCCTGACATGTCCTTGTAGATGAGACCATGATCCCGCCGTGTGTGTGTGTGTGTGTGTGTGTGTGTGTGTGTGTGTGTGTGTGAGGCCTGCACAGGTTGCCACACACCTGACCTAGGGACCCTCTTACTTCTAGTAGAGGCCCTTCTTCGGGTAGAGAGGGAGGCCTGGATTGACCCTTGATCTTCTGGGTGAGGCCCCACCCAGGAGTGAATCCCCTTTTCTGGGGGAGGCCCCACCCCACCTGGCTCCCAGTCCTTCCCTGCCAGCAGGAGGCCGGAAGTGGCCCAGCACCCCCACCCCCTCCCTGGGCACAGCAGACTTACCTGAGACAGCTGTCTGGAAACACATCCCAGAGCAGTGGTGAGATGTAGGGAGTGTCAACCTTTTGGGGACTAGCAGTCAATTTACAGAAAGAGAAGAAATTAAATCACTTCGGAGGCTGGCGTTCCACAGTGAGAATTTCTTCCAATGTACTGGGTGGGATAGGAGGAAGCGACTCTGAACTGAGTGGGTGTACCTGACAACCTTTGTCACTTCTAACGTGAGACCAGCCAGATTTTCAGTCACCAGTCAGGATGTTCAGGGAGGTCCCTCCCCTCTGGCCTGTCAGGATTAAGGTCTCTTGCCTATGAGGCTCCTGAAGAACTCCAGCCAGCACACAGCCCCCACAGTGAGTGGTTTTCCACCAAACACCCAATACAATTAGTCAGAACCTTTTCTGAAAATAACCTGCTCTCACAATGGGAGAATTTACACCCTGGAAATTGGCAAACACTACAAAGTGGGGATGGACTTTTGTTTTTCTGAAGGCCTGAAATTAAGAAAATTATGACAGTGGAATGAATGTACCCTAGACTTAAACATGTAGGGTGTTTTGCTCCATGACAGTGGGTAAGCGACAAAAATCTGAGGTACTTAATGAAGAAGCAGGCTTTCAGTACTACCATGACACCAGAGAAAAATTCAAACATTTATCTTGTTGTGTACATGGCTTATTTTTAACTAAAAAGGGAAGTAGTCATAACTCATATGAAAGAATATAAGCAAATGATGTAAACAGAAATTGTACCAAAGAAGACATATAGGTGATAAAGATAACACATTAAACAATGCTGGAAGGCAGAAAGCCGTAGGAAATGCGATTACGACATAGCACTACACATGTATTAAAAGGGCTGACATGGAACACTGACCCTCTCAAGTACTAGAAGGGATGAAAACACTGGAACTCTCATACGTAACCGGAGGGAATGCAGTAGTGAACACTTCAGACCCCATTTTGGCCCTTGATTCATGAAAGTGTTAACACTCACCTACCTGTGCCTACCATGGTGCTTTGATTTTTAGCAGAAGAGAAATGAAACCTCTATCCTCATAAGGAATTACAATGAAAATATATAGAGGGAATCGTTTGTGAAAGGGAAACACTGGAAATAACACACATGCTCCAGATGAAGAGATCAATCGTGTATACATCCAGAGGAGAAACAGTACTGTTGAAATGCACATACATGCACAACCTCCAAGCCTTCAGACCAAAGAAAAAGGCTGAGAAGTCCACCTTGAGGAGAAATGGTTTATTCAAGGACTTTGGGACAGAACAGATCTTGAGCAACCATGAATAGGAGTAGGACTCTGCACCGTCACCTCCAGAAAGATCTGCATTTTTCGCCCTAGACCTGGGCAGTACCTGGGAGACAACCTGGGCGGATGGTTTTTCAGAACAGGCGTCTGCCATAGTCCTTTAGGACACCAACAAGAATGCTGGCCGGGCGGGGTCACTAAAGCTACATCCCTGGACGATCAATTCTCCCTTGTCTTTATCTTTTTCCTGCCTTTACCACAGTGGCCTTGACATGTAAGCACCACAGAGGATAGAAGAATTAGTGACTTTTGGATTATTTTAACAATGTGTGTCTAAAAGTGCAGAATTTCTGTGCACATTGATACTTCCCAGTCACTACAACATCTGTGGATACACACCACATAGGTGGCCGATGTCTCCTCTACTCCCTAATTACCCAATCTCCTAGATTACCAATTACAGTTCCCCCGCCCCTGTGGTGTTACAAGTGAATACTGCACATCAGGTCACATGGCTCCTTTGAAGGACCTGAGGTAGAGATTCCACTAACAGTGCCTGGCATCCTGTGCTATCAGCTGTGGACAAGCAAAATATTGTTGTTGTTTCCACAAGCACTGGAGATGGTCTCAACTGCTCCCTCTTCAGGGTGACCTCTCAGCACACAAAACTTGTTGGCATCCAGACCATAAAAGCCAGATATGGATCGTAGGAAGCTGAATTAGTTAGAACTGATATAAGTACACATTGGGTGATCAGACAAGAGGTATTTATTTTCCCACAAATCTGGACTCTAGAAATTGGACATAACGTGTCAGCAGGGTTAGTTTCTTCTCAGACCTCTCTCCTTGGCTTAGAGATGGGGATTCCCTGTCTTCACATGGTCATCTGTGTGTGCCGGTATCTTTCTCTCTTCTTATCACGAAGCCAGCCATACTGCATAACAGCCCATCCTAATAACCCACTTCACCTTCATGATCTCTTTAAGGATGCTATGTCTAACTACAGTCACACTGTGAGGTACCGGCGGTTACAACTTTAACATACGAATGTTGGGCACAGAGTTCAGCCCATAAGAAAGGTCTTGAGTTTTAATACAAATTAAGGCCCAAGCTGGAGACTAGAACTGACCTATGTATTATTTATTTGCAATTATCCTCTCCAAAACACAGTAAGTTTGGATTGCAATGAGATCTGTTCACTCCTAAGTCTGGCTGAGCCCAATTCTAATTTCAAGCAACCCCTTAGAGTGAATTTAACACCTAAGACTAATGGTAATTGAACAAAAAAGGCATTTAGCAATGCATAAACCAGAGCCAACACATAGCACCCAATTCCTGTGTTGCTGACTCACAAGCTGCAAAGATTTATCACAATCCACAGGAGACCAACAATGTCCCCAAAAGATTTAGTCATTCTCTGCAAAACACCATCAAGAGGTACAAGGGTCAACACGGGGTCACATCCATGTACTAACTGAGAAGGCAATGAGATATGAGCAGTACCCATAATTTCCACCAGCAAAGGACAAAGCAAAGTGGTCAGCATCATTAAGCTGGGTGTGACAGATATTCATTATTGGGACCATCCAGGTGCCAGAGGTGAAATGACTTCTGTCACAGAATCTGGCAGTGACTTCCAGCAATTACTTTGACACATCAGAACACACAATACAACTTCTGAACTTTCCCCAAATAGCTGGAACTTATGACAAGTCACTCCACTGTGGACATGAAGGTGAACAAAGCTCAATTCAGGAAGGTGGCTGCCTCAGAAGGTTCTTCTCAGCATAATTACACTAAGGAAGGATGGATCATCTTCTCTCCTATTTAAAGTCGTTCTGCAGTGTGAGCTTTTTTTTTTTTTTTAAAGATTTTATTTATTTGACAGAGACAGCCAGCGAGAGAGGGAACATAAGCAGGGGGAGTGGGAGAGGGAGAAGCAGGCTCCTAGCGGAGAAGCCTGATGTGGGAGTCGATCCCAGCACGCTGGGATCACGCCCTGAGCCGAAGGCAGACGCTTAACCACTGTGCCACCCAGGCGCCCCCTGCAGTGTGAACTCTTAAGTGTGGAATGAAGACAGATGTCTGGCTAAAGGTGTCCCTCACCTCCCTCAATGTGGTCATGGTCCAAGGTGAATTCTGATTTTTATGAAACGGTATCTTTGCCCAAAACATTACCCACATTCTTCACGTGTCTTAGCTCAGGCTGCTCTAACAAAATATAATAACCTGGGTGGCTTGTAAGCAACAGAAATTTCTCACTTCTGGAGGCAGGATATCTCCCTCAAGATTCCCCATATGCTCTGGTTTTGTGTCTGGTGATGACCAGCTTCCTGATTTATAGATCTTCTCAAAGGGTCCTCACATGATTGATAGGGGAAGCAAGCTGTCTCAGAATACTTCTAAGACTTTGAAACCAGTCATTAGGAATCCACACACACGACCCATTCTAATATCAGTTACCTCCCAGAGACACCACCTGCTACTCCTATTGCGTTAGAGGACAGGGAGTCAACCTATCAACATTAGTGAACAGAACCATTTAGTTCATGTTATCACCCATGAAGACTTTATATACTGTGTACTTTCTAACGCTGAATGAGATTAGAAATTTAGCTGAAAGATTTTCGACATCTCCAGTACTCCTAAGGTTTTTCCCCAATGTGAACTCTGTGATGATAACTGAGAGCACCGTAACTGAAAAAAGACTTCCCACATTCACTGCAAGCATAAGGCCTTTCTCCTGTGTGAATTCTCTGGTGTTGAACGAATGTCGATTTGTACTTCAACAATTTCCCACATTCATTACATTTATAAGGCTTTTCACCTGAGTGAACCTTTATGTGTACATTCAGGGTATTTCTTTGGAAGAAGGACTTGCCACATTCACTGCACTCATAAGGCCTTTTTCCAGTGTGAACTCTCTGATGAGAACGGAGGAGGGAACGAGAAGTGAAAGACTTCCCACATTCACTGCACTTATAGGGCCGTTCTCCAGTGTGAACTCTCTGGTGATCACGGAGATAAGAACTACAAGTAAAAGATTTCCCACAATCACTACAGTCATAAGGACTTACTGCAAGGTGACTCTGACGATGATACCGGAGGGCGCGGCTATAACTAAAAGATTTCCCACATTCACTGCACAGATAAGGCTTTTCTCCTGTGTGAATTCTCTGATGTTGAATGAACGTCGACTTATAATTCAAAGATTTCCCACATACATTACATTTGTAAGGCCTTTCACCTGAGTGAACCTTGATGTGTACATTGAGACTATTTCTTCGGGAAAAGGACTTGCCACATTCACTGCATTCATAGGGCCTTTCAGTATTGTGAACCCTTTTGTGAGAACGAAGGTGAGAAGTAGTGGTAAAAGATTTCCCACAGTCACTGCATTCATAAGGCCGTTCTCCAGTGTGAACTCTCTGGTGAGAACGGAGGGCAGATCTAGAAGTAAAAGATTTCCCACAATCACGGCACTCATGAGGCCGGTCTCCTGTGTGAATTCTCTGGTGTTCAACGAATGTTGACTTACACTTCAAAGATTTCCCACATTCATTACACTTATAAGGCTTTTCACCTGAGTGAACCTTCAGGTGCACACTCAGGCTATTTCTTCGGACAAAGGACTTGCCACATTCACTGCATTCATAAGGTCTCTCTCCAGTGTGAACTCTCTGGTGATAATGGAGGGCCGAATTAGCGGTAAAAGATTTCCCACATTCACTGCACTCATAAGGCCTTTCTCCTGTGTGAACTCTCTGATGATCACGGAGGACAGACCTAGTGGTAAAAGATTTCCCACATTCACTGCACTCATAAGGCCTTTCTCCAGTGTGAACTCTCTGGTGAGAATGAAGGACAGAACTAGTGGCAAATGTTTTCCCACATTCACTGCACTCATAAGGCCTTTCTCCTGTGTGAATTCTCTGGTGTTTAATCAATGTTGACTTACACTTCAAAGATTTCCCACATACATTACACTTATAAGGCTTTTCACCTGAGTGAACCTTTATGTGTACTTTGAGGATGTTTCTTCGGACAAAGGACTTGCCACATTCACTGCATTCGTAAGGCCTTTCTCCACTGTGAATTCTGTGATGATAACGGAGGTGAGTCCTATAGATAAAAGTTTTCCCACATTCACCGCACTCATAAGGCCTTTCTCCTGTATGAATTTTCTGGTGTTTAATCAATGTTGACTTCCACTTAAAAGATTTCTCACATTCATTACACTTATAAGGCCTTTCACCTGAGTGAACCTTTATGTGTACTTTGAGGCTATACCTTCGGACAAAGGACTTGCCGCATTCACTGCACTCATAAGGCCTTTCTGCAGTGTGAACTCTCTGGTGAGCATGGAGGACAGAACTAGTGGTAAAAGATTTCCCGCAATCACTGCACTCATATGGTCTTAAGAATGTGTGAGATCTCTGATGATAACAGAGGGCAGACATAGAGGGAAAAGATTTTGCACAGCCACGACACTTATAAAACCTTTCCCCAGGCTGAACCCGATGGGTAATCAACACTGAGCTACAGCTAACAGATTTTGCACATCCACTGCAAACATAACTCTTAAGTCCATTGTGCCATCTCTGGGGGTGAATGAGGACAGATTTGTGGCCTAGGGATTTCCCACATTTGCTGCACTTGTACTGCCTGGATCCACTCTGAGCCCTTGCATGTTGACTGCGGGCTGACCTTTGCCAAAGTGCTTTTCTGTATTTGCCAAACTCATAATGTCTTTCTCCAGTATGGTATCTCTGGTGTATAGCAAATAAGGATTTGTACCTGAATGTTTTCCCACATTCACTGCACACAAAGGACTGTCTTCCAAAGTGGACACCCTGGTCCTGAGTATCTGTGTGTTTGGGACCAAAGGCTTTCTTACATTCTCCCCAAGGATGATGACTTTTCCTGCTTTGTAAAGTTGTCCTGCACTGGGTGATCGTGTCTGTCTTCTCCCTAGGGTGAGTGGCCTCTTGGTGCAGATGCCTCGAGCCAGAGAGGAAGTCCTTCTGAACTTCTCCACAGTTAAAGGGATTTCCTGAACCATGGAATCCCCGGCTCTTCACCACAGAGGCCCTGTCCACACGGTTTCTGCAGGGTTTTGCTCCCAGGTGCTGTTCCTGCTGCGGCTGAGACTTTGCACTGCAATAAAATCGTTTCCCACATGCCCCACACCTCAACAGTTTCTGGCTGTTTCCTTTTCCCCGGTGCTCAGCCAAGTGGAAAATGTCTCTCAAGACTGGACCACACATCTCACAGGGGTGGGTCTTCCGGGAAGACACAGGTGCCGTGGGCGTCCCGGCCTGTGACGCGCCTACAGAAGTGCTCTGTGCAAAGGGTGCCTCCTCACCCTCTGCTCCACAGCAGCAACCTGAAGGCAAAGAAACGCTGGTGAAATTCGTGTTGACTATCGCAAGGGGCTGAGCCCATCACACGCATGCACCCGATTCATCTAGGCAGGAGTGTACGGCGTGCTTTTCCACACAAAGGAGATGGAATTCAACTGAAGGAGTGGCTGCTGTGCGTAACTGGGCCCCAAAAGTCAAGGTATGGTTTTGAGCACACTACAAGGACAAAAACCTAGGGTATGACACAAGGAAGAGAGCCAGGGTCTAAACCTTACTTCTCTTCTCACAAGTTAGTGTAGGACCAGTTCTGCTGGTGATATTTGCCTAAGTAAAAGGCTGCAGGAAAATGCAATCACAATAAATTTGTTGCTGTTCAATGTCAAGCTTAAGGACATGTGAATGGCGCACATGGGTGGGTCAGTCGTTTAAGCATCTGCCTTCAGCTCAGGTATGATCCTGAGGTCCTGGGATCATGCCTCCCATCAGGGTCCCTGTTCAGAGGGGAGCCTGGTTCTCCTAATCTCTCCCTGCCAATTCCCTTGCTCGTTCCCTCTCTCTTAAATAAATACATAAAATCTTTTAGGAAAGAAAGAAAAGAAAAAAAAGAAAGAAAAGAAAGAGAAAGAAAGAACGAACGAACATGTGAATATCTCATGGTAAAACGTTTGGGGGTGAATGCTGGAGTACACAGAAAGAGCAGTGAGAGTAAGAGATGAGATACGGAGGCCCGAGAAGCAGTGATTACGTCTATATTCAAGGTCACGGAATTACCAATGGAGTAGAAACCAGAATCCACAAATTGTCAACAGTGAAGAAGGAAAGACAGAGATGTGGTGTGGCCATCAGCAATCACACCAAGCTCCAGGAGAACAAACAAAAGGTACCTGGTATGACCTCAACATAGGTCTGATATCACACCTTCCCCAGCTTTTATTCGCCAGAAACAGGGCCCATGTGAGCACACCTGGAGCATGTCCATGCCATGATACACAAAGGACCCCTCATCGTAAGCCTTCCTGAGCAACTACAAGATACCAGGAGGACAGAAATACTGAAGGAAAAACAAACTGTCCCAGAGCTATCAGGACACTTGAGACACAGAAAAACATGGTATGTAACTGCTGTCAGCAGGATGGTAGAAGAGGAGATACCATCCTTCCCCCCCCAAAAACTCAATTTAACTGCTGTCTATGAAGAGCATTACCTCAGAGAGCTCAACAGTGCCATTAAGACTGAGTAGGACACAGTGGAGCCTAAATAGGGCACAAGCACAGAGAAAAGACGGCTGCAGACTGTTAGCAGAGACATGTGGGGCGGGTAAGAAGTAATGGCTGAGAATATATCAGCCACAGGGCATGTGCTACTGCAGTCCATGCTCGGCAGGGACTCCAGCTGCTCGCTTCACAGGGGACACTGGCACCACTGCCACCAAGTCGACCAAAGCGTAAAGCGTAAGCCATCTTCAGAAAGAAGGTCAAAGCTGAAGGCAGCATATTTCTGGTTTCAAACTAGGTTACAAAGCTATAGTATTCAAAATAAAAGGGCACTGGCTTAAAAACAGTCCAAGGGAACAGAATAAAAATTCCAGAAGTAAACGTACATATATATAGTCAACTGATCTTTGACAATTATGCCAAAAATCTATACCTGGGAAGAATAATCTCTTTAATAATGTTGTGAAATCTAGGGGAGCCCAAGGGTCATATTTGGTTAAGCTTCGACTCCTGGTTTCAGCTAAGGTCATGATCTCAGGGTCATGAGAGAAATCCCCACATCTTTCAGCTTAGAGCCTGCTTGGGACTGTCTATCTCCCTCTCCCTTTGCCCCTCTCCGCCACTGTCTCTGTCTCTCCTAAAATATATAAATAAATGTTTAAATACT
This sequence comes from Ursus americanus, assembly GCF_024610735.1. Classification (NCBI taxonomy): domain Eukaryota; kingdom Metazoa; phylum Chordata; class Mammalia; order Carnivora; family Ursidae; genus Ursus; species Ursus americanus. The sequence continues at coordinate 58,173,549 of NC_142147.1, forward strand.
GTTGTGAAGGGCACCAGGGTGGCTCAGACTGTTGAGTGCCTGACTCTTGGTTTCAGCTCAGGCCATGAACTAACAGTTTTGAGATGGATCTGGCACTGGACTCCACGCTCAGTGTGGCGTCTGCTTTGGATTCATTCTCCCTCTCCCTCAGCCCTGCCCGCTTGCTCTAAAATAAATAAATAAATCTTTAAAAAATAATTAATAATAAAATACTGCTGTGAAATCTAAATGTCCAAATGAAAAAAACAATGAAACTTGATCTCCATCCTATAGTACACATGGAAATGAAGTTGAAATTGAGTAAATACTTAAACATATGACCTTTAACCCTAAAACTCCTAGAAAAAACACAGGGAAAAGACTCCTTAATCTTATTCCTGCCAATGAGTTTTTGAATAGGACATCTAAAGCATATACAACAAAAGCAAAAACTAACAAGTACCACCATACGAAACTGAAAAGTAGCAAGAGCCAATGAAACACGCAAGACAGTGAAAAGGATGTACAAGTGACTAACACGTGCTCACAATCACGAATCCTCCGGGAGATGAAAACCAAAACCACAGGGATGGCTCAGTCGGTTAAGCAACTGTGTTCGGCTCAGGTCATGATCTCAGGGTCCTGGGATCGAGTCCCATGTCAGGCTCCCTGCTCAGCTGGGACTCTGCTTCTCCCTCTCCCTCCCCTTCATGGTTTCTCTTTCTCAAATAAATTTTTAAAAATCTTAAAAATAAAACAAAACAAATAATCCAAAACCACAAGATATCACCTTGTACCTATTAAAATGGTTCTTACCAAAAAGACAAGAGGTAACACGTTGGTCAGGATGTGCAGAAAAAAATAATATTTGAATACTGCTGCTGGGAATATAAGTAGGGGATTCAGTATGGAAAATATTAATGAAACCTACCAAAAATTGAAAATACAACTACCATATAGTCCACCACTGCCATTTCTAGGGATGCATCCCAAGGAAACAAAATCAGTATCTCCACAAAGTATCTAAACATGAATATCCAGTGCAGTATTATTCACACAGCAAATATATAGAAACATCACTAGTGCGTATGAGCGTTTCAAGTGACAAAGCAGGGACGCCTGACTGGCTAAGTTGGTAGAGCAGCCAACGACTGATCTCAGGGTGGTGAGTTCAAGCCTCACACTGGCTATGGAGTCTATGTAAAAAAACAAAATAAAAAAATAAATTGTATTTAAATGAATAAATAAAGAGACAAAGAACAATTAGTACACACATGTACACGTGCAGGAATATTCAGCCATAAAAAAGAAGGCAACACTGCCACTTCCCACAGACGAACCTGGAAAACATTATGCAGAGTCAAATCAGCCACACAGCACAATACGAACCTTGTATGGTATCACTTACACGAGTATTCCTTAAAAAAGAAATAAATCAAAGTCATAGATACAGAAAGTAGAAAGCCAGAAGCTAAGGCCTGAAGGAACTGGGGAGATGTCGGAGGGGTACACACTAACATTTATAAGAGGAGTAAGTTTTGACAATCTAATGTATAGCAGGTTGATCAGAGTTGTTAATATTGTATTCTACACTGGAAATTTGCTAACAGGGTAGATATTATGTCTTTGAACCACCACCAACAAAACAGGTAAATATGTCAAGTGATAGTGTGTTGTAATTTCATTTTGTCAATAATTTTATAAAGTAGGGGTGCCTGGGTGGCATAGTGGTTTCAGCATCCAACTCTTGGTTTCGGCTCAGGCTATGATACTGAGGCCCCGCCTCAGGCTCCACTCTCAGCACAGAGTCAGCTTGGGTTTCTCTCTTGCTTTCCCCTCTTCTCCGCTCGTGGGCACGTGCACACAAACTCTCTCGCTCTAACTCTCTCCCAAATAAATAAATAAATCTAAGAAGAAATTATACTAGTCTCATAATGTATATCAAATTATCATGTAATATAATTTCAATAATATAATTTTATGGGTCAATCATACCTCAACAAAGCTCATGGTGGGGCAGGTAGAAGAGATGTAAACACTACTAAAAGAACCATACAGGACAGTCTTGAGAAGTAATCCATGGTCCACTTAAGTAGTAAACATGCCACTGCCTGCAATTTCAGGCACAGCAAGGCACAAGGAAATGTCACCTACACAAAGGGTTCAAAACCCGGGCCACAGAAATGGCAAGGATCTGAACACACGGACCCAGCCAGGAAGAGGGCAAGCAAAGTGCATTCCATCGGCCTCACTGCATGACTACTGACCTCCAATCTTACCCTATCAGGGTTCCACATGGAGGGTGCTGGGGCTGCAGGGCTAAGAAAAGGGCACACCAACAACTCAGGGCTAGCGACAAAAGCAACTCCCCAGAAAGCTGGGGAAGCAAGCAGTGCCCACAGTCCATACGAGAAAAGAATAAACCATCCCCTGGAAAATGAAAGGGGGACGTGGAATACAGAGTCTAGTCCAGGTCAATGGGAACCGTGAGGGACTTACCCAGTGAGGATATAAGGGTAAAGTTCTCCAGCATCACATGGTGGTACAGCCGTCTCTGAGCCTCATCAAGAAACTTCCATTCCTTCCAGGAGAAGTACACAGCAACGTCCTCAAAGGTCACACCACACTACCATGAAAGGAAAAGTTGGCAGCCTGAGCATTATTTCTGACAACCCACAATCCAACCCCCACACATCCACCCAGTCTCCCCACCTCAGAATAAATACCAGGTCCCGGTGCCTCTAATGCTGCTCTCCTCTCACCTTCCCATCAATCACTGTGTTCAGTCCACAGCAGTAACAGGCAGGGGGACACACAGATGCAATCTAAGCTCTCGGTTTGGCCTGCAAGGTCCCATTCCTACCCCATGATATTCCCAGGGAGTCTCCCAGACTGTGCCCTCAAGACAGCCAATTATAGGCCCTGCTCTGCCAGAAAGCCTTTATTTATTTATTTTTTAAAAGATTTTGTTTGTTTATTTGACAGAGAGAGACAGCCAGCAAGAGAAGGAACACAAGCAGGAGGAGTGGGAAAGGAAGAAGCAGGCTCCTAGCAGAGAAGCCTGATGTGGGGATTGATTCCTGAACACTGGGATCATGCCCTGAGCCTAAGGCAGACGCTTAATGACTGCGCCACCCAAGTGCCCCTGCCAGAAAGCCTTCAATACCAGGGCCCTGAGGCCCTTAGCTCACACTCCCTCTCCATGTGTACAGGATTCTGTAGACTGTACCTCTCTCATGTGTTCAGACCCCACAGATGAACTCCCACACTTTCCTGTCCCACACCAAAGGATTCTCCCTTGACTCACACTTGTACTTATCACATGACACCTAAAGGATGTTTGAAAATTCAAACAGGTTCCAGTACCACCCCAGTACTCTCATGGATTCCAACTGAAGGAAAGCCTCAAATGCTTCTAAGAAGTCCTCCTGACCTGCCTCTAATCCTCCCTTCAATAACAGACACTCCCAACCACATGTCCACTGAGGATACTCATGGACCCTCTTCTACTTCTGTGCCACCCATACTGTCCCTCAACAATCAGGACCCACCACTCTCCACTGAACCTTTGTGAAAACCCCAGCCCTAAAGGTCTCCCTGCCAGGCACAGTAAGCAGAAATGACTGTATTTCCCCAGACCTTTCCCAGCAGGAAACCTGTGAAACACTCCAGACACCATAAAAACTGACCACAAAATTCTGGTGAAGCCCTGTAACACTGAATAGAGAGCAGCCCCAAACTCTCAAATGCTCATAGGAGAGGCTGCCTGGGTGGCTCACTGGGCTCAGCATCTGATTCTTGATCTCAGAGTCTTGAGTTCAAGACTGGTGTTGGGCTCCACAGTGGGAATGAAGCCTACTTAAACAAACAAACAAACAAACAAACAAACCCCCACAAAACTCCTAGTTGTCCTCAGCTATCTCTTGTTCCATCAACCCATGGAAGCCCTGAACATGTATCTGCCAGATCATTCTCTCTCCTTCACCTGTGTTCACAATGCCCAGCAGCCTCAATCATGTGCTACGGAAGAGAACCACTCTTCACGTTTTTCTAGGATCCTCTGACCTACTAGTAGCATTGCCACTGAACTCTGCATTCCCTTCATAAACGTGATCCAAATGTCCACCCTGGCCCACACAATAGCCATCACTTTTCAAACTCTCCATCATGAATCTTTCCCCCAGTTTCCCAAAACGTCCTGTCCAGCTGCCCACTTGACGCCTTCACTCGCACTTCTCTGAAACATCTTAAGTCGCGTAACAGTGTCAAAACAAGTTAGGACACCAAGGATAAGCAACTTACTGATAACTTCCACCAGGTTGATGGGAGTTTCCAACTCTTCAGCTGCTAGAACTTGTGAAAATTTATGATGGGAAACCTCACTAAATTGGAGTCGGAGGTTGCACTGGGGGGAACTCTCAGACATTATCACGGCGATCAAATGCAGACCCAACAGAAAAATGGACTTGAACTTATATGGGATACTATTTCACTACCCCAAACCCAAAAAGCCAGTCTTTCCTATCACCCCACACAACAGCTCAGCCAATGAGAAGCCACTATACTTCGAACTTCCAGCTTACTCCAGTGCACTTGGGAGTTTATAACAGCCTTCGCAACTTCTCCCCTTTTCCCTTAAAAAAACTACCTTTCTTTTGTTCTCCACACTGGCCTACTACTTTGACTCAGCTTCTTTATTCCAAATTGCACTTCTCTTCCGTTCCCATATAAATCCATTTGTGCGCGTAAAATTACTGCCAGATTTTATTTTATTTTTAAGGTTCACAGACCAAAAGCCCTGGGGTTTTCCCTCACTCCCCCCATTCTCCTCCCACCTGCAACGCCTACAATTTGCCTTAGACCTTCTCAGAAAGTAGACCAGTAATCAATCAGTTCTCCAGCATCCAAGGTGCACATGGCAGCAGTCCGTGGACAATACCAGCGACCACTGCAACTCCCTCCTCCTGCGCTCCCTGCCTCCTCGCTCACCCCCGCCGCGGGTTCTCGTCTCTGCGGCCAGGGAAAGCCTATTGACACCTGGCTTAGACCACCTCTCGTTACCGCCATGAGACACGGACTGCTCAGGCAGCGAGGGGACAGGCCTCGCTGGCCGCGCCGCACCTTGCTGCTGACACAAGGCAGGGAGACGTGCTGTTCCCCGCTGGGGGTGCAGACCGCCTCCAGCCTCTGCCCCAGCCGGCCCCTCAGCCCGGAGCCCGTCCCTCAGCCAGCACGCCGGCGCTCACACACGGGCCCCCGCCCTCCGGCGCCTCCCTGTCCCGGACACAGGGCCTGGGCCGCAGGGACGCGAGCAGGCGACCCGCCTCGGGCCTTTCGGGTCTGCGTGGGGGGACGGCGGGGAGGGCGGGGGACGAGCGTTTACCTGAGCCGGGTCCCTGGGCGCGGCCGCCGCCATCGGACTCGGTGGGCCGGCAGCGGGGCCAGAGGGGAACGGACACCCGGACTCAACGGTGTGTAGCGAGGACAGCGCTTCCCCTCGCGTCCTCACCATCAGTCACCGCGATCCGGAACCTTAGGAGGTAAACAGACCCTCCGAAAAAGCAAATATATCTGGGGGTGTGTGGAGGGGGGAAATCAAGCCGGAAGTCCCGCCCCCGGGGGATGCGCTCGCTTAGCAATGCCGTGTCCTGTTCCCTCATTGGCTCCGCGCTGCGTCCTGGTACCGAGGCTCTTCCGGGGGGTGTGGCTCGCAGAGCTCTATTGGTCTCAGAAACGGGGTCCTCCAACCTCCTCCACCCTGGAGCGCCTAAGTTTTGGTACGTGGCACCTTGAGGGCTGCTGGAAGGTGCTGCTCCTACCCAGAGGGGCCGGCTTAGCTCCTTGTTAAAGGCGGAGAAGAGCCGCAGTTTCAGACTCTGTGACGGTTGGTTTCCAAACTAGAAAAGTATTATTTTAAATAGCACTTCAGAAAGAAATGGGCCTGTGCATAGCTAGAAAGATGTTGTTGCTCATGAAATGCTTGCACTCGGAAACATTAGAGTCCGTTTTGGACTTGGTTAGGAAGAATACAAGAAAGTCCCTGTTAAACAACAAAAATTTAGCCCAGTCAATTGTAAAGGTCTGATGGCTTTGTTCATTGATTTTTGGATTGGGCAGCACCCCATATAGCAAGGAGAGGGCAGCTCCAAAGTGCTAGAGAGAAAGTTTTTAAAGGTAAGACAAGAACGTCATAAACAGATAAAGGGATTATGTCAGACGAAGTCACCTTCTTGTGGGGACGAGAGTCATATTAGGAGAATCCCTCATCTTTTCTTTGGGGGATGGAGAGGGCCCATCGATGTGGCAAATTACCTTTTTTGTACTGATCAGAAATCCCTAAGCTTGGAAACTAAATTTCTGGGGGGAGGTTGAAAGTGCTTTGATCTTAGTTATTATGCCCTGGTTTGGTGACATGGCCTCCCAGAAGTGACTCCATTTGGGGCTTGTGTTTTCCTCCTTCACACCCCTTACAGGTCTGTGACATTGAAGGACAGGGATGGGAGGCCACCCCGAATGAAGTGGTAAGTGACGAGGTCAGCCTCTGGTTCTACACTAAACCTCTCTTGCCTGTATAATGATTGTGTCCCATCTATTGAGGAACACTTTTTTTTTTTAAGATTCTATTTGTCAGAGAGAGTGTGCACAAGTAGGGGGAGGGGCAGGCAGAGGGAGAAGTAGGCCCTTGCTGAGCAAGGAGCCTGATGTGGGATCACCATCCGTCCTGGGATCATGACCTGAGCTGAAGGCAGATGCTTAACAGACTGAGCGAGGAACACTTCTATCCATGTATTTCTATGTACTCAATTCCTTTTAGGAGTCTGATATCATCCCAAACATAGTGCAACTTAACAGATTCTGTTTTTGGTACCGAACACGTTGCCATTTTCGTTTGGAACAAGTGTGCAACGGGAGATTCTGAACCCTGAAATAAAGGGTTATCTGAACCCAGTGATCTCATGTTCTTGCTGGGAAGTCATTCTTCTTTCTTCAGGCAGTGGCAGTAGTATTGCTTTAGGAATTGAAGTTAGCTCAGAAAAATAGTCATGAAATGCACATTTCAGAAAGCAGTTCATAACGTTTTTTGAGCTATTTAAAGACAGTGGCAGAAAAAGCTATCGGGAAAGCCACATTCCATCTCCCTACACATTGGTAAAAGCTAAGAAACAATTATGATCTCAGAGTACTTTAGAAGAAGCCTTAAGTCAGAAACTATAGAATCAAACAGAGCCTGTGACTGTGCTAGACCAACATGGTTGGTCATTGTGAGGCTTTTATCTCCAAAATGTGACTTTTTCATACTTGAAAACATTGAGGAATGCTACTGTCATCCTTAAAAGTAAATAGCCAGTTATTTTACTAGTAAACTGAGTTTATTCAGGAATCACAGAGGAATTTCAACTGGGGATAATCACACCATGGCAAAGCACAAGCAAGTCTGAAGAGATAGAAGGAAAGTCAGCTTTTATTAGGGTTTAAGAGGAGAGTGGGAGGTTTGCTCTCAATATTAAGTTTATTGAAGAAGAAGAGTTCCTAGTTGTGACAGTGTTTCATTGGCTGCATGGCCCTGGTTAGTGTGTGGTTGCTGGGGCAAGAAGAGATCATCCTTTTTGTTAAAAGCAGGAGATTAAATTCCTACTGAGAAACCGTCCTCCCTTGTCAAGATAAAAATAATATTCTTTTGGGGCGCCTGGGTGGCGCAGTCGTTAAGCGTCTGCCTTCGGCTCAGGGCGTGGTCCCGGTGCTCTGGGATCTGGGGGCCTGCTTCTTCCTCTCCCACTCCCCCTGCTTGTGTTCCCTCTCTCGCTGGCTGTCTCTTTCCGTCAAATAAGTAAATAAAAATCTTAAAAAATAATAATAATATTCTTTTTTCTTGCTGATTATCCATTCCTCCCTTTGTGAATGCCCCATTTTATTTTTTTAGATTTTATTTATTTGCGCATGAGAGAGAGGAGGAGTGGAGGAGGGGCAAAGGGATAGACTCTCAAGCGGACTCCCTGCTGAGGATGGAGCCCAATGTGGGGCTAGATCTCATGACCCTGAGTTCATGACCTGAGCCAAAACCAAGAGTCAAATGCTTAAAGGAATGACTCACCCAGGCACCCCATTAGAGCTCCATTTTAATGTGGTTTCCTTTACTACTTTTCACACCACATTGGAGAGACTTGAGGAAATTTACAATACCTAGAATGGTTGAAGTGATAGGGAAATTTATATGTCGTGTTTAGGGGTGCCTGGGTGGCTCAGTCAGTTAAGTGTCTGCGTTTGGCTCGGGTCATTATCCTGGGGTCTGGGACCAAGCCCTGTGTCAGGTTCCCTGCTCAGTGGGGAGTCTGCTTCTTCCCTCTCCCCACTGCTCAAATAAATAAAACCTTTAAAAAAAAATATCATGTTTATTCAGTGTTCTAAGGAATGTGCATTGAGTACATACTGGTTTCTCAGAACTTTGGTAGATACATGGGAGAAATTCAGGCACAAGACAAACAGCCCTGCCTTCAATTGCTTTGTATTATGTTCAAGGAAAACACAGGAAACAGGAAAACAGAATTACTAAATTATACTCTGTGTTAGAATGAGGTAGGTACAATGGAAACAAGGAAAGATGATTTTGTGAGAAGAGGGGTCCAGGTGTAATAATCCACTGGACAGAAAGGAAGCCCTCGTTAGCAAGAGCACTACTGAGCAAGGATGAGTCCTTCGGGTTTTTATTTTCATTAGCTCTCTTAAAAGATGAAGTGGAACTACATGTAAATTTCCAAGAGCTTATTTGAACAAACACCAAATCCATTCAGATAGCACCAAACCAAATTAGGTCAAGGCTTTTGTAGACCGAAAGGGGAAGCAAAGCAATAAGTTATGTGATTGGCTATTGGTTAAGGAATTGTCTTATTTGGAAAACTAGTTGACTGTTTTGTGTGTGTGTTTGCATATGTGTGTTTTAAGTAGGGCACAGAGACCAACGTAGACGGCTTTGTGTGATTGGGTGTTTTTAGTTTTCACCATTGGGGCATTTAGAAGATTTTGCTCCAGGTTAGGTTTCGGTTTGCTTACGTCAGTGGTAGGACATTGGAGCCACCTGCATCTACGGGCCTCTTTGTTGATTTGCAGTTTTGTTTTTTTTTTTAAGATTTTATTTATTCATTTGAGGGGCTCCATCCCAGGATCCTGGGATCATGACCCCAGTCAAAGGCAGGCGCTTAAACAACTAAGCCACCCAGGTGCCCCTGATTTGCAGTTCTGAGCAAACGAAGCAGGTGGCTAGGTGGCTTCCAGTGCACAATGATCTATTTTGGCTTTCACTGCCCACCTGCATGTACCCCCCCCTTTGCCCCCCATTTTCCTTCTATAAACCCTGAAGTGTTTTCAGCACTTTGGAGTCAGTCTTTGAGAGGTCAGTCCACTGTCTTCCCTCCGTTGTCCTCGCTAAGATTCCTTTCTTTGTCCCGCTTGTTTTTCTACCTCTGGATTTTGTCACTGGGGAGGGACCTCCCCTAGTACGTTTGGGACACTCAGGGCAGGTGCTCTCGCACCCCTGTGCCCGCACAGTACAACAAAGTCATAATTTGTTGACCAACTTGGGCCTGAGGTTTCTCCCGTAACATAATCTGCGGTTTATTCCAGACTTCTACACCCCGTCACCGCCAGGAGGTGCCGGAGCAGTCACAGTGGTGCATGAGGGAGGAATGGGGGGGACTCACCTGAGGACTGTGCTGTGTCTCTGAGGGGCAAGGATGGCCAGAGCTCTGGACAGGGCACTGGCTTAAGGACTGATGGTGGGAACTTCCTTTCCAGCGAAGTACGGGTCCTCAAGAACTTCCAGGTGTTTCCTCTGTCTCTGCACGACCCCTGCCCTCCCACCCGGCACCAGGCCCCCCGCAGACCCCTTCCTAGCATATCCTCCGAGGTGAGACCATGATCCCGTGTGTGTCCCCGGGATGGGAAAGGCCTCCGCAGGTTCCCACACGCCTGACCTAGGGAACCTCTTCCTTCTCGCAGAGGTCCTACAGGGCCTCCACTCCCACTCTTCGGGTGGAGAGGGAGGCCAGCACTGACACGGATGTTCTGGGTGAGGCCCCGCCCAGGGCGCGGAAATCCCTGTCTTTCCCGGGAGAGGCCCCGCTCCACCCGGCTCCCAGTCCGTCCTTCCTGACCAGGGGGGAGGCCGCACCCCCGCCCCCTTCCCCTGCCCAGCTGGCTTCTCCTGAGACAGCTGTCCGGAAACACATCCCAGAGCCCTGGTGAGATGCATGGAATGTCGACACTTTGGGGACCAGCAGTCAACTGATACAGAAAGAGAAGAAATTAAATCACTTGGAGGCTGGCGTTCCACGGTGAGAATTTCTTCCAATGTACTGGGTGGGATAGGAGGAAGTGACTCTGAACTGAGTGGGTGTACCTGACAACCTTTGTCACTTCTAACGTGAGACCAGCCAGATTTTCAGTCACCAGTAGTGTGTTCAGGGACGTCCCTCCCCTCTGGCCTGTCAGGATTAAGGTCTCCTGCCTGGGAGGCTCCTGCAGACCTCAAGGCAGCTCACAGGCCCGACAGCTGCTGTCTGCCTGGCCTTGTAAAATCTCCTGCACACGCCAAAGTTTAGTTTTCCACCAAACATCCAAATGGCTGTTCAGCGCCTTCTCTGAGCATGTCCCGCTCTCATAATGGGAGAATTTACCGTTTGTAAATAGGCAAATACTAAAGTGGGGCTGGATTTGCACCCTAAACTTAAGCACATATGGTGTTTTTGGTCATGACATGTGCAAAATCTGTGGAAAAATAATGAATAGCCTTCTAGTATTTAGAAACAAGTACTCCGTATAGAAAAATGATCAACCTATGTAAAATCCAGGACAACTCCAATATGTCTACTGAAAAACAATACTCTTGAACAACTACATCTAAAACTAATGATGCACTCTATGTTGTCTAATTGAATTTACATTAAATTAATAAAATAAAAAACAATACTCAACTGAGTAAATTCAAAGATCAAATTATCTCTATTGAACAATTTATGAATTGGACAGCACCCCATCTAACAAATAGAAAGGGGCTCAAAGGGGCAGAAGGGTTTTAAAGGCAGGACAAGGACGACATGAAAACAAAAAAAGATAAAAAGATTATTTGGTCAAAGCCACCTCCTTTTGGGGGACAATGGGGACTTATTAGATGGATGACATCACGAGCATAACCAGGAAACTTTAGGCTGAGGAAAAGTGAAACTACAATCAGGTTAGCTAATAAGCCCCGGTTTGGTGATGTAGTGGTAGCAAAGTGACTCTATTTGGGGCCTGTGGTTTTCTTTTAGACATGTCTTTGTTGTTTTAGTGTCTTATTTGTAAATGAACAGGAAAATCACTGTAACTCACAAGAAAATAGGCAAATGATGTTAATGGAAAAGAAATACAAAAGAAGATTTGCAATTGGCAAATAAGACATAAAAAATGCTCAAAATCATGAACCCTTCAGGAAATGCGATTAAAACTACCATGAGGTTGTCCTACACACTTACTACCTGGGCTGAAATTAAAGAATGGCCACGTCACGTACTGGCAGGGATGTGGGAGAAGTGGACTTTCATCCATTGCTGATGCAAACGCGGACGGTCATTTTGATCGCAGCACAGCCGTTTTTTCAAAAGTTAATATTCATCTGCCTTGTGACTCAGGTATTGAACATTAAGTTACTGACAAAAATAAAAACAGCATACAGTACTGACAACAAATGTTTGTGACTGCTTTCTTTTCTTTCCTTTTTTTTTTTTTAAAGATTTTATTTATTTATTCGACAGAGATAGAGACAGCCAGCGAGAGAGGGAACACAAGCAGGGGGAATAGGAGAGGAAGAAGCAGGCTCATAGCGGAGGAGCCTGATGTGGGGCTCGATCCCATAACGCCGGGATCACGCCCTGAGCCGAAGGCAGCTGCTTAACCGCTGTGCCACCCAGGCGCCCCTGCTTTATTTTCAATAGGCAAAAATCTAGAAATAACCTAAAAGCCCAAAAAAAGATGAATAAAGTAACAGCGGTATATGCAAACATAAGGGTGTTATCTAGACAGAAAAGTAAGCTACTTGTATAATGTCACTGATGAAAGTCAAAGTAATTATGAAACACAAAGGAAATCAGGGGAAAAAAAAGAGTAAACAGTTTGATTCCAAACATATAAATAAAAATGATGGTTTCCATTGTAAAACAAAGTGCGATGGTTACCTGGAGAGGTGGGTAGGGTAAGGAGAGATTATAAAAGGGCAGGAGGTACATATACCATGACATATCTGGTCATTATCAGGATTATGATGGGGTCAGAGATTCATATCCTTGTCAAAACTTACAAATTGTACACTCTTAATTATATGCAGCTTATTAGCATCTGTAAATTAAACCTTTATACAATTTTAAAAATTGGCTCAAAATAAAAATAGGTTTGGCAACCCTAAACTGACAGTACCACCTGTTCCCATGTCCTCTGGGCGTTAGTCTTACCTCCATCTGCAAATATAGGGAGCAATGAAGGACATCTCCCCTGGAGTTAACTGGAACACCGCCTGGGTCTTAAGTGCCACATCAACAAACTATAGATTCCCCCCGCCCCTTTTAATATTTTGTTTTCCTCTCTGTGCAGTAATGGCCTTGAGGTGGAAAACACTGAGGGGCTAAAGGAATCGCCAATATCTTTCAATTATTTTATTTGACAATGACTTCAGCTACATTAGATAAACATGCCTAGACCTCCTGAGATTTGTGTACACACTGATCCTGCGGAGTCTCTGTCACAGAAACTTGTCCAGATGCATTTGTAGAAGAGGCACGTTCCATCCAGTTGGCTGCAGTCTCCTCCCCTTTCTATTAAGCCAGCGTTTCTGTACCAATTATGCTTTTCCTTAACCCCTACGGTATTACAACCAGTGATCCTCGCCCAGTGAATTGTGGACATCAGAGCTCATGGCTACTTGTAAACATGGGAAAAGATCCCCTCAACAGTGCTGACATCCCTGTGATACCTCCTTTGAGTACGGGAAAAAACTCATGTTGCTTTCACAAGCACTAAGAGTCCCACACCTGCCCCCTCCTGGGGGTCATCACTGAGGCCCCTAAAACACACGTCATCCAGGCCTCAAGTGAAAACCAGAAAGCCCCACAGTTTTTCCTAGGAGGCTGTGAGGCAGCAGTGCAAATTTAGTCCAAACTGGGAGGCTACTGGGACACCTGGCTGGCTCAATCAGTAGAGCTTGTGATTCTTGATGGCAGGGTTTTGACTTTGAGCCCCAAGCTGGACATCGAGTTTACTTAAAAAACAAAACAAAATAAAACTGGCAAGCTATTTCCTGCCATCATCCTCTCCCTCCTCAGGCACAGATAATTTGAGACTCTTAAAAAGTTCACCCTTTGATGCCTGGTGAGCCCAAATCTTTTTATAAACTACCCCACACAGTAAGTAGAACATTCAAGATTAAAGAGGACTTAAAGAGGCCTTGAATATCATGTTAGCCAAATCAATGTGGAGCAGACAGTTCTCCAGTTTGTCACTTGGAAGCTGGAAAAACTCATCACAAGTATCACACGAGACCAACGTGTTCCTGAAAAAGGTAGTCATTCTCTGTAAGCTGCCAGCCAAATTCATGATGTTCTCTGGGTCATCACTGATTTAGGTCCATGCCCTGAAGGTATTCAAGGAGAAGGGGAAGCTGACCCCTAAGACCACAGGTTACTGCTAATCTGCTCCAATTCAAGAGAACAGGGGTCAGGTTCTCTGAGTGCACCGGGGTGGAGACTGATGCGCACTGTGTGGACCTACCAGTCAGCAGAGGTGAAAGGGTCACAGAACTGTCAGTTACATAAATCTAGAGAGATCTCTGGACAATTTAGAAAATGCAACATAGCCACACATACTTCAACATAAATTATAAGGAATCTCCCCACTATAAAAGATTCAAATCAGACAAATGGCTCCTCAAAGAGTTTCCACCAGTGGCATTACACTGAATATGGAAATTGCATATTCATTATACAACCATGCCTTTCTCTAGTGTGAACTCTCCAATGCTGAGAGAGGTTAGATTTTCCCCTAAAAGACTTCCCACATTTACTGCACTCATAAGGTCGTTCTCCAGTGTGAACCCTGTGATGATAAGAGAGAGCAGTACGAGTGATAAAAGATTTCCCACATTCACTGCATTCATGAGGCCTTTCTCCAGTGTGAACTCTGTGATGATAATGGAGGGCAGTACTACTTATAAAAGACTTTCCACACTCACTGCATTCATAAGGCCTTTCTCCTGTGTGAATTTTCTGATGATAATGGAAGCTGGAACTAAAAGTAAAAGATTTCCCACATTTGTTGCATTTGTAAGGGCTTCCTCCATTATGAATTCTCTGGTGTATTGAGAGGGAATGTTTTTGTCTAAAGGATTTCCCACATTCACTGCACTCATAAGGCCTTTCTCCTGTGTGACCTCTGTGATGATACCTGAGTGCAGAGCTAGAAGTAAAAGATTTCCCACATTCACTGCATTCATAAGGCCTTTCTCCTCTGTGGGATCTCTGGTGATAACTGAGGGCAGAGCGAGAGGTAAAAGATCTCCCACATTCACTGCACTCAAAAGGTTTTTCTCCAGAGTGACTTCTCTGATGATACTGGAGTTCATACCTACAAATAAAGGACTTCCCACATTCATTACACTCATAAAACCTTTCACTTGAATGAACCTTTAGGTGCATATTGAGGCTATTTCTTCGGGTAAAGGATTTGCCACATTCACTACACTCATGAGGCCTTTCTCCTGTGTGAACCCTGCGATGATACTGAAGAGCACTATGAGTGCTAAAAGATTTCCCACATTCACTGCATTCATGAGGCCTTTCTCCAGTGTGAACCCTGTGATGATAATGGAGGGCAGTACTACTTATAAAAGACTTTCCACACTCACTGCATTCATAAGGCCTTTCTCCTGTGTGAACTCTCTCATGATAATGGAAGCTGGAACTACAAGAAAAAGACTTCCCACATTTGTTGCATTTGTAAGGGTTTCCTCTACTATGAATTCTCTGGTGTATTGAGAGGGAATGTTTTTGTCTAAAGGATTTCCCACATTCACTGCACTCATAAGGCCTTTCTCCTGTGTGACCTCTGTGATGATACCTGAGTGCAGAGCTAGAAGTAAAAGATTTCCCACATTCACTGCACTCAAAAGGTTTTTCTCCTCTGTGGGATCTCTGGTGATAACTGAGGGCAGAGCGATAGGTAAAAGATCTCCCACATTCACTGCACTCAAAAGGTTTTTCTCCAGAGTGACTTCTCTGATGATAATGGAGTTCATACCTACAAATAAAAGATTTCCCACATTCATTACACTCATAAGGCCTTTCACCTGAGTGTACCTTTAGGTGCATATTGAGTCTATGTCTTCGGGTAAAGGATTTGCCACACTCACTGCACTCATAAGGCCTTTCTCCTGTGTGAACTCTGTGGTGATAATGGAGAGTAGTAAGAGTGCTAAAAGATTTCCCACATTCACTGCACACAAAGGACTGTCTTCCAAAGTGGACACCCTGGTCCTGAATATGTATGTGTTTGGGACCAAAGGTATTCTTGCATTCTCCCCAAGTACCATGACTTTTTCTGCTTTGTAAAGTTGTCCCTAACTGGGTGATTTCCTTTAGCTTCTCCCCAGTATAGGTGGCCTCTTGCTCTAGATGTCCCAAGCCAGGCTGGAGGTCCTTCTGAACCTCTCCACGGGTAAAGGGCTTTCCTGAATCATGGAATCCCCGGCTCTTCACCACAGAGGCCCTATTGACACTGCATCTAAATGGTTTCTCTTCTGTGTGCTCCTCCTGCTGCTGCTGAGACTTTGCACTGCAATAAAATGGTTTCCCACACGCCCCACACCTCAACAGTTTCTGGCTGTTTCCTTTTCCCTGGTGCTCAGCCAAGTGGAAAATGTCTCTCAAGACTGGACCACACAGCTCACAGGGGTGGGTCTTCCGGGAAGACAGAGCTGCCGCGGGCGTCCCGGCCTGTGACGCGCCTACAGTAGTGCTCTGTGCAAAGGGTGCCTCCTCACCCTCTGCTCCACAGCAGCAACCTGAAGGCAAAGAAACGCTGGTGAAATTCGTGTTCACTATCGCGAGGGGCTGAGCCCATCACACGCATGCACCCGATTCATCTAGGCAGGAGTGTACAGCGTGCTTTTCCACACAAAGGAGATGGAATTCAACTGAAGGAGTGGCCGCTATGCGTAACTGGGCCCAACTGGTCAAAGTATTACGGAGAGCACTCTAGAAGGACAAAACACTATGGTATGACACAAGGAAGAGAGCCAGGGTCTACAACTTGTTCTCTGCCCACAACTTTGTGTTGGCCTGTTTCTTGGCTGAGTAGAAGGCTGTGGGAAAATCCAATCACACGAAATTTGCTGCTGTTCAAGGTCAGTTTAAGTATATGTCAACATCTCCTGGCAAACTGGGCAAGTGTGAATGCTAGAGTACACAGAAAGAGCGGTGAGAGAAATGGGTGAGATGTAGAGGCCTGAAAAGCACCGATTACCCCTACACTGCAAGTCACGTAATTAACAAAGGAGTAGAACCCAGAAGTCCACAAATTATCAAGAGTGAAGGAGGAAAGACAGAAACGGATTGTCGCCATCGGCAATCACATCAAACTGGTTGAACAAAGGTGCCCAGTATGATCTGAACACAGTCCTGAGAATCACACCTTTCCAGCTGCCATGCACAAGAAACAGGGCCCCTGTAAGCCCACGTGGTCACTTCTGGAGCATGTCCATGCTATGATACACAAAGGACTCTTCTCTGTAAGCCCTCCTGAGCAACTACAGAGTACCAGGAGGATAGAAACACTAAAGGAAAGGGCGCCCTAGTGGCTCCACCAGTTGGGCATCCGACCCTTTATCACAGCTCAGGTCTTGATCTCAGGGTCCTGAGTTCAAGCCCTGTGTTGGGCTCCTTGAAAAGGAAAGGAAAGGGCAAGGAAAGGGAAAGAGAAAGGAAAAGGAAAGTAAGGAAAGGAAAGAAATACTGGAGGAAAACCGGTCAAATGGATGGCCAGCACTGTCCCAGAGTTACTCAGGGTACAAAGGACCCAGACAAACATCCTATGTGACTGATGTCAGCAGGATGGTAGAACAGAGGATACCATCCTTTACCCCAACAAAAATGACTTCAAGAGCTGTCCATGAATGACATTAGCTTCAGAGGGCTCAAAAATCCAATTAAGACCAATTACTACACAGTGGAGCATAAAGGAGAGCACAAGCACGCAGAAAGGACAGCTGGAGACTATTAGGAGAGATGTGGGGATGGGTCAGAAGTAAGGGCTGGACCTATCTCATTAGTCACTACTGCAGTCCCTGCTCAGCACGCTCCAGCTGCCTGCTCCACAGGGGACACTGGCAGCTTTTGCCACCGAGTTAACCAACACGCATCACTATCATGGACCCAGTGAATATAAAGCTACTGTGTCCTGCACCCCACCCCCAGGAGCTGCTGTTGTGCAGCTCCAGGACAAGGACTGCAACTGCCCCTCAGCCCTGTGCATGTCCTGGGCCCCAGATCTGTGCCTATGTGTGCCTGCATTCCAGACCCTGACCCCCAGCTACATCAAGTCCACCTATGCCTCAAGGGAATGGAAATACCCTCCAGATAGGCTAGTCAGATGCCAGGACCTCAGAGCCACTGTGTATCCATGCACACACAGACACAAACTTCATGGCTGTTCAGGGTGTGGCTGCAACTCACAAAGCAAACTAACACCACTGAGGTGTAATCGGTATCCCAGGGCCCAAAACTGCTGTCACTCTGAAAGTGCCCGCACACCAGACCCCAGTGCCGCTGCCACCACCCACAGGGTGCCCATGAGTTGGACTCAGCACCGACCTCAACTCTGCCACAATACTCTCCATGGAAAAAAGCCATCAGGCGTTCCTCAGTTTTCCCCACTGCTTTGGATACCGCAGCCTTGCCCATCCTGCCATCTCTGCCTGATGCCTTCGCTGATGCTGACAGGTGACAGAGCTGCCCAGAGAGTTTATCATTGGCCCTTCCCCAGATCCAGAACAGCCACACCCCATGAAGCTGACACCTTTGCACGCACCTGTAGGTGAAGGACTCTCTCAACCAAAGGTACCACAAAGTCTGGAAGAAGTGACCACACCATCAAATATGCAAACATCAATGCAAGGATGTAAGAAACAAAAAATCAAGGAAACATAACACCATCAAAGGAATATAGTAATTCATCAGAAAACATACCCATGGAAATGAGATAGGTGATCTATCAGACGAAATTCAAAATAATTGTTTTAACAAAGCTTAGTGAGCTACAGGTAGACGATTCAACAAAAGAAGATACAGTAAACAAAAGAGCTGTTCAACAAAGATAGAGAAATCATAAAAAGGAACAAAATGGGCTGGCCAAGGACGCAGTGAGGTGTAGTCACTGGTGGCCAGGTGAGTCTGAGTGGAGTGAACAGCAGACTCATCTGACAGTTGTATGTTCCAGGCACACCCTCATCCAGGTGCCCACAGGTGCCGGCCTCCACGGAGCTCACAGAGATTGGCAGAGAGGAACAACAGGGTGGAGAATCACGCCACACTTCATACTAGCAATACAGGAGAGTTCATGGTGTGCCCACTCTCCAAAAGGAGGGTCAGATATAAGCAATGACAACTGAACCAATTAATAGTTGGTAACAGTCCACCCAATCACTGACGAGTCTCCCAATGAGACCACAGGCAGCTGGGAAGACATCAAACTATGAGGAAATGGAGCAGTACGAGATCATAATGTATACTTGTACAACACTAAATCCTCTTAGTACCACCTACCTTCTAAGAAGTAGAATGGCAGATAACGTGTGGGAGAGAAGAATGTTTCTGTCCTTCTATATAAACTACCCTTAATGAACTGGTCTTCAGAGCGGAACTGTTCTACTCATTCTTTATGTTAGAAAACTTCCCACAGGGCTGCACCAGCACAATCAACCTGTGCTTTTACAGTCTCTTCTCACCAATTACCAGAGCGACTTATGTGACCTTCCACTGTTGGACCTGGATGAGTGGGTATTAAACTCTTCGGGCATAATTAAACCAACCAGAACCAAGATGGTATAGGTATTTATTTTATGTCATAGGTGTCTAGCTCTGAAAGATCAACTAGATGGAAATACTGGAGACCCATTTAATTTGCAGCAAAGATGCTTTGCTTTGCTTCTGTCAAAGGATTAGGGTTATGGGAGGCTTAAATTGCAGAAGTTTAGTTTATTTTACTCTTGTACCACCCTTGTTTTCTGAAGATTCAAATTTGTAACTGTTGGATCAGAAGAAACATTTCAACAAAGTGTCCTTTGGATATTAACAACTGCAATTATCTGATGACTCATTTAAGTTAGAGATGTTGTTTGTTTAGAATCAAGGTCCCTTGTATATTTATGTTACTGGTGATGGAAATCATTCCAGAGGAGCTGTTTTCGAATACATGCAGGGGCACGTGGGTGGCTCAGTGGGTTAAGTGTCTGACTTCGGCTCAGATTATTGATACTGGGGTCCTGGGATCAAGCTCCGCATCGGACTCTGCGCTCAGCGGAGAGTCTGCTTCTCCCTCTCCCTCTGCTTGTGCTTTCTCTCAAATAAATAAAATATTCAAAAAAGAGAGAGAATACATGTAGAGAAATGCTTTGAAGTAGTGTGATATAAACTATACGATAAAATGGAAAGTTCATATATTTGCAAAAATTCTGAGTTGGTAAAAATTAACTTAATCTCTGGTATTAAATGTTTACATTAAAATAAGATGGTGACATTGTCCCATTAAAAAAATGGGGGGAAAAGTGGAAGTCCAAGATGGCAGAGGAGTAGGAGACCTTATTTTTGTCTGGTCCCAGGAATTCAGCTAGATAGCTATCAAATTATTCTGAATACCTGTGAACTCAACCGGAGATCTAAGAAAAGATTGCTGCATGTCTACAAATAGAAAAGCGACCACTTTCTGCAAGGTAGGAGGTGTGGAGAAGTGAATCCAAGGGGATATATCAGAAGATAAACCATGGGGGTAGGGAGCTTCTGGAAGCCAGCCACTGGAAAGTGATATAGCCACAGAGTGCAAAATCAGAACTTTTAGAAGGCTATTCCAGCGAGGGACATCCCTGTCTGAAAGGAGCTCAGGTGGCGAGCACAGTAGAGTCCTAAGTGGGACAGTGTGGTCTCAGGATACCCAGGGTCACAGAAAGAATGGGGGTGCCTGACTGCGGAAGAGTTCCCAGGCATTGGAGCGGGGAATCCGGCTACAATCAGGGAGCCTGAAAGTGGGGTCTCAGCTCGGTGTTGCCATAAACCGTGAATCATGAACCATGACACGGTAGGGCAACCACTCTCCTGCTTGGAGCAACCACTCTCCAGCAAGCGGCAGAGCCCCGCAAGATCCCTCTTCCTCTCTTGGGGAGGCACGCATGTGCCCCGCAGGAGTCTACAAAGTTTCGAGACTTGAAGCAGGGCCACAAATGCTTTGTCGCAACACAGGCTGGGTGAGCAGAGTGCGGCCACAGACCAGGGAGCCAGGAGTGATTGCCTGCTTTTCCCTGAGGGTTCACTGAGGAGTGGGGGGCACAAGGTTTTGGCTCTTGGCCTGGAGATTGGGAGGCCGCCACTTTCATTGTCATCCTCTAAAGCTGCAGGGAAAGCCTTCAGGGAACAAAAGCCACATAGAGCAATCCAGAGCCTCTTACTTAGCCGGGCTTCCTGACAAGAGGGGTGCAATTCCTCCCACGGCAAAGGCACCTGAGAATCAGCGCAACAGGCCCCTCCCCCAGAAGTTCAGCAAGAACCTCCCGCTAAGACCAAGTTTACCGATCACACAGAACTGCAAAACTCCAGGGCTAGGGGAAAACAGTACATAGAATTCATGGTTTTTTTTCTCACGATTCCTTAGCCTGTCAATTTTAATTTTTTTTCTTTTTCCTTTTAAACCAATTTCCTATTTTATCAACTCTTTTTTTTAAAGTCTTTTTTAATTTTCATTTTTAGAGTTACATTCTATCCTTTCACTGTATTTATTTTCGTATATATATTTTTTTCTTCCTTTACAATTCTGGGATGCAGTTTCTTCTAACAAACACACCAAAATACACACAGAATCTAATGTATTGCTCTGTTCTCTTCACCTGTCTGATTATATTCTTTCTTTTTTTAAAAGTCTTTTTAAATTTTCATCTTTACAGTTACATTCTATTCCTTCAATGTATTTAATATTATTTTTGTATATGTAATTTTTTCTTTCCTCACGATTTTGGGATGTAGTTTCTTCTAACAGATCAAAATAAACCCAGGATATAGTAGATGTTCACCCGTCTGCTTATATTCTTTCCTTTTTTCTTTTTTTTGTCTTTTAACTTTCATTTTTAAAGTTACATTCTGTCCTTTCACTGTATTTAATTTTATTTTTGTACATACATGTTTTTCATTCCTTACACTTTTGGTATCTACTTTTCTAACAAACAGATCAAAATACACATGGGATCCAGTGTACTGCTCTGTTCTGTTCACCTGATTATATTCTCTCTCACTTTAAAAAAAATTTTTTTTTTTGTTTCAGGTCTCTTCTGATTTGTTTACTGCATATTTCTAAGGGATTGTTGTTGCCATTTTAGTGTTTTGTTCTCTCATTCATCTATTCATCTCTGGACAGAATGACAAGATGGAAAAAATCACCTCAAAAAAGAGAACGAGAGGCAGTATTGACTGCCAGGGACCTATTCAGTATGGATATAAGTAAGATGCGGAACTAGAGTTCAGAATAACGATTATAGAGATACTAGTGGGGCTTGAAAAAAGCATAGAAGACACTAGAGAATCTCATTCTGGAGAAATAAAAGAACTAAAATCTAGTCAAGTGGAAATCAAAAAGGCTATCAATGAGATGCAATAAAAAATGGAGATTCTAGGGGTGTGTAGGTAGCTCAGTTGGTTAAGCGTCTGACTCTGGCTCAGGTCATGATCCCAGGGTCCTGGGATCGAGCCCCACGTTGGGCTCCTTGCTCAGGGGGAGCCTGCTTCCCCCTCTCCCTCTGCCTGCCACTCCTTCTGCTTGTGCTTGCTCTCTCTGTGTCAAATAAATACAATCTTAAAAAAAAAAAAACGGAGGCTCTAACTTCTAGGATAAATGAGGCAGAAGAGAAAATTAATGGTATAGAAAACAAAGTGATGGAGAATAAAGAAGCTGAGAAAAAGAGAGATAAACAACTATTGGATTATGAGGGGAGAATTCGAGAGATAAGTAATACTATAAAGTGAAATAATATTAGAATAATTGGAATCCCAGAAGAGGAAAGAGAGAGGGGAGGAGCAGAAGGTATATTAAGGAAATTATAACAGAGATCTTCTCTAATCTGGAGAAGAAAACAGGCATCAAAGTCCAGGAAACAGAGAGAATACCCCTCAAAATCATTAAAAATAGGTCAACACTTCAACATATAGATAGTGAAGCTTGGAAACCTCAGAGACACAGAAAAAATCCTGCAAGCATCTTGGGACAAGAGGTCCATAACATACAAGGGTAAAAACATTAGAAGGGCAGCAGACCTATCCACAGAAACCTGGCAGGCCAGAAAGGACTGGCATGATATATTCAGGGTGCTAAATGAGAAAAATAGGCAGCCAAGAATACTTTATCCAGCGAGGCTGTCATTCAGAATAAAAGGAGAGATAAAGAGATTCCAGGACAAAGAGAAACTAAAAGAATTTGTGGTCACTAAACCAGCCCTGCAAGAAATATCAAAGGGGATCCCCTAAGTGAAGAGAGAGCCCAAAAGGAACACAGACCAAAAAGGAACAGAGAAAATATAAAGAAACTGTGACTATTCAGGCAATAAAATGGCACTAACCTCTTATCTTTCAAAAGTTATTCTGAATGTAAATGGTCTAAAAGACCCAATCAAAAGACACAGGGTATCAGATTGGATAAAAAAGGAAGACCCAGGTGCTTGGGTGGCTCAGTCGTTAAGCATGCCCTCAGCTCAGGTCATGATCCCAGGGTCCTGGGATCGAGCCCCACATTGGGCTTCCTGCTCAGCGGAAGCCTGCTTCTTACTCTCACTCCCCTGCTTGTGTTCTCTCTCTCACTGTCTCTCTGCCAAATAAATAAATAAAATCTTAAAAAAAAAAAAAAAAAAGCAAGACCCATCGAAATGCTGTCTGCAAAAGACTCATTCTAGACCCAAAGACACCTCTAGATTGAAAGTGAGGGGGTGGAAAACCATTTATCATGCTAATGGACATCAAAAGAAAGGTGGAGTAGCAATCCTTATATCAGACAAATAAAATTTTAAACCAAAGACTGTAATAAGAGATGAGGAAGGACACTATACCATAATTAAGAGGTCTATCCAACAAGAAGATCTAACAATTCTAAATTTTATGCCCCCAAGATAGGAGCAGACAATTATACAAACCAATTAATAACAAAATTAAAGAAACACATTAATAATAATATAATAATAGTACGGGACTTTAACACCCCACTCACTGCAATGGACAGATTATCTAAGCAGAAGATCAAAAAGGAAACAATGACTTTGAATGACACACTGGACCAGATGGGCTTCAAAGACATATTCAGCATTCCACCCTAAAGCAACAGAATACACATTCTTCTCGAGTGCACATGGAACATTCTCCAGAACCGATCACATACTGGGTCACAAATCATGTCTCAACTGGTACCAAAAGATGGAATCATTCCCTGCATATTTTCAGACTACAATGCTTTGAAATTTGAACTCAATCACAAGAGAAAAGTTGGAAAGAACTCAAACACATGGAGGCTAAAGAGCATCCTACTAAAGAATGAATGAGTCAACCAGGAAATTAAAAAATAATTTAAAAAATTCATGGAGGGGCGCCTGGGTAGCGCAGTCGTTAGGTGGCTGCCTTCAGCTCAGGGAGGGATCCCGGCGTTCCGGGATCGAGTCCCACATCAGGCTCCTCTGCTGGGAGCCTGCTTCTTCCTCTCCCACTCCCCTGCTGTGTTCCCTCTCTCACTGGCTGTCTCTCTGTCACATAAATAAATAAAATCTTTAAAAAAAAAATTCATGGAAATAAATTGAAATGAAAACACAACCATTCAAAACCTTTGGAATGTAGCAAAGGCAGTCCTAAGAGGGACGTATATAGCAATACAAGCGTTTCTCAAGAAACAAGAAAGGTCTCAAATACACAACCTAACCTTACACCTAAAGGACCTGGAGAAAGAACAGCAAATAAAGCCTAAACCCAGCAAGAGAAGAGAATTAATAAAGGTCAGAGCAGAAATCAATGAAATAGAAATGGAAAGAATAGAACAAATCCACAAAACTAGGAGATGGTTCCTTAAACAAATTAGTAAGATTGATAAACCCTGGCCAGACTTATCAAAAAGAAAAGAGAAACGACCCAAATAAATAAAATCTTGAATGAAAGAGGAGAGATCACAACCAATACCGACAAAATATAAATAATTATAAAAACATACTATGAGCAACTATATGCCAAGATATTAGGCAATCTCAAAGAAATGGATGCATTCCTAGAGATGTATAAACTACCAAAACTGAAATGGGAAGAAATAGAAAACTTGAACAGACCCATAACCAGCAAGGAAATTGAAGCAGGAATCAAAAATCTCCTAACAAACAAAAGTCCAGGGCTGGATGACTTCCCAGGGGAATTCCACCAAACATTTCAAGAAGATTTAACATACCTATTCTTCTGAAGCTGTTTCAAAAAACAGAAATGGAAGGAAAACTTCCAGACTCTGCATGAGGCCAGCATTACCTTGATCCGCAAACCAGATAAAGACACTACCAAAAAGGAGAATTACAGACATCAATATCCCTGATGAACATGGATGCAAAAATTCTCACCAAGATACTAGCCAATAGGATCCAAGAGTACGTTAAAAGGATTGTTCATCATGACCAAGTGAGATTCATTCTGGACTGCAAAGGTGGTTCAACATCCTCAAATCAATCAATGTGATACATTACACTAATAAAAGCAAGGACGAAAACCATATGATCCTCTCAACAGATGCAGAAAAAGCATGTGACAAAGTACAGCAAGCATCCTTTCTTGATTAAAACTCTTCACAGTGTAGGGATAGAGGGAACACACCTAGATATCATAAAACCCATATATGAAAAGACCTCAGCAAATATCATTCTTAATGGGGAAAAACTGAGAGCTTTTCCCCTAAGGTCAGGAACACGGCAGGGATGTCCCCACTCACCACTGTTCAACATAGTACTAGAAGTCCTAGCCTCAGCAATCAGACAACAAAAAGAAATAAAAGGCATCCGAATCAGCAAAGAAAAAGTCAAACTCTCACTCTTTGCAGATGACATGATACTCTATGTGGAAAACCCAAAAGACTCCCCAAAATTGCTAGAACTCATACAGGAATTCAGTAAAGTGGCAGGACATACAATCAATGGACAGAAATCACAATGAGTCAGAAGAAAGAGAAAGAGAGTCGATCCCATTTACAATTGCACCCAAAACCATAAGGGGATACCTAGGAATAAACCTAACCAAAGAGGCAAAGGATCTGTACTCAGAAAACTATAGAATACTCATGAAAGAAACGGAGGAAGACACAAAGCGATGGGAAAACATTCCGTGCTCATGGATTGGAAGAACAAATATTGTTAAAATGTCTATGCTACCTAGAGCAATCTATATATTCAATGCAATCCCTATCAAAATACCATCAACTTTTTTCACAGAGCTAGAGCAAATAATCCTAAAATTTGTATGAACCCAGCAGAGACCCCGAATAGCCAAGGGAATGTTGAAAAAGAAAACCAAAGCTGGGGCCATCACAATGCCTGACTTCAAGCTCTATTACAAAGCTGTCATCATCAAGACAGTATGATACTGGCACAAAAACAAGACACACAGATCAGTGAACAGGATAACCCAGAAATGGACCTCAACTATATGGTCAACTAATCTTTGACAAAGCAGGAAAGAATATCCGATGGAACAAAGACAGTCTCTTCAACAAATCGTGTTGGAAAATTGGACAGCCACATGCAGAAGAATGAAACCAGACCATTTCCTTACACCATATACAATAGACTCAAAATGGATGAAAGACCTCAATGTGAGACAGGAATCCATCAAAATCTTAGAGAACACAGACAGCAATGCAACCTCTGTGACCTCAGCCGCAGCAACTTCCTGCTAGACACATCTCTAAAGGCAAGGGAAACAGGCAAAAATGAGCTACTGGGACTTCATCAAGATAAAAAGCTTTTGCACAGTAAAGGAAACAGTTGACAAAACCAAAAGACACCTGACAGAATGGGAGAAGATATTTACAAATGACATATCAGATAAAGGGCTGGTATCCAAGATCTATAAAGAACTTATCAAACTCAACACCCAAGGAATAAATGACCCAATCAAGAAATGGGCAGAAGACGGGAACAGACATTTCTCCAAAGAAGACATCGAAATGGCCAACAGACACATG
Source organism: Ursus americanus (assembly GCF_024610735.1). Lineage (NCBI taxonomy): Eukaryota > Metazoa > Chordata > Mammalia > Carnivora > Ursidae > Ursus > Ursus americanus. The sequence goes on from NC_142147.1 coordinate 58,200,042, forward strand.
AAAAAATACTCAACCTTACTCAGCATCAGGGAAATACAAATCAAAACCACCATGAGATACCACCTCACAACAGTCAGAATGGCTCAAATTAACAAGTAAGGAAACAACAGATGTTGGCGAGGATGCAGAGAAAGGGGAACCCTCTTACACTGCTGGTGGGAATGCAAGCTGGTGCAGCCGCTCTGGGAAACAGTATGGAGGTTCCTCAAAAGTTGAAAACAGGGCTACCCTATGACCCAGCAATTGCACTACTAGGCATTTAGTCTAAAAATACAAATGTAGTGAACTGAAGGGGCACCCGCACCCCAATGTTTACAGCAGCAATGTCCACAATAGCCACACTATGGAAAGATCCCAGGTGACCATCGACAGACGAATGGATACAGAAGATGTGATATATATAAACACACACATACAAAATCGAATACTACTCAGCCATCAAAAAAAAGAAAAAGAAATCTTGCCATTTGCAATGACGTGGATGGAGCTAGAGGGTATTACGATAAGCAAAATAAGTAAATCAGAGAATGACAATTATCATATGATCTCACTGATGTGTGTAATTTAAGAAACAAAACAGGATCATAGGGGAGGGAAGGAACAATAAAACAAGATGAAATCAGAGAGGGAGACAAACCATTAGAGACTCTTAATCACAGGAACAAACTGAGGGTTACTGGAGGGGGAGGGGTGGGGGATGGGGCAATTGGGTGATGGACCTTAAGGAGGGCACATGATGTAATGAGCACTAGGTATCATGTAGAACTGAATCACTGAACTCTACCTCTGAAACTAGTAATACACTATGTTAATTAATTGAATTTAAATTTAAAAAATAAGTAAATGCAAAAAGGTGGAGGGGAGAACCTAACAGGAGCTCTAATGCTGAATAAAATCAATGAAATGAAAAATGCAACAGAGAGCATCAACAGCCAACTTCGTCAAGCGAAACAGAATCTGTGAATTTGAAGGTAGGTCTTTACATTATCCAGTCAGAGGAGTAAAAAAGAAAAAATAAAGAAAGCCTACACGGATTATGGAACTTGAAGCAACATTCATGGAATAAGTCCATGAAGAATAAGAGAGAGAAAGACAAGAGCAAAAACTAAGGAAATCATGGCTGAAAACTTCCCAAATCTAGGGAGAGAAGCAGAGACATCCAGGTACATGATGCTCACTGTCCCCATACAAGTTACACAAATATGATGTCACTGAAACACATAATAAAACTGTCAAGGAACAATTATGAAGAAAAAAATTCAAAAGCAGCTGGGAAAAAGAAATTCATGTTATAAAGTGGAACACCCACAAGGATATATGCAAATTTCTCAGAAGAAACATTATGAGCCAGAAAAGAGTGGAAAGTTAGATTAAAAAAATTGGGGTGGGGGCAGAGAGGGAAGCCAAGGAAACATATTGTACTTAACAAAGCTGTCCTTCAGAAACAATAAAGAGATAAAGACAAATAATTAGGTAGTTCAGCACCTTCAGACCTTATTTACGAGAAAGACTAAAGACAGTTCTTCAAGCTGAAATCAAAGAACCTAAGTAGTAACATGAAAACATATCAAAATACAAAGCATACTGCTAAAATAAGTACATAGTAAAATCCAGAGGATGCTAATACTGTAATATGATAGTATTTAAATCACTTAACTCTAATATAAAGGTTAAAAACCATAAGCAATAAAAATAATCAGTTGCAATAATTTATTAATGATTACACAATATAAAAAGATGTAAATAGGGATATCAAAAACATAAAATGGGGGTTGGGGTAGAATTTTGTATACCGCTGAAATGAAGTTATCAGCTTAAGACAGAATGTTATAAATAAATGTAAGATGTTTCCTGTAAGCCTCAAGGTAACCACAAAGCAAAAACCTAATGTGAACAGAAGAGCAAAGAACCAGAGTATACCACTATAGATAATCATCAAATCACAAAGGAAGACAGCAAGAAAGGAAAGAACGAAGGAACTACTAAAAATCCAAAAAACAATAAGATAGCAAGAGTAAGTCCTCATAAAAGTCTCCAATTCAGAGACAGAGTGGCAGAATGGATTTAAAAACAAAACAAAACAAAACAAAACAAAACAAAACAAAACAATGACAACAACTAAAAACAAGACCCAACTATATGCTGTGGATATTAGACTCACTTCAGCATTAAGGACACACATAGGCTGAAAGTGAAGGGAGCAAAAAAGATACTTCTTGCAAATGGAATACAAAAAGCAAGCAGAGGGGTGCCTGGGTCACTCAGTCAGTTATGCGTCTGCCTTCGGCTCAGGTTATGATCCCAGGGTCCTGGAATACAGCCCCGTGTCAGGCTCCCTGCTTCGTGGGGAGCCTGCTTCTCCCTCTTCCACTGGTGCTTCCCCTGCTTAGGCTCTCCCTTCTCTCTCTCTGTCAAATAAAATAAAATCTTAAAAAAAAATAAACAAAAACAAAACAAAAAGCAAGCAGAAGTAGCAATACTTTTATCAGACAAAATAGACTTAGAGACAAAATCATAACATAACAATAAAGGAGCTAACTTATTGAGAGGATGTAACAATTGCAACTGTATAATGCACCAAAGACCAAACTTCGGAGCACCTAAATACAGGAAGCAAATATTATGATATTCGATCCGAAGGCAGATAGACAGCAACACTGTAATAAGAGGGGACTTTAATATTCCCCTATCAACAATGGGTAGATGATCCAGACAGAAAAGAAACTTTGTATTTCAACTGTACTTTAGATCAAATGGACTAGTAGATATACAGAGAATATTCAATTCAACTGCAGTAGAATACAAACTCTGCTCAAGGGAATACAGAACATTCCTTAGGAAAATTTGTATTTTGTAAATCATAAAACCAGTCATAACAAATTTAAGAGGAATAATATCAGTTATGTTTACTGACCACAGTAGTATAAAACCAGGAATAAATAATAGGAGGAGGGGTGCCTGGGTGGCTCAGCTTTTAAGTATCTGCCTTCGGCTCAGGGCATGATCCCAGGGTCCTGGGATCGAGACTGCACTGGTCTCCCTGATCAGTGGGGAGTCTGCTTCTCCCTCTCCCACTCCCACTGCTTGTGTTCCCTCTCTCGCTGCCTCTCTCTCTGTCAAATAAATAAATAAAATCTTTAAATAATAATAATAATAATAGGAGGAAAGCTCAAAAATTCAAAAATATGTGGATATTAAAGAACACAATCATGAAAACCCAATGGGCCCAATTAAAAAAATATTATCTTGAAACAAAGAAAACAAATACAAAATACCAAAGCTTATAGAATATAGCAAAAACAGTTCTAATAGGGAAATTTAGAGCAATAAAGGCCTACATTAAGAAAAATGTCTCAGATAAGCAAATTTACATCTCAAAGAACAAGACAAAAGAACAATTTAAGGCTGATAGTAGCAGAGGGCTGAGATCATAGAGGGCTGCAAAACTTTAGCTCTAGGGGAAAATAGCATCTAGCCTCCTTTGTACTTTTATTCTTTATTTTTTTATTATTTTTTCCTTTACTTTCGTCTTTTTCAATTCTTTTTATTAATTTTTTGCGTTTCTATTTTTATACATTTACTTTATACATTTTTTATTTATTTTTTTACTCTCATTGTAGTCTTTTTTCTTTCTTATTTGGAATCTATATTCTTTTAACAAGCAGATCAAAACACACCCAGAATCTAGTTTTTTTTTTTTTAAAGAATTTATTTATTTATTTGACAGAGATAGAGACAGCCAGCGAGAGAGGGAACACAAGCAGGGGGAGTGGGAGAGGAAGAAGCAGGCTCATAGTGGAGGAGCCTGATGTGGGGCTCGATCCCATCACGCCGGGATCACGCCCTGAGCCGAAGGCAGAAGCTTAACCGCTGTGCCACCCAGGCGCCCCAGAGAATCTAGTTTTTTGTTGTTATTGTTTTGTTTTTCCTTTTTCTTTCTTCTTTTCTTTTCTGGACAAAATGACAAGATGGAGAAATTCACCCCAAAAGAAAGAACAAGAGATGGAAGTGTATTCATGGACAGTGATTTAATCAATACAGATGTAACTAAGATGTCTGAACTAGAACGTAAAACGATTATAAGGATACCAGCTGGGCTTGAAAAAAGCATAGAAGACACTAGAAAATTCTTACTGCAGAGATAAAAAAACTAAAATCTAGTCAGCCCAAAATGAAAAATGCTATAACCAAGATGCAATCCCAAGTGGAGGCCTTAAAATGAGGATGAACACATCAGAGGAATGAATCAGTGATACAGAAGATAAAATTATGGAAAAGAATGAGGCTGGAAAGAAGAGGGAAAGAAAGGTATTGGACCACAAACTTAGACTTGGGGAACTCATCAGCAACTACACTTGTATCATAGGAGTCCCGGAAGTTGAAGAAAAAGTTATTCGAACAAATTATAGCTGGAAACTTCCCTAATCTGGGGAAGGACACAGACATCAAAATCCAACAAGCATAGAGAACTCCCATTAAATTAAAAGCCAGGGCACCTTGGTGACTAAGCATCCAACTCTTGATTTAGGCTCAGGTCATGCTCTCAGGGTTGTGAGATCTAGACCTGCACTGAGCTCTGTGTTGGGCATGGAGACTGCTTAAGATTCTCTCTCTCTCCCTCTGCCCTCCGCCCACCTATCTGTATAAAAAATAAAACAAAAAATAAATAAATTCAATAAAAGCCTACCATCGTCAAGTCATATCATATGTCAAATTCACAAAATACACAGGCAAGGAAAGAATCCTGAATGCAGCAAAGGGAAAAAAAAGCCCTTAGTCTACAAGGGAAGACAAATCAGGTTTGCAGCAGATCTGTCCACTGAAATTTGGCAGGCCAGAAAGACACGGAAGGAAATATTCAATGTGCTGAATGAGAAAAATATGCAGCCAAGAATTCTTTATCCAGCAAGGCTTTCATTTAGAAGAGAAGGAGAGACAGTTTCCCAGACAAACAAAAACTAAAGGAGTTCATAACCACTAAACCAGCCCTACAAGAAATTTTAAGGGGGATTCTTTGAGTGGAGGAAAAAAGAAAAAAAGACCAAAAGCAACAAAGACCAGAAAGGACCAGAGAATATCACCAGAAACACCAACTCTACAGATCACACCATGGCACTAAATTCATATCATTCAATAATCACTCTAAATTTAAAAGGACTAAGTGCTCCAATGAAAAGATGTAAGGTATCAGTATGGTTTAAAAAACAAGATCCATCTATATCCTGCCTATAAGAGACTCATTTTAGACCTAAAGACACCTGCAGATTGAAAGTAAAGGCATTGAGAACCATCTATCATGCTAATGGAAGTCAAAACAAAGCCAGAGGAGGGCACCTGGGTGGCTCAGTTGATTGTCTGCCTTTGGCTCAGGTCATGATGCCAGGGTCCTAAAATTGAGCCCGACATCAGGCCGCCTGCTCAGTGGAGAGCCTGCTTCTCTCTCTCCCTCTGCTGCTCCCCCTGCTCATGTTCTCTCCCTCTCTGTCAAATGAATAAATAAAATCTTAAAAACAAACAAACAAACAAAAAAAAAAAAAAAAGAAAGAAAAGAAAAGAAAAGAAAGCAAGCTGGAGTACCCATACTTAGACTCACACTTGGAAAAAGTAGATTTTATACCAAACGCTGTAACAAAAGATGAAGAAAGGCATTACATCACAATTAAGGGGTCTATCCGTCAAGATCTAACAACTGAAAGTACTTATGTCCCCAGCTTAGGAGCACCCAAATACATAAATCAATTAATAATAAACATAAAGAAACTCATTCATAATAACACAATAATGGTAGGGGACTTTAACACCCCACTTACAGCAATGGGCAGATCATCTAAGATAATATAAAAGGAAACAATGGCTCTTAATGACACATTGGACCAGATGGACTTAACAGATATATTCACATTTCCTCCTAAAGCAGCAGAATACACATTCTTTTCGAGTGTACATGGAACATTCTCCAGAAGAGATCATATACTGGGTCACGAATCAGGCCTCAACTGCTACGAAAAACTGGTATCATACCATGCATATATTCAAACCACAATGTTATGAAACTTGAAGTCAACGACAAGAAAAAATTTGGAAAGACCAAAATACACGGAGGTCAAAGAACATCCTACTAAAGAATGAATGGGACAACCAGGATATTAAAGAAGAAATTTTGAAAAAATACATGGAAACATGTGAAAATGAAAACATGACAGTCCAAAACCTCTGGGATGCAGCAAAGGCAGTCATTAAGAGGGAAGTATATTGCAAATACAGGTCCTCCTCAAGAAGCAAGAAAAGTCTCAAATACACAAAGTAACCTTTCACCTAAAGGTGCTAGCAAAGGAACAGCAAACAAAGCCTAAAGCCAGCAGAAGAAGGGAAATAATAAAGATTGGAGCAGAAATTAACAATGGGGGAAACAAACAAACTAAAACTCCCTAAAAGAATGGATTAATGGGGGCGCCTGGGTGGCACAGCAGTTAAGCGTCCTGCCTTCAGCTCAGGGCGTGATCCCGGCGTTATGGGATCGAGCCCCACATCAGGCTCCTCCGCTATGAGCCTGCTTCTTCCTCTCCCACTCCCCCTGCTTGTGTTCCCTCTTTCGCTGCCTGTCTCTATCTCTGTCAAATAAATAAATAAAATCTTAAAAAAAAAAAAAAAGAATGGATTAATGAAACTAAAAACTGGGTCTTTGAAAGAATTAATAAAATTGATAAACCCCTAGCCAGACTTATCAAAAAGAAAACAGAAGGGACCCAAATAGATAAAATCATGAATGAGAGAGGAGAGATCACAACCAACACCGAAGAAATACAACAATTATAAGAGAATACTATGAAAAATTATATGTCAACAAACTGGGAAACCTGGAAGAAATGGACAAATACCTGTAATCCTACAAACTATCCAAATTAAAAAACAGGAATAAATGGCAAATATGAACAGACCCATAACCAACAAAGAAATTGACTCAGTAATCAAAAATCTCCCAACAAACAAAAGTCTAGGGCTGGATGGATACCCATGGGAATTCTACCGGACATTTTAAGAAGAGTTAATACCTATTCTTCTCAAACTTTTCCAAAAAATAGAAATGGAAGGAAAATTTCCAAACTCATGCTACAAAGCCAGCATTACTCTCATACCAACATTAGACAAAGACCCCACTAAAAAGGAGAATTACAGGCTAGTATCATGATGAACAGGAATGCAAACATTCTGAATAAAATACTAGCAAATCAGGGGCGCCTGCATGGCTCCATCAGTTAAACGTCTGCCTTCAGCTCAGGTCGTGATCCTGGGGATCCTGGTATGGAGCCCTGCATCAGGCTCTCTGCTCGGTGGAGAGTCTGCTTCTCCCTCTGCCTCTGTCCCTACCCTTGCTCATGCGTGTGCTCTCTCTCTCTCTCAAATAAATAAATATCTTTTAAAAAATAAATAAAAAATAAAATAAAACACCAGCAAATCAAATCCAACAGTACATTAAAAGAATTATTCACCAAAATCAAGTGGGATTTCTTCCTGGGTTGCGTGGGTGGTTTGACAACTTCAAATCAACGTGATAGACCACATGAGTAAAAGAAAGGATAAGAACTATATGGTCCTCTCCACAGATGCAGAAAAAGCATTTAACAAAATAGAGCATCCTTTCTTGATAAAAACCCTCAACAAAGTAGGGATGGAGGGAACATACATCAACATCAAAAAGGCCATATATGAAAGACCCACAGCTAATATCACCCTCAATGGGGAAAACGGAGAGCTCTTCTTCTATAGTCAGGAACAAGACAGGGATGTCTACTCTCACTAGCATCAAACATAGTACTGGAAGTCTTAGCCTTAGCAATCAGAAAACAAAAAGAAATAAAAGGCATCCCAACTGGCAAGGAAGAAGTCAAAATCTCACGATTTGCAGACATGATATTCTGTAGAAAACCTGGAAGATTCCACCAAAAAATTGCTAGAACCAATACATGAATTCAGCAAAGTTGCAGGATACAAAAGCGATGTGTAGAAATCTGTTGCACTTCTATACACCAGTAACGAAGCAACAGAAAAAGAAATCAAGGAATTAACCCTATTTGCAATTGCACCAAAAACCATAAGATACCCAGGAATAAACCTAACCAAAGAGGTAAAAGATCTTACTCTGAAAACTATCAACTACAGGACACTCATGAAAGAAACTGAAGAGGAGGGGCGCCTGGGTGGCTCAGTCATTAAGCGTCTGTGCCTTCGGTCCAGGGCGTGATCCCGGCTTTCTGGGATCGAGCCCCACATCAGGCTCCTCTGCTGGGAGCCTGCTTCTTCCTCTCCCACTCCCCCTGCTTGTGTTCCCTCTCTTGCCGGCTGTCTCTCTCTCTGTTAAATAAATAAATAAAATCTTAAAAAAAAAAAAAGGAAGGAAGGAAGGAAGGAAGGAAGGAAGGAAGGAAGGAAGGAAGAAAGAAAGAAAGAAAGAAAGAAAGAAAGAAAGAAAGAAAGAAAAAAGAAAGAAAGAAAGAAAGAAAGAAAGAAAGAAAGAAAGAAAGAAAGAAAAAGAAAAGAAACTGAAGAGGACACAAAGCAATGTAAAATATTCCAAGCTCATGGACTGGAAGAACAAACATGGTTAAAATGTCTCTACTACTCAAAACAATCTACAAATTCAATGCAATACCTATCAAAATACCACCAGCACGTTTCACAAAACTAGAACAAACAATCCTAAAATTTGGATGGAACCACAAAATTCCCTAAATAACCAAAGCAATTCTGAAAAGAAATACAAAACTGGAGGCGTCACAATTCCAGATCTCAAGCTATATTACAAAGCTGTAGTCATTGAGACAGCATGGTACTGGCACAAAAACAGACACATAGATCAATAGAGAACCCAGAAATGGACCCACAACTCTATGGTCAACTAATCTCCCAAAAGAAGGAAAGAATATCCAATGGAAAAAAGACAATCTCTTCAACAAATGGTGTTGGGTGAAGACCTAAGTGTGAGATAGGAAACCATCAAAATCCTAGAGGAGAACACAGGCAGACATCTCTTAGACCTTGGCTGTAACAACTTATTAAACACGTTGCCGGACCCAAGGCAAACAAAAGCAAAAATGAACTACTGGGACTTCACCAAGATAAAAAGCTTCTGTGCAGCGAAGGAAACAATTGACAAAACTAAAAGGCAGCCTACAGAATGGAAAAAGATATTTGCAAACAACATATCTGATAAAGGCTTAGTATCCAAAACCTACAAAGAACTCTGACCAAACTCAACACACCAAAACAAATAATCCAATTAAGAATCGGGCAGAAGACATGAATACACATATTTCCAAAGAAGACATCCAGATGGCTAAGAGATGTATGAAAATATGCTTAATATCACTCAACATCAGGGAAATACAAATCAAAACCATGATGAGATACCATCTCACACCTGAGAGAATGGTTAAAATTAACAACACAGGAGGGGCGCCTGGGTGGCTCAGTAGGTTAAGCCTCTGCCTTCAGCTCAGATCATGATCTCAGGGTCCTGGGATCTAGCCCCGGATTAGGCTCCCTGCTCAGCGGGGAGCCTGCTTCTCCCTCTCCTCCCTGGTCCTGCTCTCTCGCTATCTCTGTTTCTCCTTCAAACAAATAAATAAAATCTTTAAAAAAATGTTTTAAAAAAACAATACAGGAAACAACAGGTGTTGGCGAGGATGTGGAAAACGGGGAACACTCCTGGACTGTTGGCAGAAATGCAAAATAGTGCAGCCATTCTGGAGAACACTATGAAGTCTCTTCACAAAGTTAAAAATAGAGCTACCCTACAATCCGGCAATTGCACTACTAGGTATTTACCCGAAAGATACAAAAAAACAGATAAGAAGGGATATATGCACCCCAATGTTTATAGCAGCATCAACAATAACCAAATAAGAAGAAAGCCCAATGAATGAATAAAGAAGATGTGGTTTGTATATGTGTATACACACACACACACACACACACACACACACACACACACACAGGAACATTATTCAGCCTTCAAAAAGAATGAAATCTTGCCATTTGCAACTATGTGGATGGAACTAGAGTATATTACGCTAAGTGCAATAAGTCAATCAAAGAAAGACAAATACCATATGATCCCACTCACTCATATGTGAATTTAGGAAAGAAAAGAGATGAACATATGGGAGGGGGGAACAGAAATAAGGAGAGAGGGAAACAAACTGTAAGTGCCTCTTAACGACAGAGAACAAATTGAGAGTTGATGGAGGGAGACAGGTCGGCGATGGGCTAAATGGGTGATGGGTATTAAAGAGGGCACTTGCTATGATGAGCACTGGGTGCTGTATGTACATGATGAATCATGGAATTCTACTCCAGAAACCATTACCGCACTGTATGTTAACCTACAAAATTTAAATTAAACAAACAAACAAAAAAGCTACCATATGGTCCCACCATTGCCATTTCCAGGTATGTATCCCAAGGACACAAAATCAGTATCTCCATAAAGTATCTCCACACACATATCCACTGAGGTATTATTCACAATAGCAAATATATGGAAACATCAGTAAGTGTGCCTGAGTGTTTCCAGTGACAAAGAACATTTAGCACACACACACATGCAGGAATATTCAGCCATAAAAAAGAAAGCAAAACCGCCCCTTGCATGAATGACATAGATGAATCTAGAAAATACTATGCTAAGTCAAACCACACAGAAAAGACAAACAGTGTATGGTATCACATCTATGGATATTCTTGAAAACAAACAAACAAACAAAAACATCAGAAACAGAAAGTAGAATACCAGAAGCTCAGGACTGGGGGAAATGGAAAGATGGTCAGGGGTACACACTTTCACTTACAAGATGAGTAAATTCTGAGGATCTAATGTACAGCATGTTGAGTAGTTGTTAATACTGTATTGTATACTTGAAATTTGGTAAGAGAGTGGATATTAAGCTTTCTCACCACCAAGAAAAAGGTAATTATATCAACTGATAGGTGTGTTGATTACTTTCATTTACGTAATAATTTCATACTGTATATCAAGTCATCATGTAATATACTTTCAATAATATAATTTCATTTGTCAATCATACCTCAACAAAGCAGAAGGAAGGGGGCAAGGTGGAAGAAGAGATGTAAAATACTACTAAAAGAACCATACAGGAAGGTCTTGAGAAGTAGCCCATGATGTATCTACATAGTGGCCATGCCAACACCTGCAAATTGAGGCACAGGCAGGCACAAGGAAATGCCAGCTGAAGGAAGGGATCACATCCTGGACCATCGAAAAGGCATGGTCTGGACACACAGACCCAATCCAGGTAGAGGGCAAGCATGGTGCAATCCATCAGCCTCACTGCATGACTACTGACCTCCCATCTTAACGTGTCAGGGTTCCGCACAGAGGGTGCTGGGGCTCTAGGGCTGAGAAAATGACACGCCAACAACTCAGAGGCGGCAACATAAGCAACAGCAACTACCCAGAGCTGGGGAAGCAAGTAGTGCCCACAGAACACATGACAGAAGGACAAACATACTGTGGAAAATAAAAGGGGGACACAGAATACAGAGTCTGTTTTAGGTCAAGGGGAGGCTGAGGCCCTTACCCAGTGAGGATATAAGTGTAAAGTTCTCCAGCATCACACGGTGGTACAGCCGTCTCTGAGCCTCATCAAGAAGCCTCCATTCCTTCCAGGAGAAGTACACGGCAACGTCCTCAAAGGTCACACCACACTACCATGAAAGGAAAAGTTGGAACCATGAACATTCTATGATAACCCACAATCCAACCCCAACACAACCACCCCAGTCTCCCCTGCCACCCCAGCTCCCCACCTCAGAATAAATACCAGGTCCTGGTGCCACTAACACCATGCTCCTCTCACCTTCCCATCAATCCGTGTTCAGTCCTCAGCAGTAACAAGCAGGGGGACACACAGATGCAATCTAAGCTCCAGGTCTGGGCTGCAAGGTCCCATCTCTCTGACACGATATTCCCGGGGAGTCTCCCAGATTGTGCCCTCAAAACAGACAACTGTAGGCCCTGCTTTACCAGGAAGTCTTCAATACCAGAGCCCTGCGGCCCTTAGCTCCCACTTCCTCTCCATGTGTACGGGATTCTGTAGACTGTACCTCTCTCATGTCTTCAGACCCCACAGATGAACTCCCACACTTTCCTGCCCCACACCAAAGGATTCTCCCTTGACTCACATTCTTGTCACATGACATCCAAAGGATGTTTGACAAACTCAAACAGGTTCCACTACCACCCCAGTACTCTCACGAATCCCAACTGAGGGAAACCCTCAAACGCTGCTGAGAAGCCTTCTTCACCTGCCTCTAATCCTCGCTTCGTTAACAGATACTCCAAACCACATGTCAACTTAGGATACTCACAGACCCTCTTCTACTTCTGTGCCATCCATACTGTCCCTCAACAATCAGAACCCACCACTCTCCACCGAACCTTTGTGAGAACCCCAGCACTAAAGGTCTCCCTGCCAGGCACAGTGAACCACAAATGACCGCATTTGTCCAGACCTTAATTACCAACAAGACTTTGAAACACCCCACGCACGGTAAAAACTCACCACAAAATTCTGGAAAGCTGTACACCACTGAATAAAGAGCAGCCCCAACTTCAGTTATCATGGCAAAATTACTCCTAGGTGTCCTAGCTATCTCTTGTCCCACCATCCCATGGAAGGCTTATCCATGTATCTGCCAGATGATTCTATTTCACCTGTGTTGGAAATGTCCAGCAACCCCAACCATGTGCTATGCAAGAAAACCACTCTTCAGCACACTTTACTAGGAGCCTCTCACCTACTGGTAGCATTGCCAGGATACACTACATTCCCAACCTAAATGTGATCCAAATCTCCACCCTGGTCCACACAATAGCCATCACTTTTCAAATTCTCCATCATGAATCTTTCCCCCAGTTTCCCAACATTTCCCGTCCAGCTGCCCACTTGATGCCATCAATCACACTTCTCTGAGACATCAGACATTGCAAGCAATGTCAAAACAACTTAGGTATCCCAAAGGACAATCAATCTACTGGTAACTTCCATCCGGATGATGGGAGCTTCCATCTCTTTGGCTGCTAGGACCTGTGAAATTAACAATGGTAAATCTCACTAAAATGGTAAATCTCATTAAAATGGTATGTGGAGGTTGCAGGCTTGGGAGGAGCTCTGAAACACTACCACATATAACTGCAGACCAAAGAGGAGAAACAGACTTGACCTTATATGGGATACCAGTTCACTACCCCAAACCCAAAAAGCCAGTCTTTCCTATCACCCCACGCAACAGCTCAGCCAATGAGAAGCCACAACTCCCACCTTACTCCAGTGGACTTGTAGTTTATAACAACAGCCTTCCCAACTTCACCCCTTTCCCCTTTAAAAAGACAACCTTTCTTTTGTTCTCCACATTGGCCTACTGTTTTGGCTCAGCTTGTTTGCTCCGAATTGTAGTTCACTTTCCTTTCCATATAAACCCACTTCTGCGGGTAAAAGAGCAATTTTTAAGGTTCACAGACCAACAGCCCTGGGGTTTTCCCTCACTCCCCCCATTCTCCTTCCACCTGCAACACCTACAATTTGCCTTAGACCTTCTCAAAAAGCAGACCAGTAGTCAACCAGTTCTCCAGCATCCAAGGTGCACACGGCAGCAGTCCGTGGACAATACCAGCGACCACTGCAACTCCCTCCTCCTGCGCTCCCTGCCTCCTCGCTCACCCCCGCCGCGGGTTCTCGTCTCTGCGGCCAGGGAAAGCCTATTGACACCTGGCTTAGACCACCTCTCGTTACCGCCATGAGACACGGACTGCTCAGGCAGCGAGGGGACAGGCCTCACTGGCCGCGCCGCATCTTGCTCCTGACAGAAGGCAGGAAGACGTGCTGTTCCCCGCTGCTGGCGCAGACCGCCTCCAGCCTCTGCCCCAGCCGGCCCCTCAGCCCGGAGCCCGTCCCGCAGCCAGCACGCCGGCGCTCACACACGGGCCCCCGCCCTCCGGCGCCTCCCTGTGCCGGACACCGGGGCCTGGGCCGCAGGGACGCGAGCAGGTGCCCCGCCTCGGGCCTTTCGGGTCTGCGTGGGGGGACGACGGGGAGGGCGGGGAGCGAGCGTTTACCTGAGCCGGGTCCCTGGGAGCGGCCGCCGCCATCGGATTCGGTGGGCCGGCAGCGGGGCCGGAAGGGAACGGACACCCGTACTCAACGGTGTGCGGCGAGGACAGCGCCTCCCCTCGCGTCCTCACCGTCAGTCACCCCGGTCCGAAACCCGCGGTACGGAACCTTAGAGGATAAACAGACCTAACCTGAGGCTAAAGACCGCCAGCGGGGGATGAGAGCGGAAGTCCCGCCCCCAGCGGATGCGCTCGCCTAGGAAGGCCGTGTCCTGTTACCTCATTGGCCCAGCGCTGCGTCCTGGTACCGAGGCTCTTCCGGGGGGTGTGGCTCGCAGAGCTCTATTGGTCTCAGAAACCGGGTCCTCTAACCCCCGCCACCTGCGAGTGCCTGAGCTTTGGTCACGTGGCACCCTGAGGGCTGCTGGAAGGTGCTGCTTCTACCCAGAGGGACCGGCTTAGCTCCTTGTTAAAGGCGGAGAAGAGCCATACTTTTAGATTCCATGAAGGTCAGTCAGCTTCCAAAGAAATCCATTATTTTAGATGTTCTCAAATCCTTTTACTAAGGTAAATGACATATCATTTCGTACAGCACTTCAGAAAGAAATGGGTCTGTGCATAGGTGGAAAGATATTGTTGCTCCTCAAATATTTGCACCCTGAAACATTAGAGTCAGTTTTGGACTTGGTTAGGAAGAATACAAAAAAGTCCCTGTTAAACAACAGTATATTGTAAAGGTACATTGTAAAAATCTGATAGCTTTATCCATCGCCTTGTGAATTGGGCAGCATCCTAGATTCTAGCAATTCGAGGGCAGCTCCAAAGCGCTACAAAAAAGGAAAGGTTTTTAGAGGTAGGACAAGAATATCATAAACAGAAAAAAGGATTACGTCAGATGAGGTCAACTTATTGTGGGGACAAAAGAGTCTTATTAGGAAAATCCCTTATCTTTCTTTGGAGGATGGAGAGGGCCTATCGATGTGGTAAATTCCCTTTTTGGTGCTGACCAGAAAATCCCTGACTGAGCTCGGAAACTACATTTCTGGGGGAGGTTGAAAGTGCACTGGGCTTAGGTATTATGCCCTGGTCTGGTGACATGATGGAGCAGAAGCTACTCCATTTGGGGCCTGTGGTTTCCTCTTTCACACCCCGTACAGGTCCATGACATTGAAGAAGGACAAGGGATGGTAGGCCACCCCGAATGAAGTGCTCTATGATGCGGTCAGCCTCTGGTTCCACACTAAACTTCTCTTGCCTGTATAGTGATTGTGTTGCATCTATCGAGGAACACTTTTATCCATATATTTCTTACTCCATATTCTCAGATGTACTTAATTCCTTTTAGGAGTCTGACATCATCCCAAACATAGTGCAACTTAACTGATAGTATTTTTGGTACCAAACACACATTGCCATTTTCAGCTGGAACAAATATGCAAGGGGAGAATCTGAACCCTGAAATAAAGGGTTGTCTGAACCCAATGATCTCATCTTGCGGGAAAGTGATTTTTTTTTTTCCTTCAGGAATTGGCAGCAGTGTTGCTTTGTTCTTTCCAGTTGGGGAGGTAGATGTGAATAGGTGAGAAGTGTGTCAGAGTGAATATGGACCTAAAATTTGTACATTATAGATTTGTTCAAAAATTTCACAAGGAAATTTAGAATTTTTAGAATACAACTTAATAAGACACAACCCACCAGAGTGGGAGGAATACACTCTGAACAAACACTTCAAAATGTAATATACATGTTTCATGGTGGTTTCAAGGACTTTCCAAATTGCTTTATAAATTCAGCACAATCCCAAGGAAAATCCAACAAGTTGTGTGTCTCTGTGTGTGTGTCTGTGTGCATGCGTGAGGAAGATAGAGAAGAAAATTGACAAACTGACTCTAAAATTACAGGGACATCAAAAGGCCAAAAACTGTCAAGACAATTTGGAAGAAGAAAAAATTAGTAGGCTTTACCCAACCAGATCGCACCATTTCATTGTAAGACTACACAGATTGCGACAGCTTGTGGCACAGATAGACAAATAGAGAAATAGAATAAAATAATATCCCTATACCGCCATTTGCTTGTGAAAGGGACTATACTGAAGTGCAGTAGGTACAGAATTTTTTTTCAATAATTGGTGCTGGGACAATGAAATATCCATGTGGGAACAATGACTCCTACCTTCCCTTATTTGGTACTATAAAATGGAAGCATGTAAATTTGCCCTTCAAACAATATAGGCTGCACATGCCAAATGAGTACCAGTAAGATTACCTGAGCCCATACAGGTTGTTAAGATAAATAGCTGGTGGACAAAGAGATTAGCACTTGAATGGCATGGAAGAAGCTGGAGCGCTGCTGAGAGCATACAATAGCTCTATGATTCTTTCTATGATAGACTTATGTGGAATCCAGACTGGGGCCTACCTATGGCAAAAGCCTCCGAATGCTACCCAGGGGGAACTGCTAGGATGTTGGACCAGAAAATTTCCATTTAAGATACAATTACTAGCTGGCTATTGGGATTTGAAACTGCTTATAAGACTGAAAAACATAAAGTAATCTGACACCTGAAATACCCATAATGATTCAGGTGATGTTAGAGAAACACTCTAATAAGGAAGGCAGTGCCACGTGTTCCCTAATAACATGGAAATGATTTGTGCCGGAATATGCTACCGGGGGAATCCAAGGAGGTACTCTTTGTATTCACAAGCAGGTAGCCTCTTTTCCCCTAGGGCCAATTTTGGAAACACATGTGGAGCTCCTGGATCCTATGATCACATGACCACATGGGTGGTAACTTGGCCCACAGGTATCAGCTCTACCTCCAGAGGAGCTAGAGACTAAGGTCAGCAACAAGGACAGACTTGTCTGCATTACCAACCCTCGATGAAAATTCTGGACACCAAAGTTTGCGTGAGCTTCCCTGGTAGGCAACACTCCATGTGTATTGTCATACGTAGTTGCTGAGGGAAATCAGTACCGTCCACAGGACTCCACTGGACAGGACAACTAGAAGGTCAGTGCCTGGTCTCTCCTAGACCCTGCCCTATGCGCCTTCTTCTACTGCTGGTTTTAATCTGAATCTTTTGCTGTAATACACTGTAACCATGAACATAACAACATTGCTGAGTTCTGTGCATTCTTCTAGTGAAATACTGAACCTGAGGGGAGTTTTGGAGACATCTTGAACTGAATCATATATTTTGCTTCATTTTCTAGTTTTGGAGTGCAGGAAGGAAACCGGGACCTTTTATTAATCACTGCCTGAGAAAGAAATTGGACTCTGATTCTTAATAGAGTCAATGGTTTTTCATTACTACCAATATTTAATTTGATGCTAAATTTGGCCCAGATTTGGGTGATGGGAATACCTGAGCTACAGCCTGTGTGTGTGTGTGTGTGTGTGTGTGTGTGTGTGTGTGTGTGTGTGTGTGAAAATTATTCTTTGAGAATTTCCTTGTTTCCAAATGCAAGAATATTTTCAGGCACATGTTGCACCTTTTCTGTCCCAGCTTGGAATCAGCTTCTCCAAGGATTCTGGTTCCTTTCATTAGAAAATGGTATTTGTAAATAAACAATTGAGCACCAGCTGTGTTCTCTACTACTGGTAAGTCATTGATTGTCAGAGTTGGGGGAGGCTAGGAGATGTACACACGTATAAATTTCTATATACTTTGATTTCTTTAACTATGATCATACCTATAGAGATATCACACCTATCTTTGGAATTGTGAGGCTCTGAGAGCACTCTCCTTGGGGCTTTTATTTAAATGCAGACTATAGGATACAGTTGGATAAAGAGCATTCCAGCATTGAGGGTTAAAGACATATCTGGGCAGAAGACCCTCAGGATCCTTATTCACAACCAGACATGCCTCATGTATGGATTGAACCACTTAGATCTGTGTGATGATGCAGCTTGACTTTAGGAGAGCTGGAAGCATAAGTTCTCAGCAGGAACTTTAAGGCCCCCTGGTTCCATGACATGAGCCAGGTGAAAGCCATCAGGAAAGAAACCAACCTTGGGAGAATTTAAGACGTTAAGGAGCACGTTGTATTCCCACTGCCTTTATCTTGGTGAAGAGTCAAACTAGATATGCAGATGTCCGCAGAGATAAGAATAAAATGATCTCTATCCTCCATAGTTATCCCCTCTTGGTTAAGTGTTTTTAATTATAAATCACACATTCTTAGTCCTTTGCCTACATCACCGCAAAAAGACAGCTGCCAAAATATTAAGTATGTGTGCATCATATGAGGTGTGGCTATTGGGTTTTTTAAGATTTTATTTACTTGAGAGAGAGTGAGACAGAGATAGTGACAGAGATAGCAAGAGGGGGAGGAGAGGGAGAAACAGAATCCCCACTGAGCAGGGAGACCAACGCGGGGCTTGATTCCAGGACCCTGGGATCGTGACCTGAGCTGAAGGCAGATGCTTAACCAACTGAGCCAACCAGGCACCCTAGGTGTGGCTACTGGTTTAAAGAAAATTTCAAAAACAAAATATCCCAGCAACAAAGGTATTTGTAATCATGTACAAGATTGGTAACTATTTTACCTCTCCATCACCAAGATTTGAACTTTAAGAAAGGTATCAGTATAAAAACAGAATTACCATATGATCCAGTTTAATTCCACCACCGGGTATTTACCTAGAGAATAGGAAAACCCTAATTCAAAAGATATATGCACCCTATGTTTATTGCAGCATATTTACAATAGCCAAATTATGGAAGCAACATCTGTCCATTGATAGATGAATGGATAAAGAAGATGTGGTATATATACACAATGAAATATTACTCACCCATTAAAAGAATGAAATCTTGCCATTTGCAACAACACAGATGGACCTAGAGGGTGTTAAGCTAAGTGAAATAAGTCAGTCAGAGAAAGACAAATACCATCTGATTTCACTCATATGTGGAATTTAAGAAACAAAACAATAATATAGTCAACACACTGATGGTTACCAGAGGGGAGGAGGGGGGGTGGGTGAAAAAGGTGAACGGGATTAAGAGTACACTCATCATGATGAACACTGAGTAATGTACAGAATCGTTCAATATGCTGTACACCTAACACTAATAAAACACTGTACATTAATTACACTGTATTTCAATTTTAAAAAATTGTAATAAATTAATTAAAGGTATCAGGTTAATTAAATTTGAAATTATATATATATTTTTAAAGATTTTATTTATTTATTTGACAGAGAGAGACAGCCAGCGAGAGAGGGGACACAAGCAGGGGGAGTGGAAGAGGAAGAAGCAGGCTCCCAGCGGAGCAGGGAGCCCGATGCGGGGCTCGATCCCAGAACGCTGGGAACACGCCCTGAGCCGAAGGCAGGCGCTTAACGACTGAGCCACCCAGGCGCCCCTGAAATTATATTATTTTTAACTAATTCTAGTCCCCCTTTTGACCAAACATATTCTGTTGAGAGAGCATCCATAGAGGTTTTAATTCAGTTTCCCAATATGCTTTATAATCTCTATCCATATTACCACAGATTTTGTTAGAATCCATTAAATTAATCTTATCAGTTATACCAGTATTACACCAAATAACAATTAAATTATGAATTAGACAAAGATCATTACAAAATAAGTCAGATTTAGAGTAGTCTTTTCTTGGCCTTCCCCTCCAAAAGGGGCCTTTGCCCATACAGTAGACACCATCATGGAATGGAGTTTAAATCAAGGGCCAAGTGTCAGCCAGATTATTGAAATCTTCTTGTGAGGGCACAGTATCTGCATACTGGGTCTATCTCTAATGAATGCTTTGGCTTCCCACTGGAAAAGAAGGCATTAGCCAAATCCAGAACAAAATACTGGTATCTCTGAGCGTGTAGCATAACTTCAACTGCAGATAGCGTATCAGATACAGCTGATGATTTGGGGTCCAGGGTGGGGGTTAAAACTATCAAGTCCTCCAAAATCTATAGTTAACCTCTCTGATCCATCAGCTTTTCTTACATACCATGAGACCATTAACTGGGATTTTGTAAACACTAACACAGCTGCATCTAAAAGATCCCGGGGTGCCTGGATGGCTCAGTTGGAAGAGCATGCAACTCTTGATGACAGGGTACTGAGTTTGAGCCCTCATGTTGGGTGTAGAGATTACTTAAATAAATAAATAAATAAATAAATAAATAAATAAATAAATAAATAAATAAAAGCTTTAGAATATTTTTTAAATTAAAAAAAAAATCGAAGATCCTTAACTAGGGGCACCTGGCTGTCTCAGTCAGTAGAGAATGTGACTCTTGATCTTTGGGGTCCTGAGTTCAAGTCCCACGTTGGACGTAGAGCTTACTTAAAAAAAAAAAAGGACTAAGTAGATTTATATAACATCACATCCATTCCAGTAACGCACTATGGTCAGGGGGAGGCAACAACCACACATGGTTTCTGTCCAGAATTCCTTTGTGGGCGATGCTTTCACCTGTAAGCCTTCTACAACAGCATCACAGTCCTGTAATAGTTCCCTCTCACTTTTCATTGGAAGTTATAACAACACATAGATCATCAAGCCTAGCAACTGTGTATTTTTTACTGCCCTCAGGCCGTGTTACCAATACCAATGAAAGTAGACTTGGGGCCCCTGCTGGAAGGTCACGAGACCCTGGCCTGCCCATCATTCAGTCATAATCCTCTGCATTTCCCTGCCTGGTTATAATAAGAACAGGTTCTGAGATTATGCCTCTTCTTTATAATCTTAATATTTTAGAAGTTTATTGTGACTAAGATAAATTGAATTTGTTCCAGTTCTTTGAACAGATTACCAATTTCTTAGTGATCCATCAAAATTTTAGTAACTATTCTATCTACCTTCTCCTTTTTAAAGATGTCACTCTTTGGGGTGCCTTGGTGGCTCAGTCGGTTAAGCATCTGCCTTCGGCCCAGGTCGTGATCTCAGGGTCCTGGGATGGACACCCACATTGGGCTCTCTGCTCAGCAGGGAGCCTGCTTCTCCCTCTCTTTCTTTCCCTGTCAAATAAATAAATAAAATCTTAAAAAAAAAAGTTTAAAAACATCACTTTTAATCAACCACCTGAACATTTTTATCTGATTTATTCTGAGATTTCTCCCATCTCTTTTATTTATAGTTATCTTTCTTCTGAATCATCCTTACCTTTCCCCCAGCATTAAACCCCACTCAAGAGAGCTGAACAGAGATGCGTAACATCATGCCTCACATCATACCGTCTCCCCTTTTATCATGTCAATCAGCTGGCTCAGAGGGATAGCGATAGAAGGTATGGTATCATACTGAACCACAGGCTGTAATCTACAGCTTTAAGAGCCTCTAGCTGCTTCTCGGATGCCTTTATCTTTGCCAGAAAAGGCGGGGGGCAGCCAAGGAACCACATTCTTGGCTGGCATCCCCTCAGTTCGTATTTGATTTGCGATCCATTTAGCACGGACCTACAGACTCCAGTTCTCACTTATGTTTTTCCTCCGGTTTCTGAGAGCGGCACTTGTGCATACGCAACCCAGGGGTGGCCTGGAAACCAGCCTGTGAACGAAAATCCTTCTTCATCAGCCTCTGTCATCTTTCTTCCTGTGCAGTAAGTCTTTTTTTTTTTTTTTTTTTTTAAGTAGGCTCCACACTCAATGCAGCGCTTGAACTCACAATCCTGAGATCAAGAATCACATGCTCTACCAACTGAGCCAGGCAGGCGCTCCCCTCTTAGTCATTATTATTTAAATTATGATCAGGGGTCATGTTAAATATCCCATCCTCATCACCAACTACAAACACTTCACAAGTATTGTAAGTGAAAATATTTGCAAGACTCCACAGAACATACTCACATGAGGTTTTCTTAAAAGCAAAGGATATAACATAGCAAGAGAAAGAAATGCAGGGCCATATTGGGGGTCAAAGATCCACGCGGTTTCCCAGATTCTTATTCACACACTCTTGTGATTCACTCCCAGATTAAGCCACAAATATGTGAATGAAGAACCTGGCTTCCAGAGAATCAGAAGACTCCAGCAGGAGTTTTTGTGCCTTTCTGGTAACACAGTCAAGCCAGACTATCTAACCATTATGTCAATTGGAAACCATGAGCAACCAAACTGGGACTAGGTGTGGTCAGAAAATTTTTGGATATTAAACAATACATAATAAATCCCATGGCCCTTATCTTAGCAGATTGTCAAAGATAGATACTCAGAAGTCCCTAGAAATAAAGTTAGAACTTTTTCAGTCCAATTTTAAACTAATTCTATCTTAGATGAAACAAATGCACAATGTATCAAAATGTGGGGAATTCTGCTAACATAGTAATTATAGGGAAACTTAAAAAATGACTACATTAAAAGGGAGTTCTCAAATAAATAACATAGTCTACCTTAAGAAAATAGGAAAAAGACAGGGGCGCCTGGGTGGCACAGCGGTTAAGCGTCTGCCTTCAGCTCAGGGCGTGATCCCGGCGTTATGGGATCGAGCCCCACATCAGGCTCCTCCACTATGAGCCTGCTTCTTCCTCTCCCACTCCCCCTGCTTGTGTTCCCTTTCTCGCTGGCTGTCTCTCTGTCAAATAAAATAAATAAAATCTTTAAAAAAAAAAAAAGAAAATAGGAAAAAGACAAATTAAATCCTATGGGCAACCCTATTTACTCCATCATCTCTCTCTCGTGCCTTGGGAGTAGTCCCGCCTCTGGCAGCATAAACTGGCAACTCAGGAAAGCTGTTTCTGTGAGTCACCAAGAACACTGAGTAAGTCGGGACGCCTGGGTGACTCAGTCAGTTGAGCGTCTGCCTTCAGCTCAGGTCGTGATCCCAGGGTCCTAGGATCGAGTCCCTCATCAGACTCCTTGCTCAGCAGGGAACCTGCTTCTCCCTCTGCCTGCCACTCCCCCTGCTTGTGCTCTCTCTGACAAATAAATAAAATCTTAAAAAAAAAAAAAAAAGAATATTGGATAAGTCACAAAAGCCACATCCCTGGAATCCTAGACCTCCCTTCCCTCAATCCATTTTCCTGCTGGCGCAGCAACAGTTCCAACCTGAGGCATCTAGAGTCTAAGGGAATCCACAAAATATTTAGGTTATTTGTCCTACACGTGATCTTGGCCACAGGAAACAGCTCTGGAAGTCCTGAAAATTTCTGTACTCTTCTCATGCTGCTCCACCAGAATATGGGAATACTATGAGCAGGTACCTTTCGTGGGGCATCCTTCTAGTCGCTGCAATCTCTGTAACTCCGTATTAATCACACGTTGTTTCTACGTCCCTTATAGTTCCCACCTGGCTCCTGTAGGTCTTCCAGCCAGTGACACCTCCTACTGAATTCTGAACTCAGGCTCCTTGCCAGGTACCAGAGGCCAGTCTCCTCTTAATAGTGCTTGGGGTATGAAACATTCCACAGGGACAAGGGACCAAACTCATTCTGCTTCCAGATGCACTGGAGGTTGTCACAACCAGCTCTCCACAGAGTTACTTATGGACCCACAAATTAAACTAACACCCAAGTTGCCATGACAGGGCTCAGAGAGCTCCTAAGTCTTTCCTAGAGGACCTTGGGTAGCAATGCAAATTAGGCCAAACCTGGAGTGAGAGCTTTTCTCTGCCCTCACCATGTCCCCTCTGAGACATGGAAAAGAGGGGATTCCCACAAACTTTATCCTTTTATGTTGGCAGAACAAAACTGTGTCCTCAACACACTCCACACAATGAGCAGAACCCTCCAGATTAAAAGTAGCTCAAAGAGGGGCACCTGGGTGGCTCGGTTGGTTAAGCATCTGCCTTTGGCTCAGGTCATGATCCCGGGACCCTGAGATCGAGCCCCACATCAGGTGAACAGGGAGCCTGCTTCTCCCTCTCCCTCTGCCCACCCCCCTCAACCCCACTCGGGCTCTCTAATAAATAAACAAAATCTTAAAAAAAAATAAAAGTAGCTCAAAGAATAAGCCCTTTATTACTGTATAAACATGAGTGATGTGAGGCATGTGATTCCAGGGCTGGAGGCTGAGATTGCACACATCCGCAACGAGCATCACACAAGACGAAAAAGTCCATCAAGATAAACCTTTGCAAGTTACCTGGAAAACCCATCTTGTGTGATTTTTTCCATGCCTCACCAAGACAAAAGGGAGGAAACAAGGCCCCCCATGGGCCACAGAGTCCAATCATGGCTCCTTCTAGGGACTGTGGAGACAGCACAGGTCTGCCTGCCTAAGCGTGCTGGAGTGACTAACACGCACTGTGGGACTCTGAGAGATGGTAATAGTGGGACAGCTTTTGCCACTGGCAAAGGGACTTGGCAATTTACAATGTGCAACACAGCTCCTGACAGCACCTGACATACCAGGCACTCACAAGGAACCTCCTTAGTACAGATGTTCAGATGTGTGAGGTACCACTTCTGAATGATGGCTCCGTCACAAAGCCTACCCTCACAGCTTCACTCTGGGGAGAGCTGTTAGGCTGAACAAGGAGACAGCACATTCCCTGTACTGCTGAGGCCTCTGTCCAGTATGGATTTTCCAGTGCTGAATAAAGTTTGGTCCTTGGGTAAAGGCTTTCCGATGTCTGCTGTGCTCATAATCACTGCTAGGAATTCTCAAATGGACAATAAGTTGGGGCCCTTGGCTAAAGGATTTCCCACATCTGCTGTGGTATTAAGGCTTTTCTCCAGTATGAATCTTCTGGTGGAGAACAAGTGTGTGTTTGCGGTTAAACTCTTTCCCACATTTGCTGCACACGTAAGGCCGTTCTCCAGTATGAACTTTCCAGTGCCGAATAAGATTTGGCCTTTGGGTAAAGGCTTTCCCACATCTGCTGCACTCAAAAGGATTTTCTCCAGAGTGAACTTTCTGGTGCTGAATGAGTTTAGAGATGCAGCTAAAGGCCTTCCCACACCTGCTGCACTCGTAATCACTGCTATGAATTCTCCAGTGTACATTAAGGTGGGAACTTTGGCTAAAGGCCTTCCCACATTCACTGCACTCATAAGGCCTTTCTCCAGTGTGAGTCCTCTGGTGCAGAACAAGTGTGTGTTTGCGGCTGAACTCTTTCCCACATGTGCTACATACATAAGGCCTTGCTCCTGTGTGAACTTCTTGGTGTCTAATGAGGTTAGACTTACTACTAAAGAATTTTCCACAATTACTGCACTGATAGAGTCTTTCACCAGTGTGAACTCGCCTGTGTTCAATCAGGCCAGAGATTTGTCTAAAGAATTTCCCACATTCGCTGCACTCGTAAGGTCTTTCTCCAGTGTGTACGGTCTCATGTTTAAAAAGGTCACAGCTTTGACTAAAGAATTTCCCACATTTGTTGCACTCATAAGGCCTTTCGCCAGTATGGATTCTCTGGTGCCGAGTAAGTGTGTCTTTGCGGGTAAACAATTTCCCACATTCAATGCACTTGTGATGCCGCTGTCCAGGGCGAAGGGCTTCCCCAAGCCTGGGGGTCTTGTGGGGCTTCATCCTAATGTGGGGGACCTGGTGCTGAAGAAGGTCAGAGGTGGCTGGAAAGTCCATTCTACGCTCACTGTATGAATACGTCTTTTCTGGCACATAGAATCTGCAGCTTTTCACAGAGTCCCTGCCCTCATCTCTTCTGAAGGATTTCTCTGCAACGTGGTGCTGATGGACATTTGCACTGAGCCAGAAGTGCTTCCAACAGGCCCCACCCGTGTGTGGTTCCAGCCTGGCTTCTCCCCCCTGGTATTCAGTGAGGTGTAAGATTTCTTTCAATATTGAGCCAGATATGTCACATGGCTGGGGCTTCAGACCTGCCACCGGAGTCCTGACCTGTGACACTCCTTCTAAAGAAACACTCTGCTCAGAGAACGTAGCCTCATCCTCCACTGCACACCAACAACCTGAAAGCAGAGAAGTACTGTTGACATGCATGTTAGGCTTCCGGGGAGGGGCGACCCTAGTGTTATTGTGTGTACGACACACCTGGGAGTACCTCAGTGGGACAGTTCACAGGACAAGAGAGGTAGGGACAGGCTGAGGAAGGGGTTGCAATGCAGAACTGGGTCTCTGAAGGTCACTGAATGAAGGGAGCCTCCTGAAGACAACGATATGTGGATGGAGTACACCAAATGGCTTCCAGTAGAAATCTGGCTGTCAGACAGGTGGGTGCTGTGCAGAAGGGCCCATGCAGGCCCAGGAAGATCCACTTACAAGTGTACAGCTGGTGCTCAAGGATTATTTAAGGGTATGTGTGCATCTCCCGACACGTTAAGTGTAGGCCAATTCTGTAGAACAATGCAGACCCAGCAGGGGGGTAGCCTGGGATCAGGGCAGATAGAAGATGGCAAGGGGCTAGAAGTCCGACAGTAGATAAGCTGCAATGTCAAGAATGGGGAAGGATGGGGAGAAATACTGTGGAGCCACCAGGCTTGATGCCGAACACTGGTGTGAAAAGTTAGTACTGCTAGTTTTGAGCCCAACCTTGATATCATGCCCTTCCCTCACATGCACTCACCAGGTCCAAGTCCCTTCTGAGCCTCTCTTTCTGTGGCTGGGGTTGTATCCACCTGATCAGGCATCCGGGGATCTTCCCTTTGCTCCAGTTGGGTGACTAAGTGTGATCTGGAGGATGTAATTCCTAAGAGAGACACAGGACAGGTGAACAGCCACTACTGTCCAGAGCAACGCATCCTATGACACTCTTTAAGTTAAAAACAAAACAAAACAAAAACCTTGGGGAGGGGGGAGAGTGCCTGGGTGGCTCAGTTGGTTGAGTGTCTGACTCTTGGTTTCAGCTCAGGTCACGATCTCAGGGTCATGGGATCGAGCCCCAAGCTGGGCTCTGCACTCAGCGTGGACTCTGCTTGGGATCCTCTCCCTCTCCTTCTGCCCCTCACCTTGCTCATGTTCTCTCTCTGTCTAAAATGAATAAATAAAATCTTTAAACATTTTTTTAAAAAACCTTGAAGGAAGGTTTTGAAGGAACTGCACACAGGTCCCCATAAGTAGGAACTATGTGAGTGCCTGTAACTCCTGGTACAATTAAGCCCCAGAAAATGTTCCCTAGAGAAAGGAAGCAGAACCTTAGGCACAGAGGTGCCATAATTCTGGACAGATTCACCAGCCCCGCAAATGACCAAGACCATGGGATCCACTGGCAAACCACACCTTGTGACTCCCAAACCCTTCGCTGCATGGCTTGAGGACTAGCTGACTCAGAGATAAGAACACTCCATACATCGCAAACCGGGCATCCACAGCACCTACTCCAGGAAACCTGGCAAGGAGGCAGTGCCCATGATCTGACCATGGGAAGGACAGAGCAGCCCCTGGAGAAAAAGAGAAAGCAGATGGGAATGGCATGCAGACCTTACCCAGTGAGGCTAAAAGTGCAAAGTTCTCCAGCATCACATCCTGATATAAAAGTCTCTGAGAATCATCAAGGAGCATCCATTCTTCCCGGGAGAAGCACACGAACACGTCCTCAGAGATCACACAGACCTGCAATGACATGGCCAGCAAGGTCCGGGAAAAGTCTCTTAACAGAGTATCCCCACTCTTTCTACCCACAACAATGTCATGCTCACCCACTTTCCCACTTGCCAGCCAATCCCCCGGGGGTACCCTAAATCATGCGTGGGCTCACTGTTCTCATGGAAGCCCCCAGTAATGGGCCTGCAGGACCATCAGTTCCCACTCACGCCTCTTGTGCACATCACTTCTCAGGCCACCCCTCCCTCACAGCTTCAGCTACCCACCACAGCTCTTCTCACCCACACCACAGACAGCACACCAGACTCCTCCCATGTCGCTCTGCACACAGCATGCAGAGACCGCTTGGCAATACAACCAGGATCCTATCCCGCCCCAAACCTCCAGTGGCCCCAACTGCCAAAGGAAAGCCCCCATTCCTGCTTGAAGGCCTCCCAATCTGGACCTTTTCTTCAAACTCAGGCACCCAGGACTACATGCATATTTCAGGTACCCTCAGCCTTCTTCCAGTTCTCTGCTGCACACTGGATTAGTTTCCTACAGCTGCTGTAACAAATCGTTACCGGCTTTGCGGCTTAAGTCAACACAAATTTTTCTTCTTACAGTTGTAAAGATTATAAATCCAAAATGGGCTTCACTAGGACAAAATCAAGATGTCATCAGGATTGTGTTCCTTCGGGCAGTTCTACAAAAGAATCTGTTTCCTCACCTTTCCCAATTTCTGAAGACATCGTGTATTCCTTGACTCTCTGCCCCTTCCTCCATCTTCAAAGCCAGCAATTATTATCACTCTGACCTCTGTCTACTTCCTGAAATCTTCTTTGACTCTATCCCCCTGCGACTACACTGGGCCCACTGGATAATCTCTCCATGTTGTCCATATACTCAATTTAATTACACACATAAAGTCCCTTTTGCCATGTGAGGTACCATATCCAGAGGTTCAAGGGATTAGAACATGGACGGCTTTGGGAGGTGATTATTTTATCTGTTATACACATGCTGTGCCCTTCTTATCTCCACCTAATCCCCTGAACATCCACTTGACAACTGACGTCCCCGGTTCAGTTGGCGGCCGCAGCATGTTCACAACTTTGAGTCATCTCTGCCTCCCCACCTTCCCTCTCACGATGCACTTCGGCAAAAAAAACAGGCCCGAGTAAAGTAACAGAAAACACAAGCTGTTCTGCCTCCTTCACAGCAATCACTCCGACACACCTCATCAATACTCACTGGCACTATAGTCATAGCCTCCTCCTTGGTTCTGTGGCGTGACCATATATAAATATAAAATTCTTCCAGTTATAAAAGAAATAAGTCATGAGGATGAAAAGTATAACACAAGAAATATAGTCAATAATATTGTAATAATTTTGTATGGTGACTACACTTATCTTGCTGAGCATTTCATAATGTATTTAACTGTCAAAATCACTATTGTGAAAATTAATACAGGGAAACCTCACTAAAATGGACTTGGCAGGTGTGGGAAGGGGACCTTTCACATGCTCTACCACTGACAGTCATCTGCAAATACGGGAAGAGACAGATCTTGCGCATGGAACTACTATCCTAACCCACAAGGAGGAAAGGCTTTCTTCACACACGCCCCAACAGCACAGCCAATGAGAGAGGATCACAGCTCTCAGCCCAGCCAATGAGAAGCAACTATACCTCAAACTCCCAGTTTACTTAGGTGGACATTTTGTTTATAAGAACGTTCCCAACTTCCCACTTTCCCCTAATAAGCGTATTCCTCTCCTTTGGGAGACTTGCCTATAGTTTTGCCACAGCTTGCTTGGCCCAGACTGCAGTTCTCTTGCGATTCCCAAATAAACCCATCTCTTGCTGGCACAATAACTGGCAGTTTTATTTTTATGGTTAATACCATACTGTACACTTGAAACTAGTATGTCAACTGTACTTTAACACTGTACTTCAACTAAAAATATTAAAATAAATAAAGTATTTAAAAAATAAATGAATGAATGAATACAAACATACATACATAAGTTTTCTGACCCACTACCTCTGCAACCACTAGCAGAAGCCAAACCACAACCACTGCAGCAACTGGACCAAGAGGGTCAAGACTCAGAAAAACCCGCCATCTTTCCTAACTTTTGCACCTGCTTCCAATCAGCTTTCCCGCTCCCTTGCCTGTCTTCAAGCCTCAGCCAAACGCAAGTGATGCTGCCAGCAAGCTCTGAACAGCTTTTGCTTGTTCTCATTTGGGGGGGGGGGCTCTTTTTTTTCCACACCGCCTCCACCAGCACCCCAGCCCTCTACGATCTTCTCCACTCCACAGTGAGGGGACCTGCTGCGACCGCTCCAAATTCCCTATGGCTCCCACCACCCTCAGAACAGAGGCTGAGCTGACCATTTTAGGCTTGAATCCTGTCCCTCTGCTGTCTCTACCAGAAAGGAATGAGACCTGTGGTGTGTTGAACACAGCTCAGCCGCGCCTCCAAGCACCTCCATCTGCCTAGGATGGGTTTATT
Source organism: Ursus americanus (assembly GCF_024610735.1). Classification (NCBI taxonomy): domain Eukaryota; kingdom Metazoa; phylum Chordata; class Mammalia; order Carnivora; family Ursidae; genus Ursus; species Ursus americanus. The sequence continues at coordinate 58,230,104 of NC_142147.1, forward strand.
TCTCTGGGTCCTCTTGGGGAATCTTTCCACGTAACTGCTTGCTTGGATTGAGCCCATGTCCTCAGGGCCCACAGACACAATTTTAGGGATGGAATAAAGGAAGACATATCCCATTTGGGGGAAGGTGAGCACACAGCCATAACCTCAGCAGTCCTCACTGAAGCCTGTGGATAAAACAGGAGCACAAAGGCTGGAGATGGAGATGCTAGTGCTCCCCTCAGTCACTCTATACCCCTAGAAACCAACATACCACATAGGGGTTTATTAATCTTACAGCACAAGGACAAGAAAAGATCCTCTAGATCCACTGGCTTCACCCTGATGTTTTGGTGCAAGTTCACCACCTCCTTCCTCGTCTTTCTGAATGCCATCAGTGGCCTTCACATCAACAGCATCACCCATCCCTGGAGCCAACCAAGAAATTTCAGGACCCCCTCCTAAATCTGAGGACATCAGGTTCTATAAGAAAGTGTGGTCAAGATGGAATTTTTCCAGCATGTGACCTCTGGTGGGGGTAGGGGTAGGACGATACCTTGACACTGCTGTCTCTTAATCACTAACTTTTGTGTGGTTGGCCAGTATCAGCCCACTGGCCTTTGCACCTGACCTGTAGGGCCAGGGGCCAGAAGGGTGCCTCCGTGCCACCAGCTGCACAGGATTAGCCAAGTTATTAGGATATTGATTTTAGAAAAAGTAACATATTTTAAAACCCCTTTCTTGAATCCTTCTTCCCAGGATGGGAACAGATTTGGAAGCAGTTTGGGTAACTGGTGCCGAGGCTGGCTACACAGCTAAGTGCAGCTCACAACTGTTTTACTGACTATGTGTTGGGATAAAGGCTGTAGAGTTGCTGGGGTCTCCTGGGGTTGCCCAAAGTGGATCATTTTTGCAGCTAAGCATATCCAATAAGTGCCCATGACTTTCTTCCACAGCTCAAAGGTCCTCTGTGCACATTCCCGATACAGCTTTGGTCATGCTAGGGAGACAGAATTTAGATTCTCTCTAGTTCTGGCACACAGGTTTTCACACCATTTGACTTAATTTGTATCCTGCCCTTTCCCCGGGGGGGGGGGGGGTCCATAATCTCAAAATAACTACAGTTTCCAGCAGTGGGCTGTCCCCTCTGCCTGTGGGAATCCTGCCTTAACTCTTTGAGCAAGTCTCCCAGGATGGCCCACCTGCCTTCCAATACAGAGTCCTCTCTGAAAACAAACAAACAAAACAAAACAACACGGCCACCACGAAGACAATGACTCTTAGGAGTCCTGCTGTGACTGAAGCACTGGCAGGAAAAGACCCCCTCTCCAGGCCATCATTGGCTGGGAGCTGCCACCTCACGACACAAAGCCTTCTGGGTATTGTTGTAACCACCACTCCACAGGGCTCAGAAAAGAAGCCAGGGTGGTCAGCAGGTGAAAGGCAAAGGAAGCATTTATTGAAAGCCTAAGGTATGCTGAGCCTGCCAGTTGTTCCCAAGCCACATTTTGCACTCCACACCTCCTCTTCAAGTCTCCAGCAGGTGGCCCATGTCTTAAGCATGAACAAACTATCTCTGGCTATTTTGGAGGTTCAGGATTTGTATATCCCAGCCTCACCCCTCCTAATTTTTTAAAAGATTTATTTATTTATTTATTTATTTATTTATTTGAGAGAGAGAAAAAGAGAGAATCCACAAGCAGACTCCCCACTGAACATGGAGCCCAACCCAGGGCTCAATCCCAAGACCCAGAGATCACGACCTGAGGCAAAACCAAGAGTCAGACACTTAACCCACTGAGCCACCCAGGTGCGCCTCACCCCTCCTAATTTGGGGCATGAGGAGAATATGTCCCATTTCACCTCCATGATATAAAATGAAAAATGAAGACAAAACCTCCCTGGCAGAACTCTGTGACGATTATTTAAATGATCCTCGCACAAACGCTCCATTCACTAAAATGGCAAGAAAAAATGGTACCTACATCTTGGTGATGTTATCTATAAAGCACTAAAAATGGAGCAAGGTGCACAGTTAGTCCTGGATACGAACCTCATCACCACAAAACAGGCTCTCATGTACCCATGTGATGAAAGGTGAGTCCAGATTGCCTATTTGCAGAGTTAAAGACAGTATCTATCAAAATGCAAATACACATACCCCAGACCAACAAGTAGACTTAACAGGAATGATTAAAAATTTTACAGGATGGCACCGTGTGTACAATCTGTGACATTCAAAATTATTTTTGATGCTGTTACACATTTCAGGTAGCCCAGTACACAAAGGATGTTTTTCTAAGCAAGATGATTCAAGATTTACAATTCAGGAAATATTTTTTTCCTTTGGACTAAATGGTAGCCAAAGGTGGACATTAATTCAAATTCTGTAGCACATTTCTTCTAGATCTTATGTTCAAATTCATAAATGCTAAACTTGAATTATAACCAATCACATGGTGTTTGGGTTCAAATTGGCAATGGAATCTAGCAGATGGCATCTGATTTCAGGGCCTGAGCTCTAGAGAGAAGCTACCTGGGTATGAAGCAAATAATCCCATTACTGATTATGGTTCCGTGGACAGGAAGCCTCACCTCTCTAAGCCTCCATTTCCTCATTGCTGACATGGGGGAAATAATAGTATCTAAAACACGGGGGGGTTGGGGTTATTGCCCGGAACTACATGCTATCCTCTGGTCAATCTCCCAACACTACTTTAAACCCTTCACAATGGAGGAAAGTGACTCCTGACCACCCACATCCTCTTAACCTACACTCCTGATTCAGAAGGTTCCAGGTGCTCATCACCTGTGGGAACCATTAACTCACCCCTCAAACCTCTCCAATTGTCCTGAGGTAAACTGGGCCTCAGACGGACCTCTCTAGTCAATGGAAGCTCAGATGAATTACTGACTCACGCTCACCAGGTTCTGTGTCCAATAGAACAATATCCTTTAACACTGAAGACCAAAGGAGGGTACTGTACACTTCTGGGGAGAAAAAGTGAAACCACCCAATTCTATGGAAAATAGCATTTATTTAGGACACATTTAATTTCTCTGAGCAGAAGTGTTTGTAGGTTTCAACAATGAAGTTTTCAGTAATATTCAGACAACTTTTGTAGTTTTCAATAAAATATTTGGAAATGAATGTTAATGAAAGAACTTAAACATATTTCATCATATTCATTCCTAAGAATTTTATTATTTGATGCCATAGAATTGATCTGTAAAAATTTTATCATTCAATTGTTGTGTTCTACACGTTGCTGACATATAGACTACAGTTCACTCACATCTATATCTACCTCCCACATGTGTATTTATACATATACGTCAAGGGAAAGAACCTACGCATAGCACTGTTACATTCACTCATGCTAGTGATTTTTCTGCACAAATTGATACTTTTTCTTCATTAAGCTGTTAATATGTTAGATAACATTCTTTGTTTTTTTAATATTAAAGCAACCTGGGATCACTGGAATACATCTCTCTTGGTTATAGTATACAGTACATTTTATACACTGCTGAATATTATTAATATAGTCTTAGTGCTATTTGTGTCTATATTTGTGAGATTAATTCTAGTAAAATTTTCAGATGACTTAGAATTGTCTTTACATTTTATTATGTGTTCGGTAAAGACAGTTGTACTTGGTATGAATTCCTAAACTTAAATGTGTTTGTATCTTTTCATAGGTCTCATAGCCACCAAGGGTTCCCCCTTAGACTAGAGGCTTCTTTCTTTCTTTCTTTCTCTCTCTCTCTCTCTCCCTCCCTCCCTCTCTCTCTTTCTTTCTTTCTTTCTTTATTAAGATTTTATTTATTTATTTCACGGAGAGATAGCCAGCCAGCAAGAGGGGGAACACAAGCAGGGGGAATGGGAGAGGAAGAAGAAGGCTCCCAGCAGAGGAGCCTGATGCGGGGATCGATCCCAGGACCCTGGGATCACGCCCTGAACCAAAGGCAGACGCTTAACGACTGAGCCACCCAGGCGCGCCTAGAGTCTTATTTCTTGCTCCAATTAATACTATTTCTTTGTATGGACTACGTTTTGATCCCTTCACCATTTTAGACATTGGAGATATCCTCTCTCAACTTTTTTTTTTTTCTGAATTCCAGTACAATTAACAAAGTGTTGTATTAGTTTCATGTGGACAATATAGTGATTCAACAATTCTACACATTACTCAGTACCCATCATAAGTGTACTCTTAATCCCCTTCAGCTTTTCCACCCATCCCCCACCCACCTCCCATCTGGTAATCACATTTGTTCTCTATATTTAAGAGTCTTGTTTCCTGTTTCATTTTTTCACATTTGTCTGTTTTCTTTCTTAAATTCCATATATGATTGAAATCATATGGCATTCGTGTTTCTCTGACCAATATCATTTAGCATTATACCTCAAGATCCAAACACATTATCACGTGTGGCAAAGTTTCAGTCTATTTTATGGCTGAATAATATTCCTTTGGAGATATATATTTATCACTTTGCCAGCTGCATTCCCACCGACGGTGCACAAGGGATCCTTTTCTTCCACATCCTCACCAACACTTGTTGTTTCTTGTGTTTTTGAATTTAGCCACTCTGACAGATGTGAAAGCTCATTGTGGTTTTGATTTTCATTTCCCTGATGATGAGTGATGTTGAGCATCTTTTGATGGGTCTGTTGACCATTTGGATGTCTTTTTTGGAGAAACATCTGTTCATGTCTTCTGCCCGTTTTTTAACTAAATTAATTGATTTCTGGTGTTGAGTTGTGTTAGTTCTTTATATATATATTATTATTTATATTTTTTATTGGATATTTTATTGGATATACCATTTTTAAATATTTTCTCCCATTCAGTAGGTGGTCTTTTTGTTTGGTTCATCATTTCCCCTGCTCTTCAAAAACTTTTTATTTGGATGCAGTCCCAATATTTTACTTTTGTTTCCCTTGCATTAGGAGACATATCTAGAAAAATGTTGCTATGACCCATCAGAGAAATTACTGCCTGTGTTCTGTTCCAGGATTTTTATGGTTTCAGGTCTTCTGTTTAGGTCTTTCACCCATTTTGAGTTTATTTTAGTGTATGGTGTAGGAAAATGATAGTTTCATTGTTTTGCATATAGCTGTCCAGTTTTCCAAACACCATTTATTGAAGAGACTTTCTATTTAGATTTTTTTAAAAGATTTTTTTTATTTATTTATGTGACAGAGACAGCCAGCGAGAGAGGGAACACAGCAGGGGAGTGGGAGAGGAAGAAGCAGGCTCCCAGCAGAGGAGCCTGATGCGGGACTCGATCCCAGAACGCCGGGATCACGGCCTGAGCCGAAGGCAGATGCTTAACGACTGCGCTACCCAGGCGCCCCTCTATTTAGATATTTTTGCTTCCTTTGTTGAAGATTAATTGACCATATAGTAGTGGGTTTATTTCTGAGCTCTCTGTTCTGTTCTATTAACCTATGTGTCTGTTTTCCTCCAGTAACATAATGTTTTGATTACTAGAGCTCTGTAGTATATCTTGAAATCTGGGATCGTGATACCTCCAGTTTTGTTCTTCTTTCTCAAGATTGCTTTGGCTACTCGGGGTCTTTTGTAGTTCCGTATCATACAAATTTTAGGTTTGTTTGTTTTAGTTCTGTGAAATATGCTGTTGTTATTTTAACAGGGATTGCATTAAATGTGTACATTGCTTTAGGTAATAGGGAGATTTTAACAATATTTACTCTCCCAACCCATGAGCATGGAACATCTTCCTATTTGTTTCAGTCATCTTCACTTTCTTTTTTTTTTTTTTTAAGATTTTATTTATTTATTCAACAGAGATAGAGACAGTCAGCGAGAGAGGGAACACAAGCAGGGGGAATGGGAGAGGAAGAAGCAGGCTCATAGCGGAGGAGCCTGATGTGGGGCTCGATCCCATAACGCCGGGATCACGCCCTGAGCCGAAGGCAAACGCTTAACCGCTGTGCCACCCAGGCGCCCCAAGTCATCTTCACTTTCATCAGTGTTTTATAGTTTTCATAGTACAGGTCTTTCACCTCCTTGGTTAAGTAGATCCCTAGGCATTTTATTATTTTTGGTGCAATTATAAATGGGACTGTTTTCTTAATTTCTCTTTATGGCACTTCATTATTAGTGTATAAGAATGTAATAGATTTGTATCCTGTGACGTTAGTGAATTCATTTGTCAATTCTAGTAGTTTTTTGGACAAGCCTTCTGGGTTTTCTATATAGAGTATCATATCCTCTGCAAATAATGCAAGTTTTACTTCTTCCTTACCAATTTGACTGCCTTTCATTTCTTTTTGTTGTCTGATTGCTTTGGTTAGGACTTCCAGTAATACGTTAAATAAAAGTGGTGACATCCTTGTCTTGCTCCTGATCTTAGGGGGAAAGCTGCCAGTTTTTCACACTAACTATGTTAGCTATGGGTTTTTCATATATGGTCTTTATCATGTTGAGGTATATTTCCTCTAAACCTACTTTGTTGAGGGTTTTTATCGAGTGGATGTTGCATTTTGTCAAAAGCTTTTTCTGTATCTATTCAAAGGACCATGTGGTTTTTATCCTTTCTCTTGTTATATCACACTGATTGATTTGCGAATATTGAACCGCCTTGCATCCCAGGAGTAAGTCCCACTTGATTGTAGTGAATGATTTTTTTAAATGTTTGGTTGGATACAGTTTACTAGTATTTGCTTGAGAAATTTTGCACCTATGTTTAGAGATATTGGCCTGCAGTTCTCTTTCTTTGTAGTGTCTTTATCTGGTTTGGGTACCAGAATAATACTAGCCTCATAAAATGAATTTGGAAGCTTTCCTTCCTCTTCTATTTTTTTGAATAGTTTAAGAAGAGTAAGTATTAACTCTTCTTTCAATGTTTGGTAGAATTCACCTGTGAAGCCATCTGGCCCCAGACTTTTGTTTGTTGGGAGATTTTTTAAAAATGTTTATTTATTTATTTGACAGAGGGAGAGAAAGAGCACAAGCAGGGGGAACAGCAGGTAGAGTGAGAGGGAGAGGCAGGCTTCCCTGCTGAGCAAGGAGCCCAACACGCGGCCCGAACCTGGGATTCCAGGATCATGACTCGAGCTGAAGGCAGACGTTTAAATGACTGAGGCTCCCAGGCGCCCCTGTTGGGAGATTTTTTATTACTGATTCAATTTCATTGCTGGTAATCAGTGAGTTCAAATTTTCTATTTCTTCCTGATTCAGTTTTGGGAGGTTATATGATTCTAGTAATTTATCCATTTCCTCTAGATTATCCAATTTGTTGGCATATAATGTTACATAATATTCCTATAATCTTTGTATTTCTGTGGCATTGGTTATTTCTCCTCTTTCATTTTTTATTCTGTTTGAGTCCTCTCTTTTTAATTTTTTTGAATATTTTATTTATTTGAGAGAGAGAAAGAGCACGAGCAGGGGGAAGGGCCAGAGGGAGCGAGAGAAGCAGACTCCCTGGTGAGCAGGGAGCCAGAGGTGAAACTCTATTCCAGGACCCTGGGATCATGACCTGAGCTGAAGGCACATGCTCAACTGACTGAACCACCCAAGCACCCCTCTTTTTAATTTTTAATTTAATTTTTGATGAGTGTGGCTAAAGGTTTATCAGTTCTGTTCATCTTTTCAAAGCAGCTCCTGGTTTCATTGACCTGTTGTATTTTTAGTTTCTATTGTATTCCTGCTCTAATTTTTATCATTTCTTTCCTTATACTGGTTTGGGGTTTTGTTTGTTCT